>NW_017728948.1:3496476-3523266 GCF_001723895.1 Crocodylus porosus | reverse complement strand
CAGGGGTGCGAACGCCCCCGCGCCCGGCCCGGGCCGCGCCGCCTGCTGGCGCGGATGCAGGTGCGGGGGGCCGAGGTGCAGAGATGCACGCGCGTCTCGAGCTCCATAAACAAACGCGTGTGCGCGCACACACACGCACACGAGTCACAATGACGAGATGCGGACGAACAGTAGCCTCGTGAGGGCAGCCAGATATAGACGGCGATAGCCCCGTGAGGCTACTGTTTGCATGCAGAGGGTGCGTCTGCGATCCAAGGATGGCTGGATCACCACACGCACACACAGCCCTATACACCACCCCTCCTTGGGTTATGCACACACACGCACACATCTATAACCCCCCCCCTACACACACACACACCCTACGAGGCTGCTGTTCGCTTACTGCGAGGCGCGCGCCTACACCCGGGGCTCCGGCCGCACCGGCGCGGGGGCGGGGGAAGGGCCCAGCCGCTCACCGAGGCCGAGCCCCGCGCTGGGCAGCAGCAGCGCCGGGGTGAGCCAGCCCCAGCCAGGGGCCCGGCCCGCCTCCTCTTGAAGAGCCCCGGGTAGGGGAGAGCACCTGCCTTGGCCACCCATTCCCATTTGGCCCCCCTCACCCTGAAGGAGTGGTTCCTGATGTCTAAACCTGCTCTCTGGCCGTTGGCGACCATTGCTCCTCGTTACCCCAAGAGGCGCCCTGGTGAAGAGAGCATCTCCCATCCCTTGCTGCAGCCCCCTAATGAGGTTGTAGGCAGACACAAGATCCCCTCTCAGCCTTCTCCTTTCCCACTTCTCCCTCGCACCGGGATCCCTCTGCGCCTGAAGGCTCGCTTCCTTTAGAAACAACCGCCCTTCCTGGGCTCCCCTCTCGCCCATACTCTTATCCTGCAGCACATCACTGCCTAGCCTTCCTGGTGCTCAGGAGTTTAACTTCAGTAAGTCGAGCACTTCCACCCTACTAGTTATCTTACCCACCCTACACCGTACGGTGAATTAGATTGATCGGTGGGCACTGTCCCCAAGGTGGCCACGAATCTGCAGCTCCCCTACCAGGTCCGCCCCCCGTATCCAACACGGCATTCCCCCTAGCGATGGTGATGGTCCTATACGCAGGGTAAGGACCTACATGAACGTTTGGATTCGGCCGACCGCTCCTCCCATATACACATATGTATAGAGCTGGGCAGACAGTAGCCTCATTGAGGACGCCGACAGGAGGAGCTGGGCTACAGGAGAGCCCGAAACCCAGCGCACAGCAAGCCGGCGCCGAGAAATGCAAATGAAAATAAATTTCACAGCGCAATGCTTTACACTTCCTCCTTCCTTTTAGCTCTTCGTGCCCATCTGTCCCTGTCCTGCCCCGCGTAAGGCATGCACCGGTTAAAACCTGTGCTGCTGCCATCATGGCTGTGCTGGATCGTGTCTGTGCCCAAAGGGGCATGGCATTGACTGGCATTGCGGGACCCCTTGGGCCAGGGACGGTAGAGACCTAATATGAGATGTCCTTTGGCTCAGAGGACTTGCAGGTCTGCACAGTGCAGGTAGGCAAAGGGTAGGGGGGGAAGCCAAGGTGCAGAGAGGGGTCGCCCAGAGCACCAGTCCCCAAGGCAGTCGGCTCTGTACTGTAGCCCACTCAGATATTGCAGTGCTATTGATCTCCATGGGATGCTAGTAGAGAGTCCCTGGACCGTATCAGGAAGCCCGAGGGGTTAGACACGGGGCCTCCGAGAAGAACTGCGTGGAGGGGAAGTTTCATCTGCTTTGCTGCCTGGTTTGCAAGGACACATGGAGAGAAGGGGCTGGGGACCCACTCTGCAGTGGGTATACATTTCAAATGTCAGCAAATTAAATAAATCAACCAGCAGAGGGAGAGGGCCTTTGTTCACCTTCCTTTTTGCTGACTGGGTTACGTGGTACTTGGGTGGCTTCTGCGACTGCTCCCTCCCTCACACCCGCAGCGACGATGCATTGGGAGTCCAGCGCAGCTTAACACGCTTCTACTGGGAGGCAGCCACATTGCAAAGGTGCTGTAGTTCAGCTGTTGCTCGTGCGAGCTCTGCAAGGCACGTGGGGGGGCTGGTGCCTCTCTCCAGTGACACGATCACAGTCTTACGCTGCTCTGGCTCAGTGCCGGAGCCTACCCCAAGATCACACCCCCGTCAGCTACGGCAGGATTTGTGCCCTGCATCTCCGAGATGGGTCACACTTCATGCAGGTCTACAGAAATGACCCAACATGGGTTCGAGGTCGGTCAGGCTGTTTAGGAGTAATTACCGCCAGCTCCACCCCACGGCCATGTCTACAGGAGGATTTAATATCAGCCAGCTTTGTTCACTCTACAGTTTGACTGTATTGCACTTTGGTCACGCCACTAAGCTTAATCATCGTGATGTTCACGCAGCTCCACCTTTTTCCTAATGGGCTGCTGGGTGTTGAGGGCACACAGCCCACGCTGCAGCGCTCTGCCTCTCAACATTTTGCTGTGTGCTTTTTCTCATAATGCATTATAGGATGTCTATGGAGAACTACCAGATCTCTGGGGCTGGTGAGAAAATCAACCTCCCAGAATCCTTTTAGCTTGGCAAATGCCATTTTCCCCATGGCTGCCAGGCAGCGTGGAGGACGTGCCACCTAGCACCATGACAGTTTAAAAGGCAGGATCAGGCCCATGCATTTGGAGACCTGCAGGTGGTTTCTTATGGCACTTCTGACACTGCGGGCAGTGCCGGTAATGGAGGGGGGAGAGGAAGATGAAGATGAGCATCTGAAGTGGCTCTTGGGACAGAATACCCCTTTGTGATGAACTAGGTCGTGCATGGTTTGACTTAGCTGTTGGGAGAGAACAGGAGGCAAATCACAGGCCCATCAGGAGGAAGGAGTCGGGGACCAACTTACTAAAGCCAGAAGGAAATCCAGCGGCAGAGTCCAAAACAGCCCACGTCAAGGCTCAGGAGGCAGATGACGAGTTCCCCAAATCCAAAGGAGGATACAGGGGCAGGGTCTGAGCGATGAACCATGGCAAGATTCAGGAGAGAGACCCTGAATGACCAGATCAAGAAGAAGATCCAAAAGTTGGAGTCCAGGAACAGGACCAAACCAGGACACTGGCAGTCCCTAATCAATCACAGGGGCTTGCCAGGGCAGACCTTCAGCAGGAACTGTTGGCTGGCCCGGAGTCTGCTTCCACAGCTGGAGGTAAATGGGGAGCAGGTCTCCCAGCAGCCAAACAGGAGGTCCAGACAGTGCCAGGTGGCATCGTTCGTTGTGGTAGGGCTGCCAAAGTCCCAGGCAGGTGCGGCCCACTAGGCAATTAAATCCTGGCTGGGCTCCCTGACACCCTTCTAGGTGGGGAGAGGCCGTAGCACCTCAGAGCTGGAAAAACCAGCAGTAGAAGCAGAAACCCAAGAAGAAAAAGGCCATTTCCCTAGAAATCTGCCCACGGTAGCTGCAATGGCAGAACAGTCTGCAAGCACGGCCTCTCCGTCTAGTGAAGTGTACTGTGGCACCTGTGGAAGTCCAGCTGCTCCCGGTCTGTTGGGTGGTGGTTGGTCATCTGTTGAGGATGCAGCCATGGAGACTTGTGAAACTGCAAAGTGAGTGGTCCTGGACTCATAAGGACTGGTAATGTGTAGATGGCAAGAAGCAGCTTTCCACAGTGGGGGGGACAGGCAGTTGTGTAAGGGATACCAATGAGGCACAGGCCAATTTTTTCATCTTTGGACTAGTGTGGGGAAGGGCTCCTCTGTGGTCACCCTTACCAGCAAAGACTTGCCAACTTCATTGTAGGGTAGCCGGGGAAGGCCTGGGAGGCCAGGGCATCAACAACACAGGTCTGTGCCTCTTTCTGCCTCTGAGCAGAGGGACGTGTCTTTGCCATACCGGGAACACAAAACTGGAAGGGACCTCATGAGTTGAACCCAGACCTCTACTATTACTTACCCACCGCATAGGATCATAGCAAAGTAGAGCTGGAAGGGACCTCACAAGGTCATCTAATCCAGCTCCCTGCTCAAGGCAGGATCATGCCCGACTAAACCATCCTAGCCAAGTGACCGTCCAACCTGCTCTTGAAAACTTCCAAGGATGGACATTGCACAGCCTCTCTAGGAACCTATTCCAGTGCTTGACCACAATCATAGAAAGCTCCTCCTAATTTTCAACCTGCTGCAGCTTGAGACTTTGCACCTAGTCTTGTCCCCGACAGCCACATAGAAAAACCCATCTCCATCCTCTTTGCAATCACCCTTTAAGTATTTGAAGACCTATCAACCCCACTTCCTGCCCCGGTCGTTTATTCTCCAGATGAAATAACCCTACTTCTTTCAGCCGTTCCTCACACGTAAGGCTTTCCAGGCCTCTGATTATTTTTGTTGCTCTATGGTGGACTCTCTCCAATCCGTACATGTCGTTTTTGAAGTATGGGGGCCAAAACTGGACACAGGACTCCAGGTGAGGCCTCACCAGTGCTGAATAGAGGGGAAGAACCACTTCCCGCGATTCACAAGCGACACTCCTATTCACACCAACCAGTGTGCTGTTGGAGGGGGGTTTTTTTTGGTTGTTTGGGGGGGTTTTGCAACAAGACCACATGGTAGGGTCAAAAAATGAGGATAACGAGGCATGCCTACCTTGAACCCAGCTTGTCCTTCCTGACTGTCAACACCACCTTGATCCCCGAGTGGCCCCAGACCTGGCATGACAACCACCAACCTTTCGGTTAACAGCCAAAGGCACTATCCATTTACACCACAGGTAGAGGCACACTTTATAATCCTGCTCATAATCTTATAGTCCATTTGCTCCTGTGCCAAAAATTCTCCCTTAGCTTAAATAGCTGCTTACCTCTTGCTGAACGCAAAAAGAGGACTCCTACTAAACTCTCGGCTTTCATTCTGGAAACAATCCAGTCCGATTTAGTTTTCTCTGGTGAGCCAGAAGGTAAGGCAGGGTAGCCAAGTTGGGATCCCCATTCCCTTAGTCATCCCAGGAGGCCTTCTCTGCACCAGTTCAAGAAACATGAGGACCCAGGACTGACAACAGTATCCCAGAAGAGGTTTCACCAGTACTTTGCATCACAGCATGAATACATATCAGCTGAAGGAAAAGCCGAGATGTATATTAGGAATGCATCACAGCATGAATACATGCATACACACACACACACACACATATATATATATACATATATACACACACACATACATACATATACAGGGTGCATGTGAACCACCGTGTGTTGCAGTCATGAATGCAATCCTACATCTCTATACATCTAGGATTGCATTCATGACTGGTGGTTCACACGCAACCTGTGATTACCTGTTACACCAATGTCTTCCTCTTCATCTTATTTCTAGCCTCTACCAGAATGCCTGGGTATTATTTCCTGAATGCACGACCCTCGCACTTTGTGCTATTAAATTTAATAACACTCCTAGCACTCCACTGCTGAAGGTCATCCAATCCTTCCTGTAGGATATTCTGGGCCTCCTCTGCACTTGTGTGGGGTCAGCAAATTTCATTAGCTCACACTTCCTTCTTGTGCCAGTCATTAATGAGAATATTAATGAATATTGGCCCTGAGACTGATCCATGGGGAACTCTATTAGTAACCTGCCTCCAGCCTGACAATCCCTCTTTTTAATACAAACCGCTGCCGTCTCTCTTCAAACCAGCTTCTTTCCTGCCTCTGCCTTACATTACTTGTATTATCTCCTGAAGTTTACCTAATAACTCCCCATGCAGCAGAGCCTCAAAATCCAGAGAGATGAGCTAACCTTGCTTATTAACAGGCATGGGCAAACTGGGTGGCCACCCGGGGCCTGGACAGAAAAGGGGCCCAAAAATGGTAATTTTTAAATTATTATCATTATCTCTGGCAAAGGAGGGCCTGATACTACAAGTTCACCCAGGGCCGCCACGAGTCTAGGTACAGTGCTGCTTCATGAAGCCATAACAGGCCCAACTGCATTTTTTTCTTCTGAAAAACAGGTCCTACACATTTGCTATTGACCAGTCGCCCAGGACCCCGTCCTAACATGGTAGCACAATTAAAACTCCTTGTTACCACCCTTGCGGGTCTCTCAATCCTGGGATAGAGCATCTGGGCCTTGCAGCTTAAAAGAATTAAAAGCTCTGTGAATTTTGCTTCCAGCCAGGATGGAGAGATTTAATAGAGTAGCAATTCCTCCTTTCATTCTGGGGAGGCTCCTTTTTCTTTTTACCTCCCTCTCTCATGAAACCTTGCACTGGATGGTCGAGCAAAAAGTGAAAGGAGTGGTTTAACTTCCTCCTGAGCGGATGCAGAAGTCCTATGGGAGGCCAACGGCAGGAGGATCAAGAGGCAACACCTTCTCATCATGGCATGGACTCGAGCTAGCACGGCCTCGTGTGTTTTGCACAACGGCATTTGCGAAAGCAAGGGCGAGAGCCTGGAGGAGTGGGAAGCTGGTAGGTGGTGAAGCCTGATGAACACTAGGGAAAACTGGAACGGAGGAAAATACCCCAAGCGGGCATGGAAACAGAGCCTGGACGTATTGTGCTCCCACATTACAACGAGGGGGCAGTTGTGTAATCCATGTCCCATAACCAAGGAAACGTGTCTCCTTTCGGTTATATGAAGGAGCTGGTAGTCTAAGGGCATAGCATGTCGTCTGTGAGCAGAGCTGCACCTCGGTTGAGATGCACCGCAATAAATTGAAGGAGGCGACAAAGCCCCACGGGGACGCGCAGCAAATAACCAGACCCAGTCAGAATATGGTACACACTGAAGAGGGGCAGGGCCAAACTCAATCCTCCTGGGGAGGGATCCATCTCCTGAATGCTTCAGGGAGGTTGGTTAGTGAGGATACCCAAGTAGGGCTCACTTACTACAACTTGCAGGGCCTAGGGAGGTGGGGGCATGGTACCCGACCTGTGCGCCGAAGGATGTTGGCTACTGACCTCTTCCTGGCATCTTTTTTTTGATATCCATGTGCTTTCAGGATAGTCTGGGAACCCATCCTACATTTCTGCCTTCACAGCCCTGTGGTTGGGAGGATTTCACGTGTTCCTAGGGCTCGCGTGCTCTTCCCCACTCAGCAGCCTGCCTGCTTCAGGTGGTGACTTCCCTTCTTCTCCCCAGGCCAAGGTTTGCAGGGGTTAAGGAAAAGCAGAAATCACAAGGACTTACTGTCCTAGTTTCCAAGCCACAACATGACGAAGGATTCCTTTTCCTGCAAGTTCAGAAAGCCAATCCTGTCTCTCTTCCCCCCCTGGAATTACCTTTGAAATGGTATGGCTCTTCCAAAATATCCCCTCCTCAACAGGCAGACCCCTCTGTAGCCAAGGCTGGCTCCTTGAGTGGTTGTGCTGATTTCTGTGGATATGGGGCTGAAGGCAGCAAGCTAGATGTAGGACGCGCATAGCTACCCGTTGGCCAAACCTTGCAGGAGGTTGCTTGGAGGTGACTTTTCAGGAAATGCAGAAGGAGCTCGGTCAAAAAGGCAATGGGCAAGCTTGAATGCTGTGCAAAGCTGAGGATGCTGGTGGAGGAACTGATGGGACAGGCTCTTTGGCTATAAAAGAGAAGCCACTTGTTTCAAATTTGAGCATTTTCCCTTGCAAAACTTACAGATGGATGAGCCCATGGTCCCACATTAAGCACTTCCGAATGATCCAAAATACCACTTTACCAGGCCTGGCTCCTTCAAATGAATTACTTGTGCATAAATGACTGCTGCATCTCTTTTGATGCGAGTCATTTCCCAGTCTAGACAGGGCCACAAAGGCTATGCCACAGTAGAGCCAGCTCTCTGCCTTCAGTTCAGTTTGCTGAGACCCACAGACCAGCATCAAGTATGCTGCAAACATAACAGGGTTCAGGGACAGTTATTCTCCAACTCATCTTTACGCATTTTGAAAAGTTTCTGTAGCCTAATCTGGGCCATTTACACAATGACATCTCAACGTTACTAAAATCAGTAATGAAGCCACGAGCCAATGGACCTTTCAAGCTATTTTTCTCTGTCACTGCATTAAAGCTGCTTGTCGCTCCATGCATTTTTAACCCCTGTGGTTCAGATGCAGGGAGGCGGGTGAGACGGGCTGCTGTGGGAGGGTCAGGGAGACAAAGCGAGGAGGGAAGCACTTTGGAAAGAGAGGGTGGAGGGAGCAAGCAGTGCTGATGAAGCGGGAAAGTGCATCGCTGCATGCTTAAGTTTATGGCCTAGGGGCCATTTTCTGGAGGGAGGGGAGAGTCAAGTGCCCAAGTGAGCCAAAAAAGGTCTTTTCAGCATGACAGCAAATAGCTGGTCCTTCCCCCACAAAAAAAAAAGAGCAATTTGAATTTCCCTATGTGGCCAGATCAGTCAAGTCCCACCCGCCTCTGACTTGATTCACTGCCTCCTTCCTGGAGGATCAGGGGGCAAAAGAATGTCTCATGGCTTTTTGGAGGCACCTGCTGTGTTTTCTGGGAGGCTTGTGGAGCACAAGCAACATCGTTCATGAGTTCAAGGCTTGTATTGCTTGCAAAAATACAGTCCCGCTCCCCATGGTATGGGCAGGTGGTACAAGCAGCACTAGAGGTTTTGCTCTGGTCTCCGACCCTCAGGTTTTCTGGTCGGCAGCTTACAGCTTTGACAGTGCTCTGCGACCCCATCTCTGACACGGCCTGGGAGAGGTCTGCCTTACAATGAATCTCCTCCAGACAGCCCCCCGCACGCTCAGCACGGAAGGACCTTCCAGACCGGGTCTACAAAACAGCATTGTAGTGACATGGCTGTTACCACGTGCACATAAACTCACCGCTACCTGGCATCCAATGTACAGGTGACACCAAGCTGGGGGTGGGGGTAGTAGATACTCTGGAGGGTCGGGCTAGGATTCAGAGTGACCACGGCAAATTGGAGGATTGGACCAAAAGAAATCTCATGAGGTTCAACAACGACAAGTGCCAAGTCCTGCATTTAGGACTGAATAATCCCATGCACCAGGACAGGCTGGGCAGCAGCTCTGCACAAAAGGACCTGGGGGTGACAGAGGACAATAAGCTGGATATGAGCCAGCAGTGTGCCCGTGTTGCCAAGAAGGCGAACGGCATCCTGGGCTGCATTGGTAGGAGTGCTGACAGCAGATTAAAGGAAGTGATTTTTCCCCTCTATTCAGCACTGGGGAGGCCACATCTGGAGTCCTGTGTCCAGTTATGGGCCCCCCACTGCAGAAAGGATGTGGACACATTGGAGAGAGTCCAGCAGAGGGCAATGAAAATGGTTTGGGGCTGGGGACTTGAGGAGAGGCTGAAGAAACTGGCTTTATTTAGTCTGGAGAAGAAGAGACCGAGATGGGATTTAATAGCAGTCTTTAACTCCCCAAAGTGGGGTTCGAAAGAGGATGGCGCTGGACTGTTCTCCGTGGGGGCAGAGGGCAGGACAAGGAGCAATGGGCTCCAGTTGCAGCCAGGGAAGTTTAGGTTAGATATTAGGAAGAATTTTTTTTCACTACGAGGGTAGTAAACACTGCAACAGGTTCCCCAGAGAGGTTGGGGAACCTCTAAATCTTGAAGGTTTTCAAGACCCGGCCACACAAATCTTTGGCTGGGATGATCTAGTTGAGGATGCTCTTGCTTTGAGCAGGGGGTTGGACTAGATGTGACCTCCTGAGGTTCCTCCCAGCCCTGATTTTCTATGATTTCTATGATCCAAAACGGGGGAAACATCCCTTGGTATTTAACCAGAGGAATGACTCTGGGCCAAGATGATCTCCGACCAACAGAAAAGCACCAACACTAAGGTGCAGTGTGGGGTAGCTTACTGCACCCTGCAAAGCCAAATAATCCAGCTTACGGCTACAGGGCCTGTGGAAAGCACATTAAAGAAACACAACTACAAGCACCCAGATGCAACCTCTCTCTGCGAAGAACAGATGCAGCTCCCCATGGGTGGGGCTGGGGTTTTGAAGCACCCTGTCCTCGCCTTACTCACTGTGCTATCTTATAGGAGCAACCCTGCCATGAGTAGCCCCACCATATCGCCACCAAACCCTCCAGTCAGATGCAGTTTCAGGTCATACGTCTCTCAATAAAGGACTAGCTAAGTGCATCGGGTTGAGCCATCCCGATCGTGTCTGCACTGTGTGAGTAATCCTGCGGCATTAGCCAAACATGCAAAGTCCTATTGAAGCATCCAGCAAGTTAGAGAATAATCTCCCCCTCAGCATTTCCACCTCGCTCACACAAGGTGCTTGTAGGACAGCTTCTCTCACTGAAGCAAACCGATTGTCAGAGGATGTCCCCAGGACAGGACAAGCAACAGCGCTTAGCAATGCGGTGGCTGGAGCTCTGGGGAGCGATGTGCGATTGCCTGGGTTTCTAAACCAGAGACGTTTCCTCGGTCTTAAAAGGTCCCAATTCTGCAGAACAGTCTGGGACGCGCCTGGATGCCCACTGCTTCAACGGGACCAAAGAGCAAGCCATTGCTTAATTGCTTTGCCAGCTAGAAAGGAGTGGAAGCAGGTGCCGAGCAAAGCCACGGAGACTGCCCCAGGGTAGCAGACGGGTCTTGCGAGCGCGTTTCCCAGCCGGTGCTTGGTGCAGACAACGTGATCAAGAGCGAGCTTTCAACTCGGCCCAAAATAGAAGCCTTAAAGATTAGATGTGGGAAAGCCAGGCAGTCTGGGGGTTTGCCAGCTATCCCAGACCATGGGAGATCTAGATGCAAGCCTTTGATCCGCTGTGGACTCGATGCATTTCTCCGTGCCTCAGTTTCCCACTTGTAAAGTCTCATGGTGAACACAGACAAAGACAGCCGAGCCTACGAGTTGCTTGGGTCGCATGGTAGGGGAGGCACCGAGAGAAGAAGAAAGGTTGGTGGGGGTTTGTATGCGTTCGTAGAGCATCTGATACCATTGTGCCCTGACTTCAACTGGTGGCTTTCCAACAGAAATGGGGAGAGTTGAAGGAGGAAACAAGGGGGGGTCCTATTGATCAGCAGCAACAGCAGAGCGCGGGGCTCGGGAGGCGCGGGAACGCAAGACGTCACGCCGGAGACGCTGGCCGTAGCAGAACGGCGAAGGAAGGGACAAGACGTCGAAACTGGAAGCCGCGCTCAAGGGGAGAAGTAGGTGGCATGCTTCAAGGAAAGGGATGATCCGGTCAGACGACGGAGGAGGGCGGTAATGTCGCTGCCCGCCTTCTGGCCAGTCTGGGAGGGGAGGAGCAGCGTGGCAGTCACAGTCGCTAAGAAGTGTTGGGCAGGGAAAAAAAGCCATTGAAGAAGTGGTCCATGTAATGGATGATGCATTCAGTGGGAGCAGCTGCCACGCAAAAGGCAAATGTTACACGGGGCTGTAAGCGTGTGTAAAACAAGCGCGGTGATTATTTTGCTCTAGTGAGCACTAGCAAAGCAGCAATCAGAGCGTGGAGCTCAGCTGTGGGCTCTGGGCTCTGCACGAGATGGAGAAACCGCACAGTGCAGGAGGGTGGGGAGGCAGGCGGGGGTGAGAGACAGAGATGGAGACAAGTCCTCGGGGGCCTGGACCGGCAGCGGAGGGGAGTGAGAACGAGCCGGGGGCAAGGTACAACCGTATCCAGAGGCACATTCAGGGATGTCGTACAGGTCTCCTCGGCACAAGAAGGGCAGAACAACTTGGAAATCACCCCAGAGGAAAGGTTGAATGGGATGCACTGCACTTATTTCACACACCCACATCCCAAAGGCAGGGCTGTCCTGAGAATGGGGTGCATTGCTGTGTGTGTGCGGACATAAAAAAGCAGTTAGATAACACAACAAGCCTCCCAGGGGGTGTTGAACCTCCACATCTAGAGATCCTCGTGGCTAGAGGATGCATTGGAGATAAATTCATACGTATGACGATGCCAAAGGGGTGCAGAAGTAACCCTGCAGTCTTCGTGGAAACCCTCTTGGATCTACAGCACCATAATCAACAGTGCAGGAGACGACGCTCTGCACCTCTGTCCCACAGCTAATTCTCTCTGCAGTCGCCAAGGGAAGACCTGCAAAGTGTTTCCGCTCCCATTTCTCAGGAATATGCAGGCACCGTCTCCGTAATCCCATTGCCTGTTTTCTATGGGCAGAGGAAGACGCCGGGCCCCATCTTTAACTGGAGGTGCCTTCTCCTGATGGAGCACTGAGGATTTTACAAGGAAGCATGCTTCAGCATCCTTTTATAATGCAAATAAAGGAGGCTGCCTTGAAGTCTTCATTCAAATATCCCTGCCAGAATATACCAGGGAGAATTCACCTGCCTGGTAGGTACCAGTAGGATGGAAGAGGAGGTGGTAGAGTATCGGGAGACGAGAAAATCCAGGCCCCTGGTTCTCAGCCTCTTTGAGCCAACTCCGACAGCCCCTCCACTTCTCTCCCCTACCCATGGCACCCCACCCACTGCACCCCTACATCTAGGCCTGTAGCCAGCCTACTCCACACCCCCATGTACAACCCCCCAGCACAGTCCTGACAGGACACCCAAGCCAGCTCTGCTTGTGTGGCATCATAGCCAACGCCCAGGCAAAGCCTGAACTAAAGCTTTTGGCTCAAGGCAGCTCTCCTGTTTCCTCCTCGGGAGACAGTGCATGCAAAGCAATGCAACCTCTCAGCACCATGAGCACTGTTCCCATAGGGTTGGGGGTGGCCCCTGCAATTGCACCACGCAGGATCTTCCCCCGTCTCTTCAGTGGCTCACTGGGTGAGCACCACTCGTTCAAGTGGCTGGAAATGGGAGTTAGCGACTTCTGCCTCTAAGCTACAGATCAAGCCCTATCCACATGGATTGTGATGGCAAGTTCTGTGAACTCAAGCGCTAAGGGCCGCATGTTATTCCATCTCTAAATTGACTTTGGTACCCAAGTGCGATCCCACTGCACCCAGCTGAAGTCCCTCTAGAAAAGGCTGGCCTGCCTACATTTGTGACACTGGCAGCTCAACGGTGTTCGAGCGGTCGTGGCACTATGACTAGGCCACAAAAATTAGCAAGGAGGAGGAGGAACCATCCACCTTTTGCATGAACAGTTTTTGGGGGACTTCAGCAGCATGCAACAGGTCTGCACTTAGGCATCCAATAGATAGAAGAGGATCCAGCCTTCAGTGAACTGGTGCCCTCCTCATTCATAATGGGCAGATGTTTGCAACATTAAAAAACTATAGCTGGTTTTGCACTAGAGTTTAAGGCTGTGGCACTGGTGTGAATACAGAGGATGCCGTGCTGATGGATTCGCCAAAGGCAACACCTTTTGGCAGCATGGTGAGAAAAGAAGTGTACTGGGCAGCCAATTGCATTACTCTCGGTTCAGAGAAAGTGCGGGGGAGGATCAAAGAAGGGAGACATGCATCAGTTTGCAGGACCAGACGTAGCTTAAGACCCTCCGTTTTACTGCCCTAGAGCTTGGCAACCTTACCTGGTACTCCGGATGGATGCCCGGCCGATGATGATGGTGCATGGGAATGCTTGTGTGCTTAACGGTGCAAAATACAGGACATAATAAAGGCCCCGAGGAGATGTCTGCCCGGAAACACAGGGATGCAGATTCCATGGTTCACTGATGCCAGACTAACCGCTCTCAGGATCACACAGGAGCTGGAAACCACACCAAAGGCACCTCGGACTCTTCTGACTCAGTGCGTGGAGTTCGGAGCAGGGAACGATGCGGAGAAATGGCGTTTGCATCATTTGATTCATTGCAGACGTCACCGGGTTCATGCCAGTCAGAAGGACAAACAGAGAAATGAAGAAGGCTTTTCACAAGCAGATGGGGGAAAAGCATGCAGGTGCTGCACTAACTTCCTGAACAAACCCCCCCCACACACACACAACTATCAAGCGTGCAGAGAAGGAAGATTTTTTGGCAGCGCACATGCTCCAGGAGACAAATGAGCTAGCAAAGGCAACTGTAGCATGCCAACAGGCAAGAAAGCCACGGGATACAGCTGTGGTCAGTCCACATCCTCACTCAGCAGCTGCTTAAACAGTGAGATGGCTGCAAAATGTGACCTGTGTTTGGAGGAGAGGAAGGGAGGTTTATTGCTGGCGAGCCAGGCTACTGAATCATAGCGTTTAAGGGAAGCCATGTCAGCAGCTTCAAGTGATGCGGAGAAAAATATTTAAACCCTCCTAAACAGCCAGATCAGGGTGGGAGGAAAGGAGCCAGAGGAGGTGCTGGCTGCTCCTACAGGGATGAAAGGAGGGAGGGTTTTTTGCGATTCAAGCACAGGAGTCAACCTGTTTGGGGTCAGGACCCAGCCTCGACACAAGCCCCTTGCAGAACAGCAGCTCTCAGCATCCAAAACATCCTGCCCCGATGCAGTCTCCGGTCGCTCGTACACGTGACTGGGGCTTTCCCAGGGCCTTCTGGGTAGGCTGCTAGTGGGCCAGGTGCTGCCCCAGCTCAGGCTCGGGGAAGAGTTGGATCAGGCTGGGTGCTGGCTCCGAACTGGGGCAGCACCCGGCCTGCTAGCGGCCTGCCTGGGTGGCCCTGGGCTGCTCCACCATCATGGAGAAAAGGACCGGGGCTCCCCCCAGCTCAGAAAAAACAGGACTAGGCCCCTCACCACTCCCCACCACCCCAAGTGGAGCCTGCCTGCAGCTGGGAATGAGCTCCCGGTGGCAAGTAACAAGCCATGTTAGCCTAAAGCTTGGGAGAAGGCAGGTGGCACCTTGTAGACTAACTTGTTCAGAGAGGCAAGAACCTTTGTAAGTGATGGGCTACTTCCTGAGATGCTACGAACCGACTCACTCATTCATCGCCTCTGAACGCGTCCATTCAGAGTCTCTGGTGAAGCAGCCCATCATCTATGAAAGCTCTTGCTTCTCTGAGCAAGTTAGTCTCCAAGGTGCCACCCTAGCCTGCCTTCTGCACAGCCTTCCTATGTGAACCTCTGCCAACAGCAAATCGAGCCCGTCCCAGAGCCGCCCTCTCCCCCTCCTCTTTCTTGACGTTGCCTATTTAGTGCAATGTCTTCAGGATAGGGGCGGACTCTCTGCTTCTCCATACAGCAGGCAACACAACAGAGCTTTGATCTTGGGATCACAAGGCCTCAACCCAAGCTGAGGAGGAGCCCCATGACCTGTGACGTGCTGACACTTGTCCTAAAGGCATCATTGCACCTCAAAAAAAGAGACTGCAATTGTAATGCTGTTCTGTTTCCTGTAGAGGGTTTCTGGTTTTAAACCTGTAGGGCTCGTTCAGATCGTGCTGGCTAGCTCCCCTTTGCAGCAAGAGGAGCTACAAAACTTACTCTGTCGCCCTGTTTTTCAATGACAGCGGAGATCCCTTTATAATCAACCTGACTCCAGAAGCTGGTGCTTGGGTGAAGGGAGGAAGATGGGAGTATCGAATGCATTAAGACCAAAACTGTCAGCGGGCTACCGCCCCACGTCAACCGTCCTGCCTAATTTGGATATTTAGCCATCTTTTATCATGAAAATTACCCATACTGCATATTGTCTTCTAAAGCTGCATATAACACTTCATCTCTTAATCACCTTCCAAAAAAGACAGAAACATAAATCGTGGAGGCTTTTGAGGATCATCTGGTGATGCTCTCGACTGAACCCACTGTATTAGTTGGGAGAGAGATGAGACCGGCTTTCAGGCTCCAAGAAAGAGCATCTGATGCCCAAAAGGGTCCATGGTTCTCCCCCCTGTACCAGGGGTTGAATAAAAGCCTTGCCTCTCAGTATTTCCTGGACCATCATGACTACAGCAATGCTCCAACTCTACTGCTTCCCGACAAAGAAATAGATATAAAACTTAAGCTAAATACCAGGAAAAACAAGGACTTCTATCTGCCCCTACTGCCAATCCCTTTGCTCCACAAGTTTCCTGCCAACATCCTCCCTTAAGTGACCACTTGCATTCACATAATGGCATTAAACAAATGTCATTATTCTCCCAGCTATTAAGCTTAGGCTCTACCTACTTCTTTGCCAGACCTCAGGAAGGGCACTTTTTTGTGCCTGAAACCTTGTTTGAAGTCTCAACCAACTAGATAGCTTGTCCCACAAAAAATAGGACTAAACACATCCTGCCTCTGCTTCCCTGGACTACCACAACTTTGCATATTCTTTGTACCCTTGCTGAAGCCACAAACGTACATACTAACACCACACATTGTAGGGGTGGACTGCTCTCAGATGTCAATTGGAGAGCCCGGACATATATTTCACCCTCTTTTCACCTAGGCCAGTGTAAGCAAATTCAGTTTTAAGACAGGTGCTAAGGGCCTTTTACAAAAGGTAGCCCCAATTTTCATAAGAATAGGACCCTCCATCACTTTTAAAGCAGGCAAATACTTGTCTGCTGTTGCCTTTCAGCAACGATAGCTCCTGCAAGAAGCCACGCTGCCTGCTCCTGAGCTCCGTGCAATCGTACGCAAAGGAGATTTTAGGAAGCCGAGGAAAGGGACGGCAATTAGTGCGATGGCTAATTTTCCCAACCGCGCATAAAGGACTGGAAGAGGTGTGTATTTAAAGCCTATTACATTCACCATTAATGGAGTCAAACGGACAGTCCAGGCTGCTGGAAGTCCTGCATTTAGCCTGTAAAGCAGATTCAGGACAGGGGGCAATGGAGCACATCCTCCCCTTCTCTGGCCACTATATAGGGCAGGGGGTTGATGTCTTTACACTGTCAGTAGAGAGGATGAATGCTAGGGCCATCTTATCTAATAGTGACACTGGGAAGATTTGGGGAATTCCAGATATGGGTATTTAGAGACCCTCCCACCGGGGTAAACCTCTTCCCTCTCAGAGCCTTTAGCAAGCAATGCCCCAGCGTAGAGCAGCTGGCCTCTCTGAAGCTGCACAGATTCAATCTACTGCCTCCACATCTGGTTTCCAACAGCATCTAAAAGAGCTGTCTCTTCCTCGCCTTAATGCCTCTCCACCACGGGAGCTAAAACGAGGAACAAATGCAAACAAACGGCAGAGGAAGCGCTCCATGCGAAATGGCTCGGCATGCTTCGTCTTCGAGACAATCTCGTTACGGTATGCCAGCGAATAAATACACGTATAAAAGGATAATCTTATTCAGAGCCTGCGCTACTGCAGCACGGTCTCTAGCCAGGGATCTCATAGTCCTTTGCTTGCATTTATCAAGCACAGGCTCAAGAGACATTTGTGCGCGAAGATGATCTTGCCTTGAACAGGGGGTAGGGCTTAGGTGACTTCCCGAGGGCCCCTTCCACCTCCTTTTACTATGAGCTGATCCACATAAAAGCTCCAGGAGGCAGGGAAGTGTTATTACCCTCATAACACAGGTGGGGCAGCAAGCTGTGAAATAGCCATAGCTCGCACAGCTGAGTCCGGAGAAGCCGGCTGTCCTAACTCTATTCCCTTTGCTTTCACTGCAGGACTATTCCCTCGTTAACGAAAACGGCATGGGGCCAAATCATGGTATACACCGGGAACGACCAACCTCCGGCATGGGTGCTGGAAGTGGCATGGGCAGCCTCTGTGTGCGTCATGGGGAAGATCAGGGAGGGGACAAGTAGCAGATAAGGAGGGAGCAGAAGCAAGAGCAGCAGATCAGATAGGGAGCAAAGGGAAGGGGGCAGGAAGCAGAGCAGCGGTGGGGCGGGGGACCAGAGAACCAATCAGGGCAGGTGCAGGGCTCATTTGTAGCATGCTTGCCAAAAAGATCGGCCCGCATATGGCTAATTAGTATAACCATGTCTGAAAAGGGATCAGATAAATTCACAGAGGACAGGTCCACTGAGGCTGCAAACAGACATTGCAGTTGTCCTCAAAAAAAAATTGTTTCTGGGGACAAAATGCAGGCATTCAGACATTCATGTCCACTGTCCCAGGATAAAAAGGTCCATGGGATAAAAGAGGTGCTAACAGTTTGTTCTGGGACATTGCAAAGTCCATCTGAATGGCTGTCTGCAGACTGCATCACTGACTCAGTGGGGAAAAGCAGTAGTGTGTTCTGCCACTCACTAAACCACTTGTGTGGTGGGTTGAAGTGGGAATTTTGGTGCTGGGAAATTGGAAGTAGGATGTCTGTAAGCACCAATTCTAGGGTTTCTTTGTTCCAGTACAAACCCGGGCACACCTTGTCCCAGGACAAATGCAACATTAGTTCCTAACCTGAGAGCTATTTTACAGAAGAGTCAGGGGTGTAGCTTCTGACATCCCTAAACAAAGGATGCTTGAAGTCAGGGGATGGACATGCCCTGGACATTTATCTTCCCCTCTAAAGCATCTTCTAAAGTCATTAGTGGCTACAGGGAGGATAGTTGGCTCAATGGAGCCATTGATCTGATCCAGTATGGCACTTTTTATCTTCTCATGGGCTAGCTGGTGTGGTTGTGCAAGGGAGAGTGAGAATAGGAGAGACATTTCACTCCTTCTGCAAACAATCCATACTATAAGGAGCACAGTAGGTGGAAAACCAGGCTCAGAAGAATGGCTAAGTCCTTCCCATGGCCAGTTGAGGTTGCAATAGGGCCAAACAAGCTCTGGGGTCCACCCTGCCAAATGACAGCCAACATGATTATACTGGGACACAAGGGGATGCAGGGGCTATAGCAGCAGGGAGCTTGGGATGCAAGTTGTGTGCAGGTAGAGCTTGTAAAAAAAAAAAAAAATGCCAATTATGTTTGTGGGTTGGGAAAAGGGGAGACTGTAAAAAGAATTAAAACCTGAATATGCCACTTAATTCCATTTTGTTTATTAAAAGAATATTCCACTTCTGGTTTCTCATTTAAAAGGAAAAAAAAAGCTTAAGCAAAATGATATTTGCCTTTTCAGTTGAAACACCACTTTCACTTAAAAAAAAAAAAAAAAAAAAATTATTTGTCGGAGAAAGAAAATTTCAAATTGCTTCATTTCCCTGCCACCAAGTCTCTTCCCAGCTGCTAGAGGAATAAGGCAACAATAAGGCTGCTGACCTCAGACAGATGGTAGGGCGAAGCACTAGATCTGCACAAGTAATTTTAACAACAGTCTAAATTAACGATAATGAACGCTAAAACAGTCACAACCAAAAGTAAAAGGGACAAACAAGCACAATCAGGCTAAGGGAATTCCGGCAAACCATAAATTTTCCCAAATTTGTAGAACTTAAACTATCCTCCAACTTGGACAGTACTTCCACTTAGCAGTAAAAAGAGGGGAAGGAACCGAACACATCCAAATGTTTCCCTATGGTGTCTCAAAAACAACCCTTTGAGTTTATTTTAAAAGGATAGACAAGGAGACAAGTTTCTTCAGGTAGATGGGATATCTTGCATTAGACCAACTGAGTAGTTGGGAAAAGTTATTTGCAAGCTTTTGGGTGCTGTCGCCCCTCTTCAGGCCTAGGGAGACTGCTGTTCCGAGATCTCCAAGGAATGGAAGAAGCTGAAAGTGTGACAGGAGGTCGGAGAGAAGGTAAATAGGTGGAAATTAGCAAAACAATGGGTAGAGAAGGGAGGGCAGAGAGGGAAACAAGGGGTGGGGGAAATGGGTGAAGGAATGCCAAAGGTAAGCAAGGGAGACTCCGTTGTAGTAAACCATTTTCCAAGGTAGAAAAGAGGCAGGTCTGTGAAAAAGTAAATAGTTGGAAATTAGGAAAAAAGGGTAGAGAAGGAGGGGAAGGGAGGTGAGGAAGGGAGGGGATATGTAAATGGTAAGTTCAGGCATGTACCCGGTGAATTAGATGTCAGGCAGGCTGCAACGTGTCATAAATCCAAC
Source organism: Crocodylus porosus (assembly GCF_001723895.1). Taxonomy (NCBI): domain Eukaryota; kingdom Metazoa; phylum Chordata; order Crocodylia; family Crocodylidae; genus Crocodylus; species Crocodylus porosus. Next base: position 3,503,616 of record NW_017728948.1, on the reverse strand, counting down.
ATTTATACCGAGTCCATGATTTTTCGTATCAAGTAGATTTATGAAGTGAAGCTCGTAGGCTTGTCTACAAAAGGTGTTTTGTAACTTCCCTTTGAGGATTCAAGCTGAGAGGTCAGCACGGGAGCAAATGTCTTGTGAGAAGTGTGCACCCACCAGTAACTGGATATTTTTGTCTATATTTATTGTATATTTATGCCTGAAGAAGGGTGTTTGTGCCCAGCAGCTGGCAAAGAACTTTGTTTGAACTACTCACTTGGTCTAATAAAAGATAACACATTTACCCAAAGAGCCTTGCCTGCCTATGTCCTTAGCCCAACATGGCTACAACCAACACCCCTTTTAAAAGGACATTTATTTCATTAAAGAACTGACCTTATGAAAATGGATCCAAAGGGTTAAAGAGCTCAAAATTCAGCAAAACCATCAGTCAGTTCTGATAATCAAGCTCAATAAACCCCTCAACGGGTTTATCTACAAGCAGTCGGATTCAGGCCCAGCTTCCCAAGGGATTCCATATGTGGCTATTCTTACGTTAGAATGAGAGCACCCTGTTCTTATTTATTGATTTGATTTCTGGACAGCTTCCCCCAAAAAGCTCAGGCGACTTATAATAAAAACCAGATAAGTCATAAAAACAGATGAAAATAAATAAAAAAGAAATTCTTAACCCTGCTGGCTAAGAGCCAGCCCAAATAAGGTCCTAAACTGCTTCTTAAAGTCCGGATTAAGTTAAGTTCTTCGTTAGTTTAAGCCGCTTTCAAAATAACAGAATCTGGATGGGGAACTGGCTCCGGGGTCGGACCCAAAGAGCATTAATTGATGGGAGCAAACCCACGTGGCACAAGGTGACCAGTGGAGTCCCTCAGGGCTCATTACTTGGGCCAGTACTCTTCAACATCTTCATTAATGACCCGGATTGGGGCATCAGATGCGGACTGGCAAAGTTCGTGGATGGCAATAAACCATGGGGGAAGGTGGTCACACTGGAAGACAGGCCGGGGATACAGGCCAACCTGGACACACTTGCGAGGTGGGCGGACCAAAACCCGATGGCATTCAACGTAGAGAAGCGCAGGGTGCTCCACCTTGGGAGGAAGAACCAGCATCATACACTTGCAGGCTTGGCGATGCTACACTCGCTAGCACCATGAACAAGAGAGACCTGGTTGTGATTGACCACAAGATGAACACGAGCCACCGATGAGATGTCGCGGGTGGCAAAGCAAATCAAACTCTGGCATGCATCCTCTGCTGCATCTCAAGCAAAGCCAGAGACTTCATATTCCCACTCCACTCAGGCTGAGTGAGGCCACAGCTAGAGTACTGCATCCAGTTTTGGGCCTCCCAGTTCAGGAGGGATGTGGATAAGCCCGAGAGAGTCTGGAGGAGAGCCACCCGCATGATCAAAGACCAAGAGAGCAAGACATATGAGAAGAGGCTGAGGGACTGCACCCAAAACTGCACTCTTCAGCCTGGAGAAGGGAAGGCTCAGGGGGACTTGGTAGCAGCCTATAAGTATATAAGGGAGGGGATGCACCAGGATCTGGGAGGACAGCTGTTCACCAGGGCACCCCAAGGGATAACAAGATGTAATGGCCACAAACTTCTGGAAGGCCGATTTAGACTGGACATAAAGTAAAACCTTCTTTACCGTCCGAGTGTCCAAGGTCTGGAGCAGACTCGCCCCAGAGGTGGTGCGAGCACCACTCTGGACTCATTCAAAAGGTGCTTGGATGCTCATCTTGCAGGGATCATTTGACCCCAGCAGACTTCCTGCCTATGGCAGGGGGGCTGGACCTGATGATCTCGTGAGGTCCCTTCCAGCCCCTGATGTCTGTGAAATCTATGAATTGGGCCAACCTAAGACAGGCTCTCAGGCTGGATATTTAAAACATGGAGATTATTGAATAATAGAAAATGAGGGTCGAAGGGAGCTCAGGGGGTCACATCTAGTCCAACCCCCTGCTCCAAGCAGGACCGGCCCCAGCTACATCATCCCGGCCAAGGCTTTGTCTAGCCCAGTCTTAAACACCTCCAAGGATGGAGACTGCACCACCTCTCTGGGGAGCCTGTTCCAGTACTTCAGTATCCTCCTCATATCCAACCTCAACTTCCCTTGCTGCAGCTTCAGCCCATTGCTCCTTGGCCTGCCACCTGCCCTCACTGAGACCAGCCCAGCGCCATCCTTTTTGGAAACCCCCTGCAGGGAGCTGAAGGCTGCTCTTCAATCCCCCTCACTCTTCTCTTCTGCAAACTAAGCCAGTCCAGTTCCCTCAGCCTCTCCTCACACGTCACGTATCCCAGCCCCCGAACAATCGTCGTGGCCCTCCGCTGGACTCTCTTGAAATGAGATATTCAAAATGACCACTCGGTTTAGAAAACTTTGACCCTGGTGTCTCTGTATATAAACTCCCGCACCGGAAAATACGAGTAATATGCTCCTACCTCTGTGCGGTGCTGCGAGGATGAGGCCATGAATGAGCCTGAGGAGCCTGGCTAATGGAGCCACGTAGATGGACTCGGGGGCGCAGCACTTCAGCCGAGTCCGACGGGCTTCTTTGCTGATTTTTGGACCATCAAGCAGAGGGTGAAAAAGCACGCTTGCCACAACAGCAGGGTACTCTCTAGGAGGCAGATTCTTCCACCATTACTTTTTTCTTCGTGCCGTTCCCTTGTTACACTTTTTTGAGTACATAAATACATTAGAGTTAACAGGGCTTAGCCATTTTAATAGCAAAGCAAGATGAATAGTTATTAGTATGCAAATTCTGAGAAATCTTATTAGCGCCGAGGTCCTTAATCTCTTGATGGTTTTCGGATAAATCTTCGAAAGCAATCTCCTCCGTGTCCCCATTTATTTGCATTTGCTCAAACTGGAAGAGTCCATCCACACATTGTGCTGATGAAACTAAAACAAGGCAATCATTTCTCTTGGGCTTCTGGTCTGCTCCTGGCATTTTTCAAAAGAGGATCTCGAAGCGCTCCAACATGAACCACGGGCTCGTGTTACTCCAAACGACCTGCTCCTGGGCAGCACCAGAAGTGAGCTCTCTCGATCCAGAACAAGAGCATCTTGCTCCTCTGGACCTGCAAGCCCATAATCCAGTTGATCTCCCCAAGTCCTGGTATCAAAAGCTTCATTAAATCTACATGAATTAAGCCTCTCACATTACCCTCATCAAGTAAATCCTTTTCTTTTTTTCTTTTTCTTTTTTTTCCCTAACTTTAAAAGGATATTAAATTAATCTGACAGGACAGTCCTCTGATAAATCCAGTGATGCACTTTGTCCCATTTTCCAAGCATAAGAAACCATCTCGGCACACCCCGGCAGAAACCCCCAGCCTTAGCTGTGGCTGAATACCCCAAAGCCTCCAAGGAAGGCAAACCCATAGCATTCAGGAAATGAAAATTAATTATTTTCTGAACCCTACAGGTGACCTATTCTTTCTAAAGTTGCCAAAACTCTGTGGTCAAGCTCTTCTACCATTTCACTCTAGACAAAATTAGCATCAGGGTGAACCTGAACACCTTCCATGACATCAGCATGGCCCGTTTTTAGTGAAGCATCTGACTTGCTGAACACAAGCCCAGCAGCAACCCATAAAGCAGTGCCTCCCCCTTGAAACCTTCACTCCTGCATTTCCAGCTTCTTAAAAAACATACACACACACACACACACACACACCCAAGAGTTGCTCATTGCTCATCTAAGGGTAGTTGCAACAACCCTGCTGGCACAACCAGCGGGGAAAAATGGTTAGGATTAGCCATATCCACCATCACTCCCTAGGTAGGTAGTGAAAAAACACTCTTTGCACTCTTAATATTTTGGGGGTCCAGACGTAAGCAAAAGGCACCCATTCCCCTCCCTACAAAGACTAAGAATTATACTCACAAACGTGGTTTTAAGTTAATTAGCAAGGGGTTTGATAATAGCATTCATATCTCTCTAGGGTTATTATTAAGAGGAAGGAGACAGAGAGGACACAGGGCAGTCACCACCAATGACCTGGTTGTGTCCACGTCAAGGCAGATGATCTTTCATTAGCATCTAGCACAACCAAGCAGTTCTGCTATTTATTTCCGTTAAGGCAGCAGCTGGGACAAGGAATAACGGCCTTAAAGTACAGCAAGGGAAACGGAGGCTGGACACGAGGGAAAACTTTCTGTAACTACAAGGGAAACTCGTCGCTGGAAGAGATCGCTAGCAAGGCGGTGGGACCTCCCTCTTGGCTGGCAAGACGGACGCTGGGATGAGGCGACTCAGGCAGGTGGGTCTAACGTGGGCAACTTGCTTCATAGGGGTGTAAAGTCTTCCAGGTTCAGCACTTCACTCCCACCCTTTGCCTTCCTTGTCTGAGCTCACTGAAAATTGCTAAAAATGCATCGCAGCATCTCAGAACAAGCCACTGCCACAAATAAGGCTCCTCTCCGAGCATCTTCCTTTTAATGGCATCCATTGCTTGCAGATACCGCTTCAGCTCCTTCTCGTTGTCTAACACCTCTCCGGAGAGTTTCAGCTCCAACAGAGCTTTTAACTGCTTCGTTCTCCTGCTTGGGCTAGTTTCCCAACATCGTTTTCCCTACCGGTAGCCTGTAGTGTTTAGTGATTACTGCTAGGTACTTGCAATTAATCTGCTTTAGACACAGCTTATTAGAAAAGGACTCAGCAAAACTATCAGAGCTTCACAATGTGCCATCCAACGCAGCTGCCTGGGAAGCGAGGGCCTTTAGGGCATGCCCCCAGTATTACAATGAGCAAGGCAGGATGGGGCGACATCTGGGAAGAGACATTGCTGATGGAGACCACAAGGAAAAGGAGCCTGGGGAGGAAGCTGGGTGCTAGTCTCCTCCCCATACTACCAAAGCCCAGAATAATTCACCCGAGCCCTACGAGCCCTTCAGAAGTAGCCGAGGAGCGGCTGCATGTGGCTGTGTAATGGGCAGCTGTCAGGCAGGCTCCACGCGGCAGGATCACCACCACTGCAGCCCCAGGAGATCCCCAGGTAAGGCTGCTGGGGCCAATATAATGCTGGCCCCAGCCTCCCCTACCCCACCTGGGGTAACCCGCCACGTGTGGGCTGGAGGTCGCGCGACACACGCGTTCCCCGGGGACAACTAGCAGCAGTACAAGGTGTCCCCGAGGGACAAAACTCCCACGCTCACGTGGACGCAGCCACAAAGACCGAAGCAAATCGACCCTTCCCCAGTATGGGATTTTCCAGGATATGGTTGTACCCTTGTGTGCTTATCTTGAAAAACCTGGTCTCAGAATTGGCCAACCCACACCAAAAAAAACCCTGTTCCTCCAGAATCGGGGTTTGTTCTGCCAGCACCGCATTGCACTGGGGGCTCATGTTCACCTTGCAGTCAGTCAAGACCTCCAAGTCCCTTTCGGTCATGGCTCCAGGGTTTTTCAGAGGGGTTGCACCACTTTGTTGCCTGGTGCTGAGCGGCAACGGCTACCACCTCTAGATTAGGGGGTAGTTAGTGGTGCAGGTAGCTAGGAGGTAGCCACTTCTGGCTCTGCATATGCATGGACCAGGAGTATTTTCTTTTTCCTCCATGAAATTAGTCATAGACACTAATGTGGTTAGTAAAGGCCCAGTTTTCTTCTACCCTATGTAAGGAGTCAGAGGTGGCATCCTCATCAGATCATCTTGCAGGGACGGGATCCTAGGGGTTAATTCCTCCCTCTGGCCTACTAGCTGCAGCCCTTGAACTCATCTCAGCACACCTGTACCCAGCATCTCCAGAGGCAAAGCTTGAGCCTGAGTCAAGGAGGGCCAAATCCTCTCACCGGTAACTGTAGTAGCCTCATATAATCATGGGGAGGGAAGTCACCACCATGTGACATGGTTGTGTCCATGTCCAGGGAACTGACCTTCCATTAATCAGGTACAGCGCTGAGCACAATTGAGCAGCTCTGCTATTTATTTCAGTTAGGCTGAAGAAGGGGGATATTCTCCTCCTTATTCTTCCCCTATGAAAGAAGAGGGACCAAGAAAATATTGCTCCAAACCTCCCACCTAAGCATTAAAGCACTGGAGCTTCTTTGTAATGGATTCGATATGGGCAGAAACCTGGCTTTTTTAAAAACACCTACTGAGATTGGAGGCACAGGAGAAGGAGATGGCCTCAAGAGAGTGGCGATGAGCTGGAGGTACTAGTGGGGGAAACATTTCAGCTCTACGGCAGTAGAAATAATATAGCCAAGGAAGGTAAGGTTTGTTTAGTTCCCCCCGGGTCCTCCCCGTCACTGTGTGGCATGGAGTCAAAACAGGGTTGACATCCTCAGCATTGTTTCTCCCCACGCTGTGCCCCCGTCCCCCGTCCCTTATCAACAGGGCCTGGGAATTTAAGCAGACGAGTCCCTGACTGATAAAGATACTTGACTGCTTTACCTAAAAACACCCTTAATGATCCTGGTATAATATTACACTCTTTACACATGTAGTTGTCCACGAGGGGGCATCCACCGACATCCCAGATTTGCATTTAAAAAAAGGAAAAAAAAAGGCATCTCTTGCCAAAGTGAACATATGGGCAACCCGCCTGCAGTCCTGGAAGGGACAGAGCAAAATACCAGGGGCAGGTGGCGGGGGTAAGAGAAATGCACTTCAGGGAAGTACCAGGTTGTAGCTGTATTGGTCTAGAGGAAAAAGCATGCTTCAGGGAAGGGGGATTCACAGGCTCTGCCAGTGAGAGGGCTTTTATACGGGGGGAAATGGCAGCCTGAGGTCCTGAAAATAATCCCAGCTGCATTAGCAACTTTACCTCTCCAAAGGAGGAGCAAAACATTTTTTGTTCCAGCCTTAGAGACAATAAAGGAAAGGATCGTGTGTGTTCGACAGCAGCCTCACAACTGCCTTCTGTAAGCCACATCAGTGCAAAGTGGCCGAGCGGTGCAATAATCAGGGGGGGCGAGATTCAAACCCACCTGGTACGTATCGAGAACCCATTTCCAGCCACTTGGTGTCAAAGGGAGATGGTGGAACTGGAAACCTAGCCCATCACAACTATACATGCATGGTCCTCTGTGCTCGAATCGGAGCCGTGGAGGCGCTTACAAACCTGAGCCCCCTGTACACACACCTCTGCATTACTCATGTACTTGTATTAAACGTACCTGGGACTTC
>NW_017728948.1:3494447-3495931 GCF_001723895.1 Crocodylus porosus | reverse complement strand
GGTCAAAACAGGCTGTTTCTGTAGCCCTGTGGAATAAGTCCGATAAGCTCAAGCATGCCTGGGGTAAGAGGTGTCCACATCCCCAAAGCATGCATCCCACCTGGAGCCAAATGCCCTATCTGCATAGAGCTTAGAAAGGCCAAACACACCAGTGGCCATTCCTTCAGGGCAACACTGGCAAGGGATTTCCATAGCTAACCACACCAGACTTTCCCCTGTAGAGCCACCTGGGAGTTTCCAATCACATGGCTTTTCATTAGGGCAAGACAATGCACTGGAAGCCTCTGCAGACATGCGACACCGCGAGCGGTGAGGTTTTTCCAGTCCAAGATGAACTTTGGTCCATATGAATGATCTAGCTGGGAGTGGTCCTGCTCTGAGCAGGGGGTTGGACTAGAAGTGACCTCCTGAGGCTAATCCCAACCCGCATTTTCTAGGATTTTGTGATATGCAAGAACATGCAACACCTTGGTCATCAGGGCACTCACCTGCCAGGGAGGAGACTTGGGTACAAGTCCCTGGCTCTGCCCTATACTGAAACCCTCGTCTCCCACACTGCAGATAAACACCCTGAACTCTAGGCTACTGGCCTCTTTGGACTCGGTTTCTCTTTCTCCTCAAGGGTAATTATTCCCCTTTGTAGCACACAAGTTCCTGCTCCAAAAACTCCAGAAACCCTGGATATCCCAGGTCCCTAGCGAGCTGCCTTGCCATCAAGCTAGGGTGGGCACACGTGCACACATGCATGCACGTGCGCACCTTGTTCCAACAGAGAGCAGAAAAGGCAAAACATTTTCACGGGACTGGGACACTATTTCCTACGAGTCCTACTCAGTTTTAGGGCTGCCACCTGAACACTTCCTCCATCCTAAAAGCAATTAACAACTAAGAGATGAAAAATCAGCACTGACACAAGCCAAACATCAGTCATGACATTTTGCAAGTCCTTGGAGCACAACGGCCTCGGTGCAGAAAAGACAGTCGGTTTTGCTGGCATGCAGCACCGAGCACAGTAGTGTGCTGGCCCTCAATTGGGGCTCCACAAGATGCTACCACAATGCTTAGCAGTCATACTGGAAGGAAAAGAAAGCCAGTTGTACACGACATTCTCTGTGGCAGCCCAAATGGTTGTGGAGTCTCTCATTCAAGGGATGAACACATTTTCCCCGGTCGCTGAGAGAGAGACTGGCTAATGCAGCCATTTCCTACCACCCCACCAACAAGGGAGCTAAGAAAATACTTGTCCTTCCTAGATCGGCAAGCTGCTTGAGAGCTTCATTCCTTTTCCAAGATGACAGCAAAGCGTGGACCGTAATAATTAGTCCATCCTTATGGAGCAGCCACTCTCTGGGCCACTCTGGGATTGAAAGTAGAGACCTCTAGCACTGAAAGCATCAGCCCAGCTTGAGCCCAGCGTGTATGCCAATGCACATTGTTACAAGCCCCCCACACCATGCACTCAGCGTGATGCACCCATAACTGTC
>NW_017728948.1:3492007-3493212 GCF_001723895.1 Crocodylus porosus | reverse complement strand
CTGCATGAATCCTGACCAGGCTCTTCTTACTATTGCATGGCAGCCCTAAAACACTAAGGGCCTGTGCTCAGAGCCAGGATACATCATCTCCATGCTCATCCTGCCATAGCCACGCTTTGCCCCAGAGCCCTGCAGGGCCTCTGCTGATCCCCAGCATCACCTGTTGGGGACGCGGGCAGGCCAGGTGAAAGAGCCGGCACACGTGCAAGCGAAACCCAAGCAGGTGCCAAAGCATTTGCTTCGCAGGCAGCAGCCAGGCTCCAGGTAGTCCCACGGGGCTGTTCGCCGACGGAGCAAAACCAGATGTAAACAGCAGTTACCAGATGAGTTGCTTGGCTATTTGCACTGGCAGGCGTCAGACCTCCCATCCTGTAACCAGCTGGATCCACGTGCAAGAGACCCCTGGCACTGCCTTTTGTATAGCTCCTGCAGGCCGGCGCCTAGAAGGTGACCGAGCATCTGCCACCTCCTGTTGATTTCTGCAGGAACAGAAATCACTTTGCACACATCGGGATTTCTCACTGGCAGATTTGTCTCCCCGCTAGCTAAGATGATGCCCATACCCTCCCTTTTCCCCCAAACTCTCTCTCATGTTTTATCAACAACCCTTGTAATAAGCTGCCCGTGCACATGTTCATAGGCATTTATCCCATCCAAGCAGTTCCTTTGCAGGCAGAACAAAGCTGCCACCGCTGTCCCGTTAACCTGCACTGGCGAATCAACCATCTGATGAGGATGGTCTAAATGTTTTAGGCGACTAAATAATAGTTGGTTTGGTTGAGCATAAGTCATTTCTGTGCTTTAATTCTAGGTAAACTCAACAGGGGTCAAGCTCATTTGGCCTTGCAGGCAGAAGCCAGACTATGGGCTACCACTTCCAAGGTGAGAAGCAGCAGCATTAATTCCCCGGGTGCTGGTCCTGCCGACGTAGGGAGTGCATCTCCAACGGGGACCTTGAGCTGGGAATTCAGCAGCAGAAAAAGCAGTGGTTTTCACCACCACCGCTGCAGAGCCCCTGCGTCTGTCAGGCCAGCACCGAGGGGGTTAATGCAGCCGTTAACCCTCCAGTTGCTGGCCCTGCCGACAGCCACCACCGCTTGCCCTGCCACCAAATTTCTGGCCCCCTGGAGCCTATATTTGACACCTCTGCCCGGGTGACGATGACTAAGGTGAAATTGGTTTGGAGCAAAACCTTTTTCTTTTTT
>NW_017728948.1:3473066-3491063 GCF_001723895.1 Crocodylus porosus | reverse complement strand
TTGTGCCGTAAAACTGAAGACGTGGCAGGGTGGGTCGGACCGGTACAAGTTCCCTGCTAAAGCAGCAGCCGCATAGCTAGACCCCACGGCCACTGACGGATGCCCATTTCGGGGCACGCCGGGATCTGACCCTCAGCCCCGACCATCGCCATGCTCGTGGCAGGATGTGCGAGAAGAAACATCTCAGAAGTTACCAGGCAGCTCAAAGTCCTGGATTTAGCTTCACCGCTGCTGGATTCGAGCCCTACTGACTCACTGCTTTGACCTCACGCAAGGTGCCTCGCTTTTCCATGTCAGAGAAAAAAAAAGATAAACGGGGCGAATGCATTTCAACCTTATGGCAATCACGTGAAGATAATCTAGCGGATTATAAATTTCTTTGAGCGCCTCAATTGCAGAAGCATGAGGGTGGAGAGCAAGGGATGGCAACATGAACAAGGGTCGAAGGATCCAGTGAACCTGGCGCTGTTTTAAACAAGCTGCAGACCCTCAAGCACGCGCACCCTTTCCAGGAGATGCTTGTATCCCTCCACATACAGAAGAAAAAGGACAGCTCTGGCCTTCGCATTTAAAAGGGGACATGGAAAAGTTGGAAAGGGTTCAAAGGCGAGTATCAAAAAATCAGAGAGGGGCAGACTATAGCAGTGCCAGGAAGGGTCGGATGAAGTAGGTACATTTAGCTTGAAGAAAAGGAGATACTCTTAAATGCAGAAAGAGCTTTCATGAAGAAGAGGGAGAACAGGTGCTCTCCTGATAGTGAAACAAATACAAAATAAAATCCTCAAAACACAACAAAAACCCCAATTATCCAAAAAAATAAAGTCGTCGACAGGCCTTCCGGCTCAAATCCGGTGGCTTTGCACTCTCAGCACAAACAGCAAAGAAGAAACAATCTCTCTTTGGCAAACTTGTATTAACAATCCTTCATAGCAGTCTGATTTACTGAAGCTAGGGTGCAGGAGATCTGAAAAATTTCAGCCTCAGGTCTGCTGCTATAGCTCTGCGGCCCCTTCCGCGCCAGACATTTATGGCGCAAGTAATGGGCAGGGGGCTACACCTGCACCCAAGAAGTGCGTGCGTTTCCCAATTTACGGTGCCATAAAATGGGAAACGAGTGATGAAATAATCTCCATGTAATGTAAAACATTGTTATGGCTAGTTTGTACGGCATTGTAAATTTAACATGTGGCCCAAGCTGACAGTCAGGTGATTGCTAATCCAGGCCGAGTCCCCGGTGCAGTGCCAGGGACAAAGCCGATTGCTGGCTCAATTTGCCAGCGCAGGGAAAGCCTGGATGATGATCCCAGGTTCCCTGCTGCACTGGCAAGTAGAGATGGTGCGACTGGGACCTGATCCCACGTCCCAAAATTGTGCACCTGGTGCGGCAGGAGGTGTGTTTGTTGGGGCTGGGAATCAGATCCTATAGCGCCATTAAATGCACGTGAGCCAGGGGCCTTGCCTACACAAGGAGGCATGCTATTCAGCCATGGCTCAAAGCAGGGGTGCTCAACCTCTGGCCCCCCAGCCAAATGAAGCTTGCCAAGTCATTGCATCTGACCCAAGCGGCTCCCCATGGGTTGGGAAATTTGGCAGCGGAGCAGCAGTGGCCACCCTGCCCCACCAAATTCTTATGCCCCCCCCACCCCCCGCACTCAGCTCAGTCAAACCAGGGCTCCCTGCACTGGACCATGCCACCTTGCACCCGCTGGGCTCCATCGCCACCTCCCCCAGCCAGACGGAGGTGCCACCATGGTCACATCCAGCCCGTGGATGGACCTGGCACTGCCCATCCGGCCCGGCAAGGAAAAAGGTTGAGCGCCGCTGTTGTAATGCACTTCTAAAACAAAGAGTCATGCAAGTCAGGTTATGCATAACGAAGAACATCTTTCAGGTGCTTTGCCTTGCATCCACACTCATCATGGGCATTTTCTATCGTTCAGATTGAAACGCAGATCAACCGTTCGGGCTCGGTTACACTTCCACAGGGCTGCGTTGATGCAGCCCAGAAAAACAGAGCCCTGAATGCTGTCGCAAGCTTGGCCTGGGCAGTTCTTGGAAATACCGTGGTTTCAAAACACAAACGTATAGCATTTTTCCATGTGGGCTCTAGATGGCATCTGCTTGCAGTAGATGAAGCTTGCTGTTCAGATAGCAGCATGTTTACTGTGCCGGAGATGGAACGAAACGACTCCTCCCCAGAAAGATTCATATTAGCTCTTCATCTTCATTACTGAAAGTGAGGTCATCTTGGTTAATAAGCTGATTCTTTTTTTTTTTTTTTTTAAACCTCAAAACAATGTATTCAGTCTTCCTTTTTCTTGATGTCATTGACCACAATGTTCCCCTTCACCTGCACAATCTGTTGCTCTGCTTTCTGCTCCCCATCCAACCTGCTGCTCTGCTTTCTGCCTCCTGTCCCATCTTCCGCTGCGCTACCTGCGCCCTTCTGTGATCTGCCATGCGCTATGCCCGTGCCTTGTGCGGTACCCAGGCCTCAGGTTGACCACTGCTAGGCTACCAGATGCAACGCATTCACCTGTCAGCCGTATCTCGTGATGAGAATAATCAGAGTCCACATAAACGCCAATAAATTAAATATTACTGCCGTTGCGTTCACAAAGAAACCAATTCCAAAGAAAAATACCTTAATCTAAGCGATGCCTTGGGCATGGACACTACAGAAAGTAATACATACCCCTCTCTTGAGCTGCTGGACTACTCTGTGGTCATTTCCCAGAGGACAGTCTGGTAGGAAAGAACTTGTCCTTGCAGGGTTTTCTCCGCAGAGCAAGTCCCACCAGCTGGAGAGGACCACAATCAAATGCCTGGAATTATCTCCCGTCTATTCTGAAGCCATGAGATGGGGCATATGCTTGACCTAAATGCTTGAACAACTTAGGGGGAAAAAACCCAAATACGTGCTGGCCACTCTACAAGACAAAATGAGGTGGATATTAGGGAAAACTCTCACTAGGAGGGTAGTAAAACACTGGACCAAGCTACCCAGAGAGGTGGTGGGATCTCCATCCTTGGAGGTTTTTTAAGACTGGGTAGACAAAGCCTTGGCTGGGATGATGTAGTTGGAGCAGGGGGCTGGTCTAGATGCGACTTCCTGAGGTCCCTTCCCACCCTCATTATTTATGCTTCATTAGCCAATGTAGTTCCTCCAATATTCATTTTTAGGGTTTGTGTGCATAGAGGACCTCCTCCTCCTGCCTCCTTTAAGATGAGATCAACAAGCAATGTGGACATTTAAGCAACTATTTGGTGTCAAAGCATGCTTCAAACGGAGCCATTTTGCACCATCCCAGGGCTAGCGTTGCAAGCAGTCTGGAGCCCGAGCAGATGTCACGGCACCATTGGCTGGTAACGATAAGGGCTAAAAACCTAATTATTTTTTAAGTGACAAGCTGGATTGCGGAGCAGAGCACCTGGGAGCATGCCAAAAGCTTGCTTTGGTTGCTGTCGGCTCCCCAAGAGAGACTCTCGAGTCCAACAACTTTTCCAACTTTCCTCCTAATTATGGCTCCGATGCAGCAAGGCACTTCAGGATGCATACTGGACTTGAAGACTGGATGCCGTCGCAGGAACTTCGACATCACTCAGTGTCAAAAGCTGGTGAGAGGAGCTAATGAATACACTTGAAGAAGTCATGATCTGCCCATAGGCATTACTGTACACAGGAAAAATAAGCAAGGTTAAATCCACTGGGTAGATAATTTGCCAGGAGTTAGTCACTCTGCTTCAAGCATCTCTCACACAGACGCTCTCATTAGCAGATGAAGTCTCAGTACATATGCTACAACACAACTGAGCTGCAAGGGCTCAGAAATCCCACCCCCTCCATTTTGCATGGAGGAGAAACAGTTGTAAAATGAGACGCTGCACCATTTCTTCTCTTCCTCGGTCCCTGCCAGTGCATTCGAGGCATATTTTTTAATAGGTTGCGAAACAAAATATTCCTTTAACTCTCTGGGACTCTAGAGAGAAAGAGGGGAGTCATGGGGGGGCATAACACAGGCTAGCATGAGAATCCACCCAACTTGGCTGGAAAATCACCCGCTCCCCCCCACATGTGCTATTCCATGCGTATCAGACGGGCTGACACCATGGCACCCGCGCTGTAGCACAGATGGGAGGGATACACTCGAGAGAAATGAGTGTTGGACCTGGAGTGCTTTGCTTGCTGCTCCACAAAGCTGCAGCAGCCTAGAGAGAGTCTGGGCTCGTGGGCGGGGGAGCCGGAGCAGTGACATTTTCCTAGGCAGCGTCTCATTCATGTGGGAAGGCGCCAGGAGCAGATGGATGAGTCTTGTCTGCTTCCCTGATACAATTTGGTCGTAGTCAGATTTCTCCTGCCCACGCAATCTCCTAGAGCAGGGGCTGCGGCCAGGCGTCCACCTCCAGGCCCTGACAGCCGTGTCCTGAGGCTGCAGGAATCTGGGATGCGTGTTGACAACGTTGCGCACGAAAAAAAATAAGACTTAGCAGAAGCAGGCTGTGCAGGGAGCTCAGGTAGATGGACAAAAGCTTCAGCACATCCTGGCTTTCTTTTATGGCAAACTGTTTGGGGCTTAACCCCCTGGAAGAGGTAATGTTTGCTTTCCACCCTGCTTTGCGCTGCCAAATCCCCCGAGTGCATAGGGACCGCGTCGGTCCTCAGTGCGCAAGTGCACAGGCTGGGGTCCAGCAGGAACACGCCGCTCTCCAGGTCGCGGGGATCGAGCTGCAGCCCGAGGCACATGGCGAGGCCATTTTCCCAGCTGTCAGCCGGGCGATGGTTGGAGATCCCGAGCGAGGCAGCCGTCTGAGCACGAACGCAAGCCACAGCCCACAAGAGGGTGGCCCTGTGCCGCGATCGAGGCCTGAAAGAGGAACTCGGTTTGAACTGTGGATGTCTGCTCGAAGCGACAGCGTTGCTGTGATGACATGCTGGCACGGACAGGCGGAGGGGCAGGAATCGCAGCGACATGCAAGGGAAAAGGAAGGAACTGCAGGCTTCTTGGGAGAGCTTCCGAAGCAGGGGGCACTTTGTACCATCAGGAGCTGCATCCGCACGTGGCCAGGCGGCTGGCTCAGCATTTCGAGTTCCCTCGGGTTGGAGGTTTGTCGGGCTGCATTTGAAAATAAATAAATAATAATAATAAAAAAAAAATCGGCTGGTCAGAACAACCGCAGTTTGGACCCGGCGGGGGAAGATGTGGGACTCTCCTGCTGCGGAGGCGGCGATCTGGGATGTTCCTGCATCCGTACAGGGGTTTGGCCTGCAAAGTCACTTCGACGCTCTAAAAGAATTGCACTCATTAGTAATAAATCAGAAGAACAATTAAAATTAAATTTTAAATGGATGTTCCCTCCTATTTTCCATACCACCTGTCAAACCCAACGTATCCTCAGGATTCCCCTATGCTAGGGGGCAATGCTGCTCGTGTTAACTCCCTTTTATTCATGGAGAACTGAGGCCCCGAGAAGGCACAAATATTTAACCAGTACAGGGAATGCCCCATAGGATTTTTAAAAGTTTTCTTTCACTTGCATGGTTCCAATCTCAGGACCTAAATGCATTTATGGTTAAAGCGACCTGCCCAAGCAAGCACTGGCTTTAACCCTCCTGGATCCCAACTCAGCCTCTAACCGCCAGACCTTTCTTCCCAGCAAGTGCTTTCTGTAGCAGAGCACTTACGCCTTCAGTGTATATAGCCCAGAGGTCATCTTAATTGCGGACCCATTTGAAGTCCAGTCACCTTAGATGTGCCTGGAACTGGCCAGCCCTTTCCTGATAAGTGTTTGCCACAGAGAAGTCCTACGGCGAAGTACTCCTAGCAGTTTGAGTAGAGCGTATGCAGACACGGGGCGGGAGGAAATGTATTGCAGAAGCAGAGACTAGATCCAGTGTGCGGGGGACAACGGGGATCTATATAGGACCAGAAGATCTGCCCAACTCCACGTAGTTGGGCGCACCATCTCAAAGGGCGGATGCTTCAGAAGAGCTTTAGATAGAAAATGAGCGTGGCCTGACCCATCCCCGGCTTGGGCCGAGGGGACGTTCCTGGTTAGAAGTGAAATGAGAAGAAGGGAAGGAGTATCACTAAATGCTGTGGGGTCACGTGGCAAAAAAGCAACAATGCCTTTGACTTCAATGTCCTGGGTGCCAAGGCCATTTCCGACCAGGAAGCAGCTCACTGTGACATCTTGGGAAGACGTCTAGCCCCGCTGGGATTTACGCATATCACGGTTTTTTGTGCTTTGATAAAAAACAGCAACAACAACAACAACAAATTGCTTTCCCCGACCACTTGCTCCAGAGCCTGCCTAGATGCAGGAGTGCATAATCCACCTGCAATTCACTTCTTCGGTCTGATGCCTCTAAGGATATTACCAGTCTCCTGGGCGGGGAGGCGACGGCACCGGGCAGCCGCATGGCGGCTGCAGTTGCTGGTTGGGAGCATAGGGCAGTGCTGTGGGTGCAACTCCTACCACGTGCTGCATTCACCGCTTCCACGAAGGAAGATTTTGCTGGGCACTTTGTACTTCAGCAAGGAATCAAACCAGAAGATTTTTAAAACAAAACAGAAAGAAAGTCTTCAGCCTCCCATTTCCAGGTGCAGGGCAGTCCCGGGACACCTTTATGCAAACCGCCCGCTAGAAAGACCGTGACCATAGTTAGCTCCAAGGCATTAAGCAGCCCAGACCAAGGGCACAATGAGGAGATCATCTAATATGGGATCACTTAAGGCTTGCTCCACATCACCCAATCTCTGTGCTCATCAAAAAACCCCAAAACCAACCCCCCAACCCTCCGAAAATCTAACTTTCCTGCCGTTCCAAAGCCAGCTCTGGTGGGGTTTGCCCATAGGAATAACACACATTAATTGCTTATGCAAGGCTTGGTAGTGAGTCCAGGAAGACCTGTGAAAGAAAGGAAAAAAAAATTGGGGTGAAACGACTCCAGTGTTTTGCTGCAAGTTCGGTTAATGGAGATTCTCTTAAGAAGTCCAGGAAGATTATACTCGGGGATGGGCCCAAGCAAAAACGAAAGAAAACGGGGTGATGGGCAACGATGGACCAAAGCTGTGTACCGCAACATCGCGTTTAGGCTAAGAACGTGACAGAAAAATATGGATTAGCACACTAGCGCACTACAGAGAACAAGACCAGGGAAGCAAATGCATAGCATCCGCTTATGAAAAAATTAAAAAAAAAAAAAAATCGGCTTTGAAGGAAAGCGTGGGAGCAGGGGCGTCAAAAACTATAGGCCACAGCATCGGAAAATTTCCCAGCACGAACATTCAATCTCAGCTGTTTCCAATGCATCCCCAGCCATTGCCTGGAAGAGGCAAGATTACAGGCTGCATCTGGGAAGAAGGTGGCTTTACAGCCTCACCTTTGCATCCCAGGCCTTCCAGCGTGCCGAGAGGTCAGCGGGCTTCACGATCACTTCAGAGGCTCAAGCAGCTTCTGCAAGTAAAGCACAGGAGGCTGCTCTGAAACAGTGCAACCACCCAGATCTCACTGCTGTACGAGCCACATGCTGTGCACCTGTCCGCTGCATACCAGCTGGAAAAGGGGCCGCTGAAGGATGCAAGGGGGGTGGAGGGGGGAAAAAAAAAAATAAAAAAAAAAAAAAATCACTGCCTAGATTGGAAAGGGCTTTTACAGCCTTCATATGCTGCTGCCACCACTGTAGAGGAGCCAGGCAATAAGTGAGAGCGTGCATACGAGTGGAGAAAAAAAAATCCCATCCTGGGTGGACAATATGCATTTACAACCACACTTCAACGTCTATTTGGAGGAGCTGACCCCCCACTCGAGCTAATCACTGCAGTTCACAGTCCAAATACATGGGTGTGCAAAGGAGGTGTGATGTGCACACCTTTGTGTGCGCTCCTCCCCAAGGCCAAGCCCTTTCCAGGGTTTCCATTAAACATTTTCACTTTGCTGCCATCTGAAACTCTCTTGGAAACGCTGCTTTTCAACAGGCCCCTTTAACAAAACGTTAAGCCACGTGGGGACCCTCTGACTCTGCAGTAGGTAGGTAGGTAATTAAATGTTTCACCAGAAGTGGATCATCTTCATTCTTCCCAATGATTACATTTCACTGGGTATCTCCTCCTTCGTCATCCTATCTGCCCGTTTCAGATGGTCAGAGCCCCTTTCCCGCAGAGAACCGGCCAGATGTAGGCAACCCTCCTCCATGGGCTGTGTGGTACTCTAGCACCACCGCAAAGCGGGCCTGGGGAGTACGGCACTACCCAGCAACTCGGGAGCCCCGATGCAACTCCCTAAACTAACACAGATTTCCTGGAGGACTCTGAGCAAGCCAGGGCCTTTTACTGCTGGGGACAGCAACTTAATGTCATGGAAGATGGTGTCGCATAGAGTTACACAGGCCCAGATCCTCAAGAGTCAGCGTTAACACATAGAATCAGCACTCATTTGCTAAAAAGACAAAGTTGTCTCCCTTCCCGTTGTGACTTGTCCCTCCAGAAGCATTCAGTGAAAAGAGGACACATGCTAGACACACAAAATAGAAATATATAAACAGCATATTTCTCTTTTTATTCATTTATTTTTTTTTTTTTTTTAAATACAGAGTTCCTTATACAATAAAGGAATCTCACCCCCTCCCCCTTCCCCAAGAAGCAACTCTTTTATCAAAAGAAAATCATTCACTGTAAATCAACACTAGTTAAGAGGCATGCGTTTAAGATCATATTTAGCAAATGCAATCTCTATAGGCTGTATCTCTATAAATAAGAACATGTGCGTTGCCCCAAACATTTATCGAGTAGTTCCCAGCCAATCTGGTAAAGGTCATCAAAGTACAGAAATATATTAAAACTACATTCCAAGTGACGTGTAGAAAAATAAAACCACCACTAGTCATCTCCCGGTGTGTTACAGATTGTCTGTGCTCAGCAGCAAACCTCATTAGCTTGTATGGAAGCGGGATGCAGGATTTTGGAGGTCTCTCGAGAAACGGAGAAGATGAACTCCTCCGTCGTTACATGGGGCGTTCCCACTAGGGCCTCACCTGGGATGCTATTACCTTGGATCTCCCAGGGGAAGGAAAGGAAAAAAAAAAATGTAAATGAGCTGGTTTGATGCAATCTCTATACAGGTCATATGCAGACAAAGGGATTTGCCTGAACATAAGAAAGAGATGCTTTAGGGAAGTAAGAATTAAATGGTTGGTACTGCCTGACCCTAATTAACCTGTTCCCGTCTCCACGGGAGAAGGCTGGAGGAATACAAAGGTAACCGCGAAACCCTTCTGGAGATGGCTGTGAAATTGCTCAGTTAATTGAATGCCACAATTGATCCAATCACCCAAGCCAGCTGACAGGTAGATGGACACCGTTCTAGCTTTCCATTCAGCTACCATGCTTCATACCCAAAACGATGGGTTTATCTCCTTGGGGACGGCTGCATTTGGATTAAAGAAGTTTCCAGGTCTGGGTCTCTTTGGACTGCAGCCGTGAAGTTCAGCTGCAATTTTTACACCTGGGTGTTTACCTGTGGGCGCCTAAGCCTGTATTTGGACATCTAGATGCAAAGTGACCTGCTTTCATATGTACTGAGCATCCACACATCTTTATACTCAGAGTGCTGAGCACCTCTGGAAAAACAAACAAACCAAGGGCACTTCTTTTTTAAGCCTCGAGCTCTATGTCCCAGGTTTAAAAGCTTTGGTTACTGTCCACCAGAATCACTTCAAAGCTCCCCCAGTCAGAAGCCTTGGGAATGCAGATACGTTACACATTGAACTGGATATGTTAATAATTGAGAGGCGCATGTAACATTACTGCGACGCTGTGCATCTCTGCAAAATAAATGCGTCACCTGATCAGCTCAGTTTGGAGCGAGAGGACTGTGGTGCTCACAAAAGCAAAACACTTGCTTCCTGAAAAGAAAAAGACGACAGTAGCACAACAGGATACCTAAATCATCTACATAGCAGCCACTGCACCAGTAGGCCAGCTGCACCCAGCAAAGCAAGGCAACACGGAGAGAGACTGAATGCCAGTATTCCCTGACCAAACACCTGTGCAAACCCTATCAGTTTACACCGCAGTAGTCATGTGACATAACCGACACAGAGGCATGAAAAGACAGCCTAAATAAGAATATTTTCTGATATATGCCCAGGAAGAACTGAACTCATTTTCCCCCCCAAACCCAACAGGTCACGTGCTCAAATGGACATAAACCGGCTCTTTGATTCTGATGCACGTTTTCCTCAAATGCACAATCGCATGGGTTAAAGTGAAATAACTGCCAAGCAGCTCTTTCTGGCCCTCTATCCTGGTCACATAAAGAGAAGAAAGTAGTCAACTTAAAAAAGTTCATCTTGCATTCAACTAGATATTTCCTTTCTCCTGCTATTTCCTCCACCAGAAAGCTGTGCAATATTTACAGCAGGCGGGGAGTCGCCTGGATGAATGCATTTCAAGCTGCTGGTCAAGGAGTGGCCGAAATGGGGGTGTGCATACAAGGCAAGGAGGTTGAGGGTCACAAGCACATTCTCTTGCCTGCCACGTCTAGCTGCACAGTTCAAGTTTCAGTGAGGAGAGCTGGTTTGCCTTCTCTGCAAGAGATGCATGTGGCCAGTACTGCCCTGCACAAGCTGCCACAGTAGGGCCACCTCTACTTGGGGAGCATGCTGCATTGGAAAATGAACTCTCTCACTGCCAATGACAGCTGGGGAGGAGCACATGCAGTAACATTTCTTGATACAACTGCAAAGCCCACGTTGGTCTTAAACACAGCACCAAGATCACACCGAGGGAGCTACAGCCCTATAGGGCAGAAACCACCCAAGGCATTTTCTTAGCTTGAAGGACAGCAATGGGGGTAGATGCAGTGCTGTAAGACTCCTGTTGCAACAATGCTAGCAGCCACGAGACAAATAGGAAGATGTCAAGAATTGCTCATTTCTCCCTCTCTTCTTTATTCCATTTGCCAGGTCTTTACAGTCAAGCTACTCGGTTGATAGCCGAGGGGATGGGAGTGCAAGCTTAAGGGACATGGCCTTAAATTCACCTTAAAAACTCAGTAGCCTGACAGTGTGCACAGGTGTGCTAGAAGTCTGCACAAAATTGTGCCCCTTTAAGTACTTCTGGAAAGTCAGCAGATGAAAGGATGTCCCTATGCATGAACCGCCCCAGCGAAGAAACGATCTACAGAAACATAACAGAAGCTGTGCATCACATTATGAGCAATTCCTACTTCATAAAGCAGCTACAGTGGGCAACAGCAGTGTGTTGGGTCTTGGTATTTCTGAAGGCCTCCGAGGGATGTGGGTCCTGCTGCAATGACATGTTGGCTATGTCTCTAGAGTGAAGCCCGGGGTGGGCCTCCAGTGGAGGAGGCAAAGGAGTGTGCCATGCTTAGTATGAAGAGTGGAGGAGAATGGTTCAGAAGAAACCCAAACCAAGACCTGGGAAATGGACAGGTCAAAAAAAAAAAAAATCACGAACTGAAGCCCTCTCTGATGCAGCCAATTAGCTTTAAAACAAGCATTTGTCAGACACAGAACATCTGCAGGCTAAGAAAAAAAATACAGTCCAATTCAAAAGGAAGCAGCAAACTTCTGGATGATTAACTGCATATATGTCCGCAGTCAAGATGGGCACTAAGCAAATGCTTAACAGAAATCTGGAAGACGAAGGCAGGCATCGGGGAAGTGACACGCGTCTCATTTCCCTTTGCACCTTTTCCTCTCCAAGATAGCAAATGAGGTTTGTTCAGACCAGTGTAAAGCTCGGTGATTTAAAGGGGCTTGAACCAAAACCATGTTTCTCCCAAGGCAGTGATGTTGAACAGTTTTCCCTATGCTAGTTTTTCAACAGAATCAGACAGATGGTGCACATGTCTACAAAAAATACATTTTAATTTAGTGTTGCAGGAGATGGAAATGGTGAGGGGTTTTTTTTGGACCTAGTATGATATTTGTTCTCAACGAAAGCACCTCTGAACGTACATAGGCCGCAGATCTGCATGCAAGTGTTATATTGGTTTGATATGGGATCAGTCACCCCCTTAGTTTATAGGCAGTTTCACCAGGTGATATGCTGTGCAGAATTCAGTGGCATTTCTTTTATTCTAATCCACCAAGCAAACAGGGATCTGCTGGCACGTGACAGCCTACCGGCATCCATCTGGTAACCATTTCAAAACTGTGCTGCTGGAATGCATCTATTTGTTATCTGGAGTGTCAGATTTGTACTCTAAGCAAACTGGGGGGGGGAGGGGGAGGCGGGGAAGCTTTTTAAGCCTATTCTGCAATCCGTCTGCCCCGCGATTCCTTGATGCACAATGAAATATCAACATATCCACTTCAATGTGTAATATAATCAAATGCATCCCATTGGCTTTAAAAAAAAAAAAAGTGTTGTTTCAGCCCAACAAGTCTATTTAGCAATTGAAATGATATTCCCACCTCATCAGGATGACTTCCAGCCCTACCTTTCTGCACTGGGATCAAACACTGTAGCCTTTACAAGTAAAAAAAGTGTTGTATACTCCCAGCCTTCTCATAGTTTTGGCAGCTGTTGACGACAAATTCAAGTTACAAAATCTCACTCATTTCTGAAGCATTTACCACCTTTTGATTCGAGAAGAAAAAAAACACACAACACAAGGCCCGCTTAATAGCAATCAACATCTTTTCAGATCCAATTCTTTGGCAATATTTGTACATAAAATTGTGCGTATCTAAAGAGCTTATAATAAAAGAAAAGAAAAAAAACTTCTGGTTTTTACATTCTAATTGTCTTTACCTTCATAGAGGTATTAAAGTGCTGAACTATTTCTGTGGAGCAAACTCTCTTTCCTTAGTTAGCCTGTTTCCTGGAAAAACCTGCTTGGGTCAGCAGGTCCCAAAGCATCAAGAGAGCTTTCTCTTATTACAGGAAGGAAGGGAATAAAGGGTCCGTGGATGAAAAGCCTCATTTTTTTATCAGGAATAGGACCAATCGCTCCATCTTTTGAACCTTCTATGATCGTGAGTAGCATTTTGAGAGTATCTGGTGTTAATCCGCCACCCGTATATTAAACCATGGGGTTAAATATTTCAACAAGCATAAATCAGCATAGCTCCGCGTACTGTACTAGACCATACTGATGTACATCTGTTGATCCTGTGGCCCATGATTTATACTGTGAATTACCCTGAAAAATAAAAAGTCATGTTCATGCTACAAAGAAAAATACAAAGATGACTGAAATCACACAACAACTATTTATAAAGCAACAACAAGTACTCTGCACGCCTACTTTAGCAACGAAGGTTAAATGTACCTCCAAGCGCGTTAAGCAGCAGCTATTTGCATTTTATACAACTTCATTTAGCAATGCTTGTCAGTGTATCTGAAAGGGCTGTTTTCAGAGACGGGAAACAGATAAAGGGCAACCTCTCCTCAAAACAGAGACGGGTCTCATTTTACAAATTCAGCTCCTGCAAGACCTCCTGTTCACTGCAATGCAGTCTACTGAACGCGACACTCGGTCACAGACATGACAGGTTACAGCTCATGGGAAGTGAACAAGATGAGCAACAAATGCTGTGCTGACTTGTTCCCGTGCTAGTCCTGTGATTCACTGTTAGACCTGAAATATTTAACGTAGCTTGTAGACTAGGCAGAAGGTTATTCTGCAATAAGATACAGGGTTACATTTCTCTGAAGTCAAGACAAGAGGCTAACCCGGGACCCGTATACCACTTAACCTTTCATGAGATTCCACCCAGGAGTGAACTGCACTCAACAAAACAGCTACCGCAGGACCCAGCCTCCACCCCTCTCCTGCACAGTCAGACCAAAGCCTGTGGCAGGGTCCCCTTTTCATACCTGGAGTCTAAGTTTCTTTATTGCAAGGTCCACTGTTAATGAAACGCAAGCACTGAGAACCCAGGCATCAGTGACCAAAGAAGAGATGACACCAGAAAGCTGTTAATAGGAGTGCCCATATTCACCCTACACAGGTCACCCCAAAGTATTAAAAAAAAGAAAAAGAGGAAAAAAGAAAAAAGGGGAGATACCCATCTGCTCTCAGGGGGTTTTGTCCAATGCGTTTGAAACTTGGAGAAAAAAGCACGAGTTTAAGGATTGCAAAGCACTGCTGTTACACTTCATGTCTGACAGCGAACATCAATACTGCGCTCTCACTGAGTTGCTTGGCCTTTCTCTGTCGATTAGATCACGTTGGGGTCCTTATCGCCACCCAACGCATCTGCCCCTCTAAACCACCCAGGGCTTTGTTTGCTGAATAGCCGACTCATCTGGAACAGCTGTACATTCATTTGGGAGCTTTGTAGCGATTGCTTCTGGATTTATTACCAACTCAGTATTAGTAAAGGTGCTCACAATTTCCTGTCATTTGTCTTGTTCTTGATCACGCAGCTGACCTCCGCATCGCCACATTTGTTACCACAGCAATTTTTTTTAATACTGTTTGCCTAGGAATGTCTTAGAGAAACAAATGCATGGCAATGCCTAAATGTTATTTATTGGGGGGTGGGGGGTGTGGAGGTGTCCCTTTAAAGCAGTTCTGTAAGAATTGAGTGGCACCCACATGCAGAACACATTTTTGAGGTCTTGCAAGGCAGGTTCGGTTGCTAATGAAACAGTGTCTCCAGTCTCTGTCATTCCTGGGTTAAACCTTTATCCTAAGGCAGCAGGGTACAGCCTTTAAAACAGGCCGATGCTCCTTCATTGGATGTCAACAGGAAACTTGAGAACTTTGAGGAAAAAAAAAAAAAAAATAGAAAAACTCTGCTTGTTAGCATAGTTAAAAGCCGAAGGCAACCCCACATGTTATTCAGTGGGTTGTTTGGGTGTATGTTTAGTTTTAGCAGGAGGGTTTTCATCAGCATCTACTCTCTCAGGTAGCATTCACTGCCTTAATGAAGTAAAAATGCCTGATTGCCAATGCACCCTGATAAACCTGACTGCCAATTATTATGCAAACACTCTGCTCCAGACTCTTTCCTGTAATAATATGCTGTTAGTTGGCATTTCATTTTACAAAGTTGTCTTAATTTCTTCTCGTTAAACAAACAAAAATCCTCATCTCTGATATGCCACTCTTTTCAAGAAAAAAACAAAACCAAACCAAACTGTGCTCCGGATCACCACAGGTGAACACAGAACTAAAGCTTGTTTCACAGTACTTTGAATTAAAAACAACCCCCCCCCAAAAAAACCAAAAAACCGAACAACTGACCATAGTACAAGCAAAATCAACCCAGAAATATAAAAATAGACAGCAGGAGAGTTAGAATTCATCCAGAAATATAATGTAACGTCTGGGAAGTGGAGAGTTTAGCAACAAAATGGAAGTATTGAAGTGGCAGACAAGTATCGATTAGGCAGAAACAAAAAAAATTTCGGTCAACGCTGTACATTAAAATTAAAAGGGAAAATTCACATGTCAGAAAGCATTCAGACAGTGTGATGCAGGTTACTGAGGCCAAGGGCTAAGAAAAAAAATGCAAAAAGTGTTTTGAATCTAGCAGTACATTAACAAAAAACTAGTAGTAACTGGGGAGTTTGAAGGAAAAAAAAAGAAAAAGTGACAGTTGTGTCTTGCAAGAGGAAAAAAAAAAGCCCTGAAGCAAGGAACAAGTATATGGCAGGACAGCAACGGATAACACTGATTGCACACAAACACTTTCCAGATCTCGAAAGAACGCGCCTATATATATATATCCAGTATATGTATATTATATGCAAAATATATACACAGATCTGTATGTATATATGTACACATAGACACTACTGTACATATGTATAGGTGAACATTAACACACATGACTGGATTTTGCCAACTGGCAGCATCCAGGTGAATCTGGGCACAGCCGAGGCACCGGCTGCTGTGCAAACCTACAGTCCCACGTTCGACTGCCGAGAAGGAAGGGCATAAAGCAGATCCCAACAACTCCCGAGCGGCCGAGACCCAGCTGCGAGTTCTCCGTCAGCATCACACCACCAATCTGGCTTCTGAGCATTTCGGGTACATTTGAGGAAATTAAATACAACACACTTTACAGCCTTAGATGAACCAGTACAAACCCACCCCCAGATGCTTTCAATTCCAGCCCTTTCTCTAAGCAATCAATGTGAAGTGCTGGCTAGACATCCCTTCTGGCATCAGCTACCCCACCCGGAAGGTCAGCTTAAGAAGAGCAGATATTTGGGACGCTGCATCCTAGCCCCAAATTACACTGCAATGCTATAAAGTAAGGGTCGGTTGCCATCCTTACACACCAAGAGTGTTCTGGGAAGTGGGACCCTGTGTATTTAAAAAGAAAGAGGGATTGCCCCTTTAAACAAGGGAATGTAGCAACCCTAGCAAAGTGCAATCCACAGATAGGAAGAGGTTGATCTTTGGGATTTCCAGTTTGGAGGTGGGGGGGATGTAGGTGACGTTTCTATAAAGCTTGCTTGCCTCAAATCTCTGAAGAGCACTGGCCTGCCAATCCAATGCGGTTGGGGTTTGACACTTGAAAGTTCATTTGGACTCTGATAGCCTGTCACCGAGTGCCATACTAGAGCAGAAAGAGGAGTCAGGAGAGTTGTAGCCAAGAGAACTTCAGGTAAGTCTTTCTACATCTCAGCGAGGCTGCCGGGTCCTTCCAGTCTGAAACGCAGCTTCCTGTCCCGAGAGCCGAGGGTCGTTTTCAGTGCTCTGCATCCATAGCATCTAAGTATTTGGCTTCAATGATCCTAGGAAGCAGATTATACCTAAGAGGAAATGAAAGAGGATTAGCTTCTCGTTCTCATTGCATTAAGGGTTTCGTTCATCCGTTGTCAGGCTCTTCAGAGCTGGACGCATCTGGGGCAATACATACATTATGAGCAAATTGAAGGTAAAAAAAAATCCCAACCCATGGGATTTCTGGTGTTTCTGCTCATAATTGCTGAGGTCTGTAAACAGCACAGCTGGGAAGAGACTCCGGGAACAAACACCCAGGATCAGCTGTCAAAGCAGCGTTCAGAAGGAGAGGAGGCTGGACCACACGTGTGCCCAGCAGACCTTCTCCATTTCTAACTTCTTTGTCCCTACTGTGCACTTAGCAAAGTAACACAGCTCTCTGTTCCTAAATCGATGCTGATACACCCTCCTCCCCACCCCCACCCCCACTCATGCATTCAGAAAATGCAAGCCAAAACCTGACTCAGGCCCATAACTGACGTACTGGCTTAAGAGTCAGGATAGATAGGATAGACGGATAGGGCAGATTTCAGGGGTTTTTTGGATTCTAGGTGTTCAGCCTAGAAAATTCCTTTAAATGAGAAAGCCGAGACCACAAACCTGAAGGAGCTTAGGCTGTAGAGGCACCACATCTCACACACCCTGGTATAATTGCTAAAAAGACGAAAGTGCAGCTACTGCATCCATGCATATACCTCTTTGGCCAGCTCCATGGTATTCTGCACCTATTCATTGCGCCGCATCTCCAAAGGGTCTCGGAGTCATGGAGGGTCTCACCATAGTTCCCCATATGCCCCTAGATAAAATGTGATGTTTTCCAGGCCAACTCAGAGAGAGCAAGTCCTCCTGGAAACCGTGTCCAGGAAGTGCGGCATCCCAGGAGACAGTCTGGGTGAGGCAGTGGGAACTCCCTGGTGCTCAAAGCTGGGCCCCAGACCCTTGCAAGGGCTGGAACAAGAATTATTATTTTTTCTCCCCACTATAAATAGCTTTTGTATATAAAAGTTCCTGTAAAGAACAAAGGCTGTTTCCACTCCACCAGTCTTCTCGTGATGCAGCAGACTGCATGCAGCAGTTCACTGGCTCCTCAGTCCAAAGCTACTGCCTCCCCAGTGGCTAAGGAAGGCTTAACGCAGGACTCTGCCCCTGCTGTTTGCCACCCCAAGAAGTGGAGGGAGAGTCACAATATCTGCTTGTTCTACTCTACCCTGCTATACACCATAAAAAAAAAAAAAAAAAAAAAAAAGATGAGCCTTCTTGCTTAAGACATGCACTGCAATA
>NW_017728948.1:3471379-3472966 GCF_001723895.1 Crocodylus porosus | reverse complement strand
GCATGCAGCAGTTCACTGGCTCCTCAGTCCAAAGCTACTGCCTCCCCAGTGGCTAAGGAAGGCTTAACGCAGGACTCTGCCCCTGCTGTTTGCCAAGCAGGAATGCCGAGAGAGAATCAGAATATCTGCTTGTTCTACGCTACCCTGCTATACAGCCTAAAAAAAAAAAAAAAAAAAAAAAAGGATGAGCCTTCTTGCTTAAGACATGCACTGCAATATTGGAGAGGGAAGATGGAGGGGAAGATGCATGTGGTATGTCAGTAAATACGGTGTACAGTACATGGCACAGAAGGGCTCTGGACCTGGTCTGGCCCATGCAAAGAAACCCATTTAAGCAAAGCAAACACTAAGCGTTGCTTCAGGCCAGCTGAAAAGTCTCTCTCCTTAATAAATTCAACTAGCCACTTGTGCACGAATGCCTCGGCCTCCAAAACAGCACAGGAAGTTACTTTAGCTGTTTAAATAAACAAAACGCAGCAGCAGTAACAAGTCCGCTTTGAATATGGAAATACTTTCTCAACAGAAAGCCAGGAAAGGAATTTGGAAGGTCGGGCTCTGTAGAAAAATGCCCTGAATTCCACAAATTGATCCAATTCAAAATAAAAGGGCTTTAAAGGGAGGGAAGGGGGGGGAGGGGTATGCCTTGGAAATGCAAGCTTGCTCTTCTCTAAATTAGACACCATGGTGAGAATCTCCAAAAAAGATACTGTTCAGAGAGAAACCTGAAAATCCTCTTATGCAAGGGGATTGCAGTGGGTCCAACACAATAGGTGGAAACTGTGTTTTGCCTCCGGAAAAGGAAAGAGGATCGTGGTGGGTCTCTCAGCTAAGCCACTAGGCCGGGACTTGCTGTTCCTAGGGGGCAGTTCCCAGCTCCGATACAAAAGGATGCGTGGGGCCCCGGCAAGTCGCTTGACTCGTCACGCATCTCACCTTCCCCATGTTTGAGAAAGGGATAGTGATTTTCTCTCTTTTTTCTTGCCTCCGTGTTAGCCTCTCTGGGGCCGGCACCATCGCTACGACAAAGTGGAGTTGCAGACTTGGTTGGGGACTGGAGACGTTCCCATAAAACACATGATCAGCACACAGTAAAGACCGGGTGTGTGTAGGAAATGCCTGAACTACCCTGGGCAATAAGGCAGTGTGACCATACAAACGTGGCCCTCTCTCAGGGCTTACCCTGTATTAGCCACACCAGCAGGGCTACAGACCCCTGCTTGGCACAACACTGCATCCGAGGCGTATGGGAGCGAGACTCATCAACCAGTCAAAGGGAACTCTTCAGGTGGACAGAGACAAGTGCTAGGTCAATAAAGCTGATACGAGTTTAGCTTTGAAATGCAGGATACACCTATACACTGCACTTCAATGCTGCACCATGTAGAGCATCACAGACACACTCGTAGGTATTAGGAAAAACTCTTTTTTTTTTTTTTGTACCTGGCTGGGGCAAGTAAGCCCTAGTTCTTCTGGAAAACCAGCAAATAAAGGCAGCAGCAGAAGGAAGGGAGGGTTACTTAGGGCCAGACTGTTAAAAGGGACTCCGAGGTTGAACTTCCACTGATTTTGGTGAGCTTTAGCCCTTTA
>NW_017728948.1:3437319-3471279 GCF_001723895.1 Crocodylus porosus | reverse complement strand
TTTTTTTTTTTTTTTTTTTTTTTTTTTTTTTTAAATAAAAGGCCGCCTCTTGGAGTCTTATCCGGATCTTACCGGAGATCACAGAAATCCTGAGAGCTGTATCAATAGGACAGGATTGGGCCCTAATTTTTTCCATCTGCACGATACGCAATC
Source organism: Crocodylus porosus (assembly GCF_001723895.1). Taxonomy (NCBI): domain Eukaryota; kingdom Metazoa; phylum Chordata; order Crocodylia; family Crocodylidae; genus Crocodylus; species Crocodylus porosus. The sequence continues at coordinate 3,471,126 of NW_017728948.1, read as the reverse complement.
CTCAAAAGGCATTTCCAAATGTTTTTAGCAACCAATCTTATGCCTTCAAGTCAGGTGGGAAGCTGATGCTGCATTATCATGAAGGCACATTTCATTTGGGTTTCCAAGTACCACCAGATTGGCCAAAGGCCATCAGGCCATGCAGAGAACTGATTTCTCCGTAACCTAATACAGTTTGATGTTGGGTTTCGTTGGGTCACTCCCTTCATTTCCTGTCCACGAAAGGGAGGAATAGGCAATACATGCAAGGCACTGGCCAATGGTTTGAGTTAAACGCTGGACACTCACCAATGCCCTCCCCGAGGGTCACATTTTCCAAGTTTGGCAGGACTGGGAGAGGAAGTCTTTTCAAAACCAAGGTGTCACCACTTTAACGAAGTGTGGGCACAAGTCATGGTCACCCCAACTATAGGGAACAGTGCCCAGGAGATTGCTAGGACAACTGTCCAGTGCTTGTAGCGGTAAGGCACCATGTAAGCAAAACTCATTTTTTTCTCAGCGTAACGAGGAGATATTCTTGCCAACCGTTTGTTATAGCTCCGCTTACGGTGACAAGTTTCAGGTCGCTTTAGATTGCTTTGTTTCAATCGATGCATTTATGGACTCACAGTTTCCAAGAGCCACTTTGCTGCGAGCAAGGCACCGCCGTGCTCCACGTCAAGAGGTGGAAGCATCTCGTGCAAGGTCGGTACCTGTCACGCATTTCCCACGTGTTGGGTCGGCCTACGTACATCAGCAGGGCTCCATGCCCTGTATTGCCTACTTCCCCCATCAATTGTGTAGGGGGAAAAAAAAAAAAGATGCAGAGCAGAAGCCTCACCCTAGGACACAACCCAACACCTAGAACGGAGTCAAGGATGACGAGCAAGTCTCAGAAGAGTAAGGGGCTGCCCAGCCACAAGTTGAAAGCAGCCCAGGGAGGCCACTCAGTGAAATATTGCCCGCTTAGAGAGCATCTTACCTGATTGGGATCATTCCTATCATAATGAGGGGGAAAATCATTTTCATGTAGGGTAAAGGCGACATCCCAAATCCACAGAGGATGAAGAGCTGGAGGACCTGCAAGCCTGTGAAATAGTGGATTTTCCGCTGAGGGACTCGGCGAATGTAATGGGTCGGAGGATAGGCAGTCTGGAGAAAAAGAAAAAAACCACACACGCAAAGTGAGGTGTCAGCAACAAGTCTGTTCATTCTGGGCTCAAGGGCATGGCATGTGCTGGAGAGAAAATCATTTTTTTTTTATTTTTATTTTTAAGAAACCATTAACACGCACAACTGCAATGACTCATTTCACACACCAGCAAGGGCTAAGCTGCAGCTACACAGCAAACCATGGCAAAGTCCCAATGAAAAATAAAAAAGCCAAATATGAGCTTTAAAAAAAAAAAAAAAGCGGGGGAGGGCATAATTCAGGGCTTTGGGGGTTAAAGCTAATGCCTCTGGCAACACTGCTGAAAAAACAGAAGGTTCGGCAGAAAAAAAAAATGGGGAAAACACACAGCTCGGATTGCCTCGGGGAACATCTGGAGTACAAGAAGTTATACTGATAATAAATACAGTAAAGAGTTTTCCTCGAGTATGATGACCAGCCACTGCAGTAACAGCAAATACTCGGGGGTGGGGGAGGGTGCGTCTCACGCAGTGATGTTCGGCAGATGTGTTTGGGTGTTGCTCCGGCTATGCAGTTTGTTTTCTATGTTGGATGGGCTCCTTGCCATTTTCAAATGGATTCAGAGGGCTGGAAGGGATCTCGTGTCCTCTAGCTCAACCCCGTCATGAATGCAGGACGGCTATGCCCAGAGCTTCCCACCTTCTCCCCTAAGACTGATATAAGCATGGTGATCCGCACATGGGGAAACCACTGGACTGACTCTAGACCCCAATCGAGGCTCGAGTCGCCTGCTAGCGTAGTCGCAGGGCTGAACAGGTCTCGGAGCGTTGGAATCGCTGTTCCCATCTGAAAATACTCAGGATTTCCTAAGCATGGTGCAAGCCGCACCAAAACCATGCTCTACAAACATAGCGGGCGGCCAGCTTTTATTTACCCAATCAAAAAAGAAAAGCAATATATTTAAATGACATCCAGGTAACCATAGGTTTTGATAAGAGACATCAAATACGATTAGGGTGGTCTTCCCCTCGAGGCCCAATTTCTGGGCTTCTGGAAGGCTATAGGTGTATTGCCAGGGACCCCAAGATTTGACCCTGGTTATCATGTCAAGGGAAGACAAGGAACAAGAAACAGTTAGCGACCAGCTCGGCTCATCGGTTGAACTGGTTAGAAACGTGGGATGTCAAAATTCATTCTCGATCCACATCAAAACCAATGTTTCTTGGAACAGTGCAACAAAAGCCATTTACTCTGCTGGCATTTCATTAATCTATGTAAAAATACATAAAAACATTTTGATCTAACAAGGCAACGTGAAAACGGTTTTGATACTGGAGTGGGAATGTAGAAGCAAACCCGCTTAAACATTCCAGTGAAATTGGTGCGGTCTTAATTACTTGTAATGGTTTCCATTTCAATAAAGCTCCATTTTTCCAAAGGAAAGCTGCTCCAAGAATTTCAAATCAGCTCTCCTTGGGAGCAACTTGGAACAGCACTGGACCATGGAAGTCAGCTACCTACTTATTACCTGCGAAGCATAGCTGGTTTCTGAAAGCGCTCCACAAAAAAGGTGAATTGAAGAATTTTGACACATCAAGATGTCAAGTTGAGGAAGGAGGTGCAGGTTTTTGCTTGCAAAGAGAGATGACTGCACTGTCACCTGAATCAGGGCAGGAATCTCTCATCTACTGCTAAGGAATGTAATACCAAAATCAAGACTTAAGGTACATCTGGACTGCAGCTCACATAGGAAGACTCAAGCTAACTTTAAATCGGTCAGCTCAAGTCCCACTAGAAGTGCAGCAACGCGAGCCTACACTGAGCTCTTCATTAACTGCATGAGCATTTAATCAGCTTCCCAGTCAGATTATGCAGCCCCAGCGCAAACTGATGCTGTAAAAAGGTATCTGCTCCCAAACTCCCTAGTTTAAAGCTGGTCCTGATAAGTCTGCATGACCCATAGTATAGACAAAGCCTTAACAAGCAACTGAAACAGCGACTTATTTTTGACCTGCTCGCTTAAAACCTGCATTTAATTTGTTTCACATATACACATCCAGCATATTTATATTCACAATTTAATCATTAAAAACTTTTGTTTAAACAATGTTCTGCTCTGCCATTAGTTTCATTTACTCTTCAAGTTCACTGACCTGCATCTGGTATTATTGCTATGATGCCATACATTCCTGCATAAAACACATCCCCAAATAAAACATACACCCTACTTCTGGAAGGTAGGACATAGGGTGGGAAAAAAAAAAATTTTTTTTTTTTTTTTTTAAATGCTCATGGCTGAATTTGAGACAGTAAATTCTCCTGGGAACAGAGGATCCAGAACATATGGCACCAGGAAGTTTTTAAGACCGTGTGGACAAGGCAGCTAATCTCCTGGGATGCCACAGCTCCTGGACACTGTTTCCAGGAGGACTTCTTCCATATTGCAGAAGGTGATGGCCCAGACCCGTGCAAGGACAGTAGCAGGCCTGTTAGTTCTTTATACAACTTGCTGATAATAAAGTGCTGTTTCTGTATCACAAGCCTCATCAAAATACTACCAGCAGCTCCCTTGCTACTTCAGGCACAAGCTGCAGGGCTCACCCAATAGCTACAGCTATGAGGGTTAACCCAAATCCGCCATCGCGGCAGCTGTATAGTTTGCACTGTTTCTCAATAAAGAGAACAGCTTCCCCGTTTAACACGAACACCCTAATTTGGGTGGAGGCTGATTTTTTGGGACACATTGTGGTCAAAGAGCCTGAAGTTAAATCGATGCCATCTTTGCAGATTGGTCTAAGCTGCGTAGATTGAACTGATATGCAAGTGCTTTACAGACATTCAGTTTTGATTCCAGAAATGCAGCCACACCTCTGCAGTGGCCCAGGCCAGAAGCCGGGGGGCACTAGACCACATCTCACTGCTGGGTTGGAGCAGACCACTTGGGCCCAGGATAGTTTGCCCACCTGGAGCGGGGTGGCTTGCAGGGGTGGTGCAAAGCATCCTGGGATACTGGTCTGACCACTGTTTTTTAGCCAGCACTTATTTACTATTATTTATTTTTTCCATTCCTGTGGATCTGTTTTTGTTAAGATCCCTTTGGGCAGGGACTTTTCTTACCTCTGGGGATGCCACAGGGCTCAAAAAACCCATGAAAAAAAGAAAAGTGGCAGATGTGGCAGCACCATGTGCCACCCAAAGCCAGAGCCTGGCCAGCGAGAGCTACATTCAGCTCCTGGCCAGGCTCCACGTGGCATGATCACCACTGCTGCAGCCCCAGGAGTCCCCCAGGATCCCAGGTAAGGCTGCTCGGGTCAGACTAGTGCTAGCCCCAGCCTCCCCTACCTCACCTGGAGTAACTTGGCACACAGAGCATATGTGGCATGAGAGTTCCCCAGGGCAAGCTGTGTCGCCACTAGTTGTCCCTGGGGAGTGAAACATCCATGCGTGTCTGGATGCAGCCTATCTGTCTCATTAGCACCTACCATATTTTTGGAGAGAAACAGATGCGTCTGTGGCGAAAGGGGCAAGAACTGTAAAGACGAGGTTAGGTTTCTCAAGCCATTCAGAGTACAAAAAAAAAAATTTATGGGGAACCCATTTCTGGCCTCATGGACTTCCAACATCAAGGGAAGCCTGCTCAACTGAATGCGTATCATGGTAGTCGTTATCCATTTTGCATTTGTGCCCAAAGTCCTCAGCCTGTCCTGAAGGCTTACAAGCACTTAATATTACACGGCAGAGATGTGTTTTTAAACTGGGTCATTTTGTCCAGTTTTTTGTTGGTTTTTTTTTTTTTTTTTTAAGGATGTCAAGTTGCTAGGCCAAACACTGCTTTTTAATTTCTTTACCAGGAGTGGCATGTTCATGTTGGAGAATCAGACTTGACTGACTGTCAAACACACTGCAGCCCAAAGGCTTAAAGTGCATAAGGCTTTAGGGGCATAATGCTTTGGGCATATAAGCCTATTAATTTATCCCCAGAGGTTCAGAGCAAGGCAGAGGGAATCAAACACGAAACCTGTATTGCAATAAGGGATTCAAGCTAGGAAAGGCTTCTTGCCTCGTTTGCCCACGATCAACAATATTAAAAGAAAAACTATGAGAAATACAAAAAAAGGGCAGGGCAGACAAGAGAAGTTCCTTGAAAGCAAGCAGCATATAGGGAAGCCTGTCAGACTTAGCAGAGGGAGAGTGGGAATCCCATGGAGGCATACCATCCTGCAAATATTGCTGTGGCTGCACATACTAGGCAGCGTCCATGGTGCGCACATGAGAAGGTGTCTAAAACCTGCAATCAAGGGCTATGTAATGGCAAGGTTTCGAAACAGGAGGAGCTGTGTTGGGGAAGAGCTTCATACCCAAGCTGCAGCTCACCGAAGCAAACACGTACCTGCTCTTTCAGCAAGAGGGCCACTCGCTCGAAGAGCTGATTCCCGTCAATGGAGGTCAGGGCGATGTACAGGAAGAGGCCGTAGAGGACCGGCTTCGGGATCCACTGCAGAGGGAAAGGCAGCAGCAAGAGCGAAAGCCCCACCAAGAAGTTGGCCACAAGGCTGGTCAGTCGGGTTTCCTTCACGCTCACAATGCTGGAGGTGGCAGCGCCGCGAGAGCAAGAGACAGAAAGGGAACGACTTAGCATGCGTGCTTGTTGCTGAGACTCAAAAGCTTGCAAAGAACAATTTTTCCAACAATTTAGCTGGTCAAAAAAAACATTTCACATTTACCCAAAGAACTGTGTCTGCCTATTGTTGTGACTTACTCACGTGGGGAGTCTCCCAGGACATGTGAGACTCGAGGATTACACATCCCGCTTGCGCTGAGTTGAGTTATCTCCAGCCAAAAGGCAAATGCTTTAGAAGATGCAATCCTCTTGGACTTGGTCCAAGCATTTAGCCCGCAACTCAAAACAACACAGCCGCTGGACGAGAGCCAGGGCCCAGCACCAGTGGGCTGATGTTGTTTTCCCCTCTGCGCTCGGTTTCTCCCGAGCTCCACAGGTCCTACCTGAGCTTTAACTACATTAGGCCTCTACCAGGAGTGAAGCAAAAGTGCTGTAAACAGCTGTCTTTGCGCAAGGTAATCTGTCCTGGCGTTACCCGACTCCAGGCTGAACTGCTGTATATGCACAGCATTTTTTTTTTTTTAATCCAAGAGGGATCAGTTCTCTGGCTGCTACATCAACTAGTAAGTGAACCACATGGAAAAAAAACAAAACAACAAACCCTAAAAAACCTCACTTGTGACTAAGTAGTCAGGTGTTTTTGATAAACACGAGGATCCCCTTTGTCAGGGAAAACGTTCAGAATATTGCGTAGGGAATTGCCAACCTAAATTCTGCTGTGGACTTGCAGCGGCCTCTTGGCAAATTGCTTGTTGCTATGCTAAAAATGCAGTCAGTGCAAAAGTTCCAGATGTTGGCAGATGACACAGGCTGACTTTTCACTGAAAAGAAAAATAAATGACAGAAGCAGCACCCGGCCGCTTAGAAACACGCTGGCTGATATACTGCCTTCACGACTGAAACGGCGTAACCCCTCCTTGTTACAAGCTGGAAAAGAAGATAAGGCAAAGAAATGCTGCTGCCCTGAACGTGAACGTTTCCACCCGTGGGTTCCCTGCACCTACCAAAAATAGCAAAAAGGAAATTCTCATTTCCTAGGACTATTAAAAAAAAAAAGTGAAGGGTTTATTTATTTGGTTTCCTTATGAGAAAACATCCACCAATTCAGCAGGTTACAACTGGGCAAGTCCTGCTTATTTCAGCATGGAGGCAACTGGACTGAAGACTGTTTAGTACCTTCTTGTGGTCAACAAAGCAGAAACCTTGTACTCCAGATGACCTCTACCCGTTACTGCTAAAGTGTTTTAGCACACTGTGCAACACAGGGCTGGAAAACCAATAGGACACATTTTTCTGGTTAATGCATATGCATTTCTGGGGCTTCACAATTCCTTTGGTCCTAGAAGAGATTTCCTGCCCCGCAGGGTGAATTCTTTCAGTGATAAATTCTTGCCAAAAAAAAAAAAAATTGGGACAACTTGCATGCCATAGGCCAAGATGAACTATAAGCCCCCGACTCACTTCCCTATATTATATGCAGGAATGCAGCGTTTAGGTTGTGGGGAGATGAGGATTTGAACTCAGAAAATTGAAGATCGTTCAAATGAAGCAGCCTTCCACCTGCTTTCTATTTGGATGGCTGAGCCCTTGACCGGAAGGAGTGACTGGGTTAAGTTTTGCATCCAACTGGGGGGTGGAAAAAAGTGTGGTACGCGTGCACCTTGGTCGCAGCAGAATTGAGACTGGCAGTTACTAAATCTAAAGGCGAAAGGCTAAGGGTCAAAGGCGAGGAGGCACAAACAGTTCAACCCCATGGGCGAACAAGGGAACAGACCCGTCACAATATTCAGGATTAAGACTTAAAATGAGAGATGACTAGAGGGAACATTAAAGGAATTGCCCTGCAAGAGCCCCAGGTGCATCCAAATAGCGGAAACTGGAGCCTTATTACTACCTATTCCTCCAAATAGTGGAAACTCAAGTCTTATACCCCACTGTCCAGACTCTTGCAAACATATAATCACTGCCCAGAGCATCCTTGAACCCCAAGGGAGAGCAGAGAGGTTTTCCCCATTGTACCCAAAATCTGTAAGCATCTTTGGAGGACTCAGACAGCAGCAAGGGAAGCAGAATGAGCTATCCTCCGATCTACACCCCGGCCTGGCTTGCCGCAGACTAGCAGCCTTCAGACAAACTAGAAGCCTCTGCGTCTCTTTGCTAGAATTGGATGGTTTTCAACCCAAATGATGGTGGCCATTCAGGAGCGATTTGGACCAGGAACACATGCCTGTTGCTCATGAGGCCAGGCAACAGAAAAAGGCAGAGAAGAAATACATTTTTTGGCTTGCCTGGTCCAGGAAACAGCGAGCGTCTAGGAAGCACTCCCTCGCCCCTCTGCATTGTTGAACAGAATACAATGGGAGATTAATATTGCTTCATGGAAACGGGTCAAGCTCTGGGCAACCTCCTGGCTTGCAAACTGATCTGAATATTATCTCTTCACTTGAGAATTCAGAAAATGTGCCGGGTTCTTTGCAAGCCAAATGAAACAAATCAACAGAAAGGCTGGCTGCCCGTGCTGGACGTGGAACAACCAGAGGGGTGGTTCATAGGCAAGCGGGGGAAAAAGGGCGACGGGAAAGGCTGTTCGGGGCTGCAGGGACCGTAAAGCTTCTGTTCATCTTCTGCTGGATTTCATTCCCCATCTCCCTTTTTCTGTGGCAGCAAGGAGGTTTTAAGGGCTTTGAAGATGGAAGGAAGATGGCTTGGCAAATAAAGGCTTGGAAGGATTATGCATGAATAACACAACCCATGAGAAAGATGAAAGAGGGCTCGAGGTCGGCATCCTCGGAGACGAGTGGAGCAATGCAAATGAGGCCAAGCAGAAGTAGGGGCTGGAAGATTTAGGAAAGGAAAAGCCAAGAGATTTCGTTCTTCCCACCAAAGCAATTAGAAAGTCCAATGTAGCAAAGAAATGCTGGTCTCCTTTGCTGATGGATTTAGGAACAGCAGCACCGAGGCTTGTGCTGATCTCATTAGTGGTCCAGGCATGATAAACTGTCCTGATGCAAAGAGGGCTGCGGACACGGCTCTTCGCTCCAGGACACTTGTGGAAAAAGCCTATTAGTTATAAAGGTGCCCGGTATTTGTCCTCGAACGAACGAACGCACACACTCGCAATTGCTCTCAACTTTGTCAGATTTGAATAAAAAAAAAGTTCCCATTCTGGGTTTCTGCTCCTGACTGAACTTTTTTGGCATGCTTAAATGAAATGGTTCAAACTGTTTCTAAGAACAAGGTAAAAGGGGGAAAATGCACTATTTTGGCCATGCTGAAAGAAACTTCCAAGAGCCATTCCCTTAAGCAGCTCAAGACTCGGTGTTTGGGAGCGAGTTCTTGAAAAAAAAGAGATGGCAGGAACACCATTTTCCTTGCTAGCTGCTTTGGAGTGGGTGGGGGGAGGGGGCAGAGGGGAACCACTCAGTTTGGCCATATTAGTAATTCCCAGGAAAATAAAAATACCACTGAAGTTCATACATGCTTAAAAGAGATCTCTTGGGAGTTTGGCAGGCAAGGGAGCTCCTGGAATTAGAGATGACCCGCTCCGGGCTTCACGGAGCAGACCCACTGCCCTGAATTAGTTTGTCTGCAACGCCCCGGCTCCGAGTTTTTGCCTGTCTAAGACTGATGGCAGATTATTCTGCACCAAAATAAAAATTAAGCTTCCTTCCTGGGACTCTTCCTTTCTCTGCCCTTCCCCGCTTAGTTCTTTTCTGAGAGCAGAGAGGGGAGCTTTGGGACGCAGGATTAAAAAAACAAAAAAAAACACCCCAAACTTTTTTTGATTTTTCAATTCAGATTCACGTTTCCCATCGGTGAGGCTGGAAGACGAGAGAAGATGACAGAGATGCTCTGCAGAACAGTAAAATAGAAACAAGAGGTTTAAGATCCCTATGGGAGTTCACACAGGCAGAAAACACTCCAATTTTAGCTCAGAATCCAGTTTAAAAGTAGCCATTTATGTACCTGATCCCCTTTGAACAGAGTGAACTCAAAAGCCCGAAAGGCAAATGCACCGGGTAAGCTTATGAACATCAGCCCTTGCTGGTCCCAGTCCTGCCGGAGGGTTGAGAGATGGCTACAGGAGAGATGCCTGTCAACAGAGAAGCCAGCGAGACGGCTTTAATAAGGGCCAGAGGATCACCAGAGGGGGAGAGGAAGGACAGGAAGGAGAAGATGGCGCTAATGCTGACTGATGCAGCACTCGGGTCGGTGATTCAGTTAGCAAAAAGGCTGCACTTGCCTGGCGAGGGACTCGAGAAAGGTCAGAGACAAAAGCTAAAACAACACGAGGCTGGACAACAACAGAGAGAGAGAGATGGGAACTATTAGTGCAGCACCTGAAATCAGGTAGGGGTAGCAGCACAGCAGAATAGCAATCCTTCCTGAAATACAGATACTGAGAGGGTATCTATACGCAGGGAAGTGCCCTCTATATTCAGAGGGCACTCTGTTCAGGGAACAGGCAGAAATACGACCACAAAAAGGCAACGGCAAGCAACAGTCAATGATGCCGTGGCCTGAAAAAGTTGCATGGGTGAAAAGAGAATTGGCGTGACTTAAAAAAAAAAATCACTTGAGAAAGGATTAAGAGAGACTTGACTCAAGCAGTTTAGGGTGTCTGTTATAGACCTGCAGAGTTGGGTGCAAATAGGGATAGATGTCTATGATAATACAGAGCAGCACTACTAGGAACCCTATCAACACAGGGGACTAAAAAGATGCAAGAAAAAAAAAAAGCCCCGATATATCCACAGGTGACAGCAGCTACCTTCACTAGACATCGGCTGAACCAACAGCAGCTGAAGCTGTCTGGGTTTGACTTTGGAAGGCTGCAACGATACAGCAGAAGAGCTGGTCGCAGAAAATACGCTGGGTACTTATTGAGCCGATTCAGCGCCAACCAAAAAGGAGGATAACCAAACAGGCCGCTTGCTATCATTCAGCGGCTCCCCACCCCGCCACGACCTGCAGCTGGGAGCAAAGCACGCTGCCCTGGGGCGAAGGAGCTCCCAGCACGCGGCGCGGCGCGGCTCGTCTTGCGTGTGTGGCGCCGCCGGCACTGTCCCCACGGCCCTCGTGTTGGTTGTGACCCGGGGTTGGGAACCACTGCTTGTTAAATGCAAAAAAGAGTTGAGAAATTCAAGGACCTAGCAAAGACAACGAGGCTGAAGAGCTCAGGAACCTGAATGTGGAGGAGTTACGGGGTCTCCAGGCCAGACCGTAAGGAAAAAGGAAAAATCTTGGAAGAAAGAGCTCCAGCTCCAACTGTGCGAATAACCACCTCAAAAGGGTTATTTGTAGAAGAAATGGAGAGCCTATAGGACAGAGAGAAAAAACAAGAGAAAGCTATCTTGGGTGAATCAAGAAATAGCAACAGTCATGGCGAGGTAAAACCGGCAAAAGGTAGCAAAACGTTCAACCATATAAACAGAGAGACAACAAGCAAAGACAATGCTGAGACACTATGGAGGGAGGGCAGGGTAAAGATTGAAAAGATAACCTAGATGTAGTCCCGAGACTCAAGTACCTTGCCACTGCATTCAACCTCATTTGTTCCCATGAGAAAGAGTGAGGCAAAGGCAGAATGAAAAAAAGGGAAGAGAAGATGCAGACGTGCAAATTGGCACATCTGAGATGGAAACGAATTAAGAGTTGAAGGTACCCAATAACCATCTTAGATGGGCTTGGGCTTGGTATAAGCATACTGGAGGCAAGGTAGGCTAATTTAAGCTAAAGGACAACTTTTGCACAAGAATACACCACTATAAACCATCCGTGATTAATTTGAGGCTGGAAATTAGACGGCGGCTCCTAAGCAGAGCGGTGAGGCCCTGGAGCGGCTTTACGGTAGGGATGGGGCGAGCGAGGGGAAATGGAGACAAATCACCACTGCCGTTAAGGCAGCACTTGATCGGTTCATGACATGACTTGGTGTCTTTCTGCCCCGGGCAGCTGGTCGGACTCGATGATCTGATAGGTGCCTTCCGACCCTAAAATCTATGAAATGTGTGAAAAGGAAGAGACCGGCGTCTACAAGCCAGAAGTCCCCTGTAGCAAGGCAGCCCTCTCACCTTCCCGAAGCCCCACGGAAAATGCTAGAGCAGGCCTTGAAATCAGTCCCCATCGAGTTTTCTGCCCTTTGTGCTAACCACCTTCTCACGGGTTTCAGGTAAGTATTGGCAACGGATATTTGCTGATGAGATAATCTGGCAGCGTACATCCATATCACTGCTTCACTTCTCAACAGGGCACAAGGGGAGAGCGCTCAGCCTGAGCTAAAGCAAGCCGTTAATCTGGACTAGGCCAACTAGGCACTGGCATATCTGGAGAGATTTCAGCCACAAGAAGTTTCTTTTTTATGGCTTCTTAGCTTAACTCAAACCTACAGACGTCAGCCGAACTGAGAGAGGTCTGCAAGAGAGTAGCTCGGCGCTCGAGGTGTCAAGGGAAGTGCTCAGGAATCACAGGTGTCAAAGATGCCGGGTAGGAGACGTCACGATGGACCATCTCCATCGATGCATGACATCAGTGCCATCTTTTTTCATCCCAGTTGCATCTGTGTTGAGGTCAGGAGGCTGTTCCCAGCTCCCGAAGCATGGCTGGTTTCAATTTGGGGCGATAAAAGCAAATTTTTCCTGTCGATCGTTTAGAAGATCGAAGGAAGCCACTGGGAAAAAGCCCTCTGCATTTCTTAGCTCAACAGGCTTCTTTAACCCGACCTCAGATCTGCGGCTTGGCGGCTGTGGCTGCCCTGCTACTTACGTCTCGTAGATGTGTCCGTTTTCCACCCTCTCTTCCACGTAGGCCAGCGCTCGGACATGCATCGGGGAGTGAGGGAACGCCGCGTGGATCCACGGCAGCCCGAAGACGGACAGCCCCGTGTTGATCAGAGCTACAAGGAGGAGGTCCCAGTGATAAGCTGTTCCTTTCACTAACCTGAAATAAACTCTTGTTAATAAAGTGGTTTTTTAAGTGCACTTCAGGTAGTAATGAGGCTGCACTTGCTACAGCTGAGCAAGAATTGCACGGACACGGCGGATCTCCACACACGCGGCGTTGAACATGCCGGCCGGTTTACAGACTGCAACGTGGGAAAACTAGATTTCACAGCAGTCTTTGACGACATCACCCCAAATAAAACAGGGCCCGTTACAAAAAAAAAGTCTGGTCATTAACTTCATCAGGAGTTTACCGTAATATTAATGGCAATGCCTTGCAAGCCACCAAAAATAACTGCCAGAAGGATTTATTTTTTAAGGTTTTTTTTTTTTTTAGTGCTGGTACTTGCACTCAGCTGTAGCAAGGGCTGCTGGGGCATTTTCATTTTCCTTCCCACCTCCCCCCTTGAGTTGCTCAAACTTTCACCCATCAAGCTGAAGTTTTCCAGCCTTGCTTTTTCACTACACTGTGCGTATGGGAATAGTGAACTAGCTGCGCAGTGAAATCCTTGCTGAAGGTCTGTAGAGAAAATAGGCCTCTGTAGCGCTTGGCTTTCAGCCCTACTCCTTGTCAACCATCTCCTCCAGGTCTAGGCATCCCCTACAGGCATGTGCTAAAAAAAGGGGGTCGGTGCTCTTACACAGCTAAAGCTTCACCAGCACCCCTGAGGCTTCCCTGGTTTTATTTTTCCCTCTTGGCCCTTTTACAGGTTTTTCTCTTGGCTAACAAGTGTCCTAGGGAGAAAGTAATGCATTGCCTGGGCTGTACTTGGAGGCCCAGCACCACATGGCCCTACATGGTTTCAGTCCCGTAGGACATTCCCTTAAGTGTTTTGGGTTTTTTTTTTCTCCCCAAGTATCCAGTTGACCGCCCATCCTACTTGCAAGTGATGGACAATAAAATATCAGCTTAAATATGCTGAGATTCAGCTCAGAAATATAAGAGACCACAAGGATCTATTCAACACAGACAGGCTGGCACTTCTCAGTCTCTGCAATAATGTAGAACTGCAAATGCCAGTTTTAGAACGAAGCACCGCAACCTGCTTCTGGGGGGGAAGCACGTTTTCTTCTTTCACCAACCCCCGCCACCCCACCCCAGCATATGAAGACAACCCCAAACCGAGTTTTCAACTAGGCTAGGAGATCCACTTTCATATACCCCTTCTCACATCCACCTCAATCTTTTTTTAAATACATAGGGGATCCACTTGCATACACCCCTTCTCACATCCATCTCAAGGCACAAAGGTAGAAAAATGTCACAAGAAATTCAAGTCAAACAACGAGGGAAAAAAACCCATTTTGGAAGAAAAAAAGCCAACTCATGAGGCATCTATATTCCAGATTTATGACAAACTCTCTCCCATGAAATAGGTGTATAACTGAGGGAACAAGAAAATTCAAATGGCTGTGGAAAATAAATCCTAGATTAGCCACAGACTAGTAGTTTCTCTGCCCTTCCCTGTTCTAATATTACTTTATTTTCAGTACTATTTTTGTCAATAGTTATGCAAGAAGAGCTGCCCTTTCCTCCTTTGGGTAATAAAGACATCCACTGAGAAAACCTGCGGTGTCCCCATAATAATAATTAAAAAAAAAATCCCATCAAATCACCCTCACCATCTGATTCTGAGTCAGTATGGAAAGATCAAAGGGAATTATTTGAATACTGCAGTCTCATTTCCAATTCTGTGCATAAATCAGTTGTGTAAGATAAGTGATACATTAAACACTTCTACTCTCAGCCTGACCTTGTCTGCCTCCATATCCCGAATTAGAGAGCAGCAACATAGCGCAGCTCCAAATGCTCCATTTCCATTTCAAAATTCTTTTGAAGTGACCATAGCTGCAGTGCGCCATGCAGTAGCCCCCTTTCTTTTCTTGGATAAACCACTCTTAGTTTAAAGAGAAATATTCAACGTGCCCAAACACTGAAACATGACATGAGCTGCACAAATGCCAGTCGTATCAGAGGTGCATCCATAGGACTTCAACAATAAGTGAGATCATTAAATCCACAGGCTTAAAGAGGGGGGCAGTTTCAACCTTTTATCATTTGCGGACCCCTAAAACATTTCAGATGAAGGCGATGCATGTTCTGGCAACTGTCGATCCTTCTGGACCATGGTGCATGCGTGAGCGGTCAACCAGACCTTTGATGCATATGCCTAGGCAGGAGTATGGAGGAGTGGAGGCTGCCCAGACCTTTCCGTCCCTGCTTAAGGCCTGCTTCTGAGACAGAATCCAAAGGCCAGACTGGGTCCAGACACGCGATGCCCCCCTGGCTGTATCTGTATAAGCATCGGGGAATTGAATCAGGTCTCCTGTGCAGCAGACCAGGAATCTACCACTGCACCACAGGGGACTCCAGTGAAGGCGAGGACCCCTGCAAACTGTAAATGAGGGTCTTCACATACTTCTGATTGGTGATAATCACCTTTTGCAGACCCCTTAGACAGTCTGTGGCTCCCAGTATGGAAAAACCACCGATTTACACAAATATACGGAGGATGGATCCATCACATGCTATTAGGTTAGCGCAGCGTGCGTCTGCACAAGATGCTAACTGCACAGTAGTGTGCTGGGCAAAACCCAAGCTAATACGTTACTGCACAGTAGTGTTAGGTTACTGCGCAGTTAGAGTCTGAGAAAACCCATGCACACTACCACGAATTGCTGCGCATTGATTTAGTCCTTGGTTATCTAAGTACTAAAACTTAACACGCCGTAACTATGGCACGTTAATTAACGTGTAGACGCACCCACGGTCAATGCCGACCCTGGCTGCCGGTAAGTGGCAGGGGATGGATGACTCTACGTGTACCCCTCCCTGCTCTCACCTCCGAAGCATTAATAGAGTCATAGGGTTGAAATGGGACCTCCAGGGTCTGCTGGCCCAGCCTTTTCTCTAAGCTGAACATACTGTGTCCTCTCAACTGGCTTGCTTTCCACCCTCTTGTTTTTGTTTCCTACCTCTGGACCCTCTTGAATTTCTCCACATCCTTCCTAAAATATGGAACTCAGAATTGTGCAAAATACTCCAAGTGAGGCTTTAACACCATCAGGTAAGTGGCACAATCGCCTCCTCATGCCCAATACTCCTGTTGCTGTGGCCCAAAACTGCACTTGCTATTTTTGCAGCTGATTTCCCTTGAGGCCGTGACCCACCAAAACCCCTAGATCTCGCAGCGATGCTGCCACCCACACCGCTCTGGATTTGTGCTTTTGATCACTCTTCCCTAGCTGTAGCGCCTTACACTAGTGCTGGAGGGACGCTGGTCTAAGATGGACCTTTGGTCTGATCCAGTGCAGCAGGTGCTATAGTCTCAGGCTAACAGGAAAGCAGCTGAGCTAGTCTTGTTAATGCAATACCCACGCCTTTTATCTTCCTCCCTCTTCCTCCACCCCACCTCCACTTTTCAACTAGACGATCCATATTTGCAATCACATGAGAAACAAGTCAGGAAGATGCCTTCCAAAAAATGAAGAGCTTCCCAATTGTCTGTTTTCTAAATGGTGATGTGAAATAATTTATCCTTTCTGGCCCAACAAAGATTAATTTGAGAAGTGCCAAGGTAATTTGGGTCCCGCTCAGCTGACTCTCTTTTCTTGAGAGGCTTCCAAGTTACTCAGATCCTCAGTTGGCTGAACCAACAAATTGGGCAGCAACCGCTCCTCTTGAACTTTGCATTTCTCCTATGAGAAAGTGATATTCCTGGAAGTAAACACCGCAATACTGGCCTGCACAGATTCTTTACCATTATAAAAATCACTTCCAAAAGCACACATGGCCAAAAGCAGCAATCTGTGGGACTTAAGTAAGCCACCTGTTGAAGCATCAAGAATTTGGCTTATAGGGATGCATGCATGCACACACACACACACACACACACACACACACACACACACACAAATGGGGGGGGGGGGTGTGCAATCCATTCCAAGCTATCTGTTACGACGTGGTAACATAGCCCCCGAAGTTAGATTAGTTTATAAAAATTACCCAGGTTTGTAAAAGAAAGGGATTAACAACATTACCTGTTCTCTGGAGCGTTTGTGAGCGATGCCACGATGTTCTGCTCTATGAAGAACAGCATTGAAAGGAGGAACCCCAGGCCCATTGCACTCATTACGGAGCCAATCGAGAGAGAACGGACTGGAGCCAGAACAAACAAGCTCTCGGAGGGGTTGTAGTTGAATTTGGACACTGTGAACACAGGAAAAGAGGGGTTATGCTGGATACCAGACCAGGTGATTTTAATGACCCCTCCTGGCCCTCAAGGTCACAGCTCTATTAAAAGGTGTTTTATTAATCACCCTAGGTTTGACAAATATGGCTAGTTCCCCTATAATTTTTAGATGGTGGTGCCTATTTAACTGGAGGATAATACAAGTAACGGAACTTGCTTTTTTAGGCTATTTTTGGATCTGAAATGGAGGCGACTTACAATTTGTCTCATCACCGTGCAGTCTTCTGCCATAGGCAATTTGTTAGTATAAAGGTGTTTATAACTTTCGCTCGCCAAACAAGAGGCCTAATAATGGGTTGAGCAAAAAGACATGCCTGGCTTGAGCCAGCGGCAAGAAATCCATCGTCACTAGAGGACAGGTTGCACGGTCCAATTTACCGTTCCCCAATCCAATTGGAAGGAACAACCATCGTGTCAAGAAAGCCATTTTCATACGTTTCCTCTTCCCCACCCCGCAACTTGCGTCAGCTTGGGACAAAGCAGTTCCTGTGTCTATTATATCTTCCTGATATGGAAAAGCTGTTCTGTTTGGCCATTGCATGGCGTATCATTTTTAGATTTCCTTGCATGTCTTAGAGTCATCCAGATGCTCGGGACCGCTATGTTTTTAACTGGGAAAACAGAGTACAGACTGAAAAAAGGACAGGCCGAGATCATCAACACCACATCTGTCCGACTGGTGACAACCCTTCCTGCCTGCTAATTACTCTGTCCTTTTGTTCTTTGGCAGAACCGAAAAGATCAACTCTTTCTAAACAGATACGGGTTATACACTGCATTCAGATGAAATGGCAGACTTCAATATATTCACTGGGAGAAACTTAATGCAATTCTGTTTGATTAGGTTTTGCATGAATTCGCTCTTAAATTGAGGAAATTGGGGACGTAATTATTCAGGAGAGAAACACAATACTTAGGAAATAATATACTGCAAAGCTTTGGTTTAATTTTGTTTTTTTTAAATGTTCTTCCCAATAATCTTGTTTTCCTTTTCAGTTTCATCGGTTTTAAATGCCTTTCTCCTGGTAATTCAGGGAGTAAACAACCAGACTTACTTTCTATTTCCTTGAAGATATAGGATCCCACGATGGAGAAGGTCAGAACAGAAATGGGTAAGGCACAGTCGGATAGGATTTCACGGACTCTGGCATGCAAGTAGGGACTAAAAAGATCAAAACTGTTTGGTTAGTACCCTGCACTTTTTTTTTACAACCCATCAGCATCGTGTCATTCAAACCAGAGATGTTCAACTCTACTCCACACCTCCCATCGTCAAAATTGATTCTTCACTCCCAAGTCCTTGATTTTACGGTTTACCATACAGACTAGTCTTCTGAAATCTAGACTTTGAGGGTCAAGGAAAGCATCAGGGAAACCCAAAAGGGAATAAAAAGTAGGATTCAAGCTTTGAGGAAAAAACACAAAACACACCCCACACAGACCTCAGCAGTTGTCTTTTCTACCCAAGTGCAGGGGGGCTGGACTTGATGATTTTGTAAGGTACCTTCCAGCCCTCAACATCTATGAATCCATTCCTCAAAAGCCAACAGGTAGCTATGACTCCCGTTATTATTACTACTGATCATGTGGCTCAATTACCCATTCATTACACATTGAAGCAGGAGTTATTTCAACAGCAAAGACTGAGGTTAAGACCTTGGTCTTCTCCACCAGCCGAGGAAGCTGGTCGTTGTACTGCCCATTGTTTTTCTGGAAACGGCAAGACAAAGTATTTTCCCAGAAGACTGCCCATTTACATTAAAAGGATGTAGGGATCAGGTATATGCCAGACCCATCAAGGTGAGCTGGTACGATCCACAAAATACCTCCCCAATTCAGCTCACACACCCCACAGTGCCCTGTCAGATATAGAAGCTAGTCTCCAAGGCTTAAAAAACTTGTTTGAACTGTGCTTTTCAGGCAGCCAGCTACACGATGCATTGTTCTTCTATTGAAATCAAAGACTCCTGCTAACTCTTCTGGGTGCAAGACGGAAGTTTGGCATGGTTAAGGCTTTCCAACAGGTTATACAAAACGAGATCTACAGGCTACTTCAAGGCCAATACAACTCACCTCTTCTTAAACTGATACAGCGTGTGGCCAAGCCAAAGAGTGCCCAACATCAACATGAGACTAAGGACAGCAGTCTCGCGCCCATAATGGACAACATCATTCATGCCCGTCTGATTCCCTAGGGACATGGACCTGCTTGCAGAGGAGTTCATCAAGAAGCTGGTGTTGACATCCAGGCTTGGAAGAGTTTCCATCCGTGTGCTTTTCAAGTAACTCTCCCCTCCGGACTCCTGGTAGTAATATTTCTTAAAAACTGCACAAACAGCCAACATGCAACTGTTAGGACCGGAGCTAAACTAACATGGCCCTTCCTTGCTAGAGCACGCAACAACATTGGCTTTCACCGTCCTTTATCAGTTCTTACACCATTCACACCTTTAGAGTTAAGATTAACCTGTTCTCTTAAGCAGACAGGTCTCTATGAATTTCTTATTCTGTTGTGAATGTAGAGCAGCTGCTTTTTTTTTTTTTTTGTTTGGACAGGACAAATTTGAGTTTGTGTAGGAGAAATTCTCCAGCCCAACTTGCATCTTTACCTGGTCTTGTTCCTAGGTCTGAATCATGGCTTCTCTATTTAAAAGAGAAAGGCAATACAATCTTATGCTAGCATGCCGAGTAACTTGCACTCGGCATCTTGCAAAAAAATACGTGGATGTTCAAGATAATCGATTTGCCAAATTTTAATTATACTGTGAAATTGCAGTTGCCAGTTTTCTGACATAAACCCATGCATGTCTTTAAATATATGTAATATAATTTTATAGGGGACAAATTACCCAACAGATAATACACATTCAATTCTGCATTAGCAAATAGCACTAAGGCACTGGGTATGGTTTATCATGCCTGTTATAATCATCTTAAATTAACCTGCATAAACAAAAAGTTTCAAAATACCTCCTGAAAACAACCAACCATTAAATGGCTTCTAAGGTTTCACAAAGTCCATATGAAGTCTCTGAAAGGTAGAGGTGGCAGCTAAAAACATCTGTAGTGCCGGCAGCTGTTGCAAAAGCATCCCTTTATTCTAGACCTAAACACTCCCTCCGGAAACGGTTTCGGTAGCAGCGGGGGCACTCAAAACTCGTGGTGGAAAATACTGCATTTTTAAAATCATCTCAGTTTGCTTTTCAAATCCACCAGCAGAAATGCATTTCTGAGAAACTATTGTGTTTTTAACTAAATGGAAAAATAAATCACTTTTAGACCCCAAACCCCAGGAACTAAGCCTTCTGGGGTGACATACTTGGTTCTTAGACACCAAACCTCTTTTTACTTGAAAATGATTTTCTGAAGGACCCTGCTCCCCATTGCCCACCCCCTGAATTTTCAGTTTTGCATTAGCAACACGTCTGTGGAAATAATAATAATTTTTTTAAAATGACACGTTCCTGTGAACCAAAGCTGGTGCTTTTCCCACCTACTTTCTAATTGTGCAGAAGCAAGTGGCTCAGGTTAAATTCTGCGGGGGAGTGTAGAGTTGCCTTCAGTTTAGCTACACTGGGATTTTAAGGGCAGCTGACAGCTTCCCATTCTTCAGCACGCCTAGCGCAGTTGTGCCCGAGAATGCCAAGAGATGAGGAACCAGCACACTACTGGTGCTACCAGCATGCCAGCCTCCACTGTGTAGTCTTCTTCTTAAAGCTGACAAGTGCAACCCATGCACCAATACTAAGGCAAACCGAAGGACTAGCACCCCCCCACCCCCATTATATTCTGGCTAGGTGCCAGTAAGACAGGTATAACCATTTTAAAGCAAGCTTCTTGACTTGTTATAACTAACAAAACAGAAGCTCCCCCAAATTCTCCTGATGCATGCTTTAATCTTAAAATGTCTTTGATGAGAGATGACAAATATAATGAAATGAAATGCTAATTTCATTTTTGCTACTGGAACGCGCTTCCACTGCCTGCTTTGGGGCGGTTTTAAGGCATCCTGCAATGCTACCAACACTGCAGGAGAATATTTTTTATTACAAGGCTTCTCCCAGATTCTTATTTTACAGCTGGACACGTTTCTTGCAGCTTGCACCACAACGATGACCACCAGGGCATCCTTTCTGTGAAACCAGGTGATCTCACACCCATTTTCTGGGCATTAAAAAGGGAGGTATAGGATACTGAAGTGACCTTCCCAGCAAGTCACGGATGGAGTTGTGAACAGAACCAAGGTCCGACCTACAGTTTCCTGCTCTGACCATTACAGCACACGCTCCTGCAATAGCAACAGTAGTAATGAAGGGCATTTCCTGGGGATTAACAGTTAGGTGGGTACACACATCATTAAACAGTCTCAAATGGTTCCCAAGTAATTGTCAACCCTACGGAAATGCATCCTCTCTTCTGACTTGTTAACGTACCCACTACCTCTTGCTGTTACAAAGTGTTTGAGTTTGGATCCAAAAAGGAAAAGGGGCAAACACATTCCTAATTAAGGCTCACCCTTATTGAAGCAGCCTTTTGCTTCAGTATCCTGGATGCTCTGGGAACGTTCAGCATTGCCACATTCAGCAAAACAGAATGGATTGAACATTGAGCATGAATCTTAAAATATCCAATTTAATGACTACCTGTGGGTGTCAGACTTGAAGATTAGGTGGATTATCTCCGTTTCCTTCGGATAAAGTGTTGGGGGTGGGAAAAAAAACCCACATTTGAAATTGCATCTGCATTTTAGACTCATTGCAATGAGGATCTGTGCTGGAATGATTGGCAGTCAGAGATGAGAGTCCCATGAACACGGACTTAGCATTTAATATTCAGCTGCTGAGCACTTAGCAACCCAAGGAGCTACAAAACAGCTAAGCGAATCCCTCTGCATAAGTTCATTACAGAAAGCACTTTAAAAGCACACGGTTTAGACACAAAGCTGGCCGAGCACGCAGTCTATTTTGAGTTTGCTCTGATCTGCTTTCCTTTTTGCGTTTGCTTCAGCTGTTGCATCGTTGTTTCCTATGGAGTGCAAATGTCAAGATCAAACAGCAGCTGGGCTTAGGTGGATGGGCTGCGCGTCGAAAACAAGCGCCGCTGGGATAAGAGCAAGAATGCCAGCGCATCAGCTGCTTTGAGACGATCTCACCCGTTTCTTCCCCACGCATTGGAAGACTACCTTGCAAAGCATGTGGAAAAAAGCAACACTACTTGCCAAATCAATGCCTGATCTTCCCCAAGAGGAACATCTCCCTGGGTGCTCACCCTGACAGAGGCCTTTTAAATGAGCAGGAAGGTTAAATGGGGCTTTGCAATCTGTCAGCTGACAACTTACACAGCTTGTTTGCATGCACAATTTTATGACGTGCATAAGGCCGTGTCTTACCCGTTTCACCTCCGCTAAAGATTTAAAAAGCACAAACAGCAACCAACACAAAGCTCCTGGCTGGTAGTTTAATACCAGCAGCTGTAGCCTCATTTTTACAGAGGAGGGAAGTCCAAGTATGAAGTTGTGTTATACTGAAAGCAGATAATATCTGTGGAATATTAAACTGGGTTAAAGTTAGAACAAGCTGTGAGCAGTCGCATGTTAAGGGTTAATACTATTTTTTGCCTGCACCACTCTGACTGACTGCTAAAGGGCTGGTGACTAGGGGCATGGCTAGGCGCCAGGAGACCTGGGCTCCATCCCTGCTTGGAGGAGGGCGCAGGCGGGTTGCGGGAGGTAGCTGGAAGCAGTGCATCCTAGGATGCTCAAGGACTGCAAATTGCTCACTTGATCTTTGTGGAGAGGACTAATGCTACCCTAACACCAGCTGGGTAGCATGGCTCAGAGTTGGCCCTCACCTGAAGTGGCATAGCCAAGTCACTTAGCATAAGTCAATGAACTTTAACATGAGGACGTTCATGTTTTAAGTGCCCTTAATATGGTCTAAGTGTAAGGTGTAAATTCAGCACAAGTGTTAGCATTTCACAGTTCCTGGCTTCTAGTCCTACCTTGCAAAGCCATGTACGATGGTCCAACAATGTGTAGGCCACATAGTGTCCCAGAACTCACTAGTATAATTACTCGGCCTTTTATTGCCAACCAGTACCACTCTCTGGCACAATGGCGAGACGTGTGAAAGACTTGCACAAGGTTGTCAAGTGGTATATACTCTGTTCGCACTCTATATGCATGTTTCTTGTGGTAGGTAAAAAAGAGCTTACTTCAGAACAAGGGAAGCACCGGTATTAAAGAAAGCAAAAGAATAGCAAGGAAGAAAAATAACCTGTGAAATATCAAAACCCAAGTTTTGAAAAGCTGTTAATACACACGGACTTGCAGGAGGATGCCATGGCATTTTTAAAAGCATACTGCACTCCTGTGAAAGCTCTGTGTATTTTGACTCCCATGGACTAAACTGACACCTACACCTGCTATAGGCACTGTTGCCTGCCTCACTGACCAATGTTGCTTGGTACTTTTCATTATAAGACCCTGTTTTTTCCCCCATTGTTTCTAGGTTTAAGTTAAAATTTGCTACGCAAGGTGTCTGCCTGAGGCCGATTTTTCTCTCCTTTGGAAAACAAAATTAAAGGCAAACTGGTCATGTTGCCGAGAAGGACATTGGAGGGGAAAAGAAAAAAAAAAGTCATTCACATTCGAAGATAAAAAGTTAGACAAGCTTTTGAATGCAAGACCTTCTTCCTCAGACACAGTAAAAACACAGCAGCGAGAGGGGCAGAGAAAGCCCTAGGAGTAGCAGACACCCAATCAGCAGAAGAAAGCAGCTGATACTGGGTGATCAAGGCCTATTAAAAGCAGGGCGGGTTAGTCTCCCCTTTCCTGTGTGAAAAGAATCCAGGAATCAGATAAAATATAAATGCACCATAAGCCTGAGATCAATGTTTAATCCTTGGATCTTGGTGTCCAATCAACTTATGGATTTTTGTTCCCAAGCTTTCCTTTTAAAAGGTGTTGGGTAGATTTCCCTTGAGCACGAGGATAGTGAAGTCAGAGGGGGAGTGGTTACTCTGCGAGAAACGTGTTCCTAATGGTATGCGCCTATCCTTTATACGCTATATTTGGGTTAGGAATTAGCTGCTGTCCTGAACAACTGGATTCTATCCCTGCCTCTACCCGATTCCCTGTATTATGCCGAGCAAGTCACTTAACCAGACTTTTCACCAGCAGTCACTCACCACACGTTCCTCATTATCCAGTTGCCCAACTAGATACCCCAGGGCTTGATTTACAGTGCTGCATGCTCACAGCTGCGGTTGGAAGCCACGGGAGGTCAGCTTTGAACAAGGAATGGTTACCTTGTGCTATGGGCTCTGCAAAAACAATGCCTTAGATATCTCAAATCGGGCAGCCCAAAATGAGTGTGCATTTGGCCCCCTGACCTGTGCCTCAGCTGCAAAAGGAAAGCACCACCTCTGTGTCTTGGGAGTGTTGCAACTGGTGATAAACTCAGATGCTGCAGTGATGAAAGCCACCGACAAAATGCTGGAGAACTGATCGTCCTCTATTTGCTATACACGATTCAGATGTGGGTCCCGCATCTGAATCATGGATAGTAAATAACGCAGGGGGCTACAGAGAACAAGCTACAAGAAAGCTACACATATTAAAAGTGGCTGCTCCTTCAACGAGTCGTGACCATTTCGTGGATCGAGTTCAGCAGGCGTCTTGTGCAAAAATAGTACATGACCGCACACTTGGAGACATTGCAATGTAGGAGGTTGAATTGAGGTGGCACAGGAAACTTTCATTTTTGGCATTTCCTGACTTTCAAGTGCTTCGCTTTGCCATGTTAATGATTTTCATTTACTGCCAACTTTTCTGCGCAATGTAATGAAGAGCAGAGCTTGCGGGCTCAGGAAATAAAAGCACACACACACAATGGGAACATGCTAGTTAGAAAGGCTTTGAGATGGCACAACTCAAAGCACCTGTTGCACTATAATTAACAGGGGAAAGAAAAGGGTATCAGCTCAGCGGAGCCCTCGCGCCACGCACATTCAAGCCAAGCTGAAGGGAAGGCCAATTTCCATGTGCAGATTCTGCAAAGCAGTTTAGCCCTGGTTGACAACCTGGTGTGCTGCCTGCATTGGATGGAGAGAAGATGCTGCGAGGGATTACCGAACTCCCCACCCAAAGTCGGGCAGTGCAGAAGTGTACAATATCTACACTGTGATTCGGGACCCGCTGCATAGAAAGTCCAGCAGGTTAGCTTTCAAACACCTCGACAAGCACTTAGAGCCCTGCTTTTGCTTCACTTGACTAGTGAAGAATATCAGCCCCTAGAAACCTCACATGCGATGCATCATCTAGGCAAGTCTCCCTCCACAGGGCTACGTGACACAGCAGTCTGCTGGGGGAGAGGGAAGAGATGTAAAACCAAAGCCCTGAATCTTAAATGAAAAATCTCCATGACTTTGAAATAGGACTGTGGGGGAGGTGAAGTGCTTCCCCCGAGGCAGCAGGGAGAAACCTAGTTGCATTCTGCAGAGATTTTAAAAAATATGGCTTGCTTTACAAAGTGTGCAAATGCAGTCTTTTCACCCCCCAGCCCTTCCCCCAACAGCTAAATTAGGCACAGAGCAGAACTGAAAAAAACAACTAACACTTCCTCATTTCACTGCTTACCTTTAATGATGCCTTTGATGGCATCAAACACAAATGTGATGGATATAAAAAGCGCAATGATTTCCTCTGTTGACCTACAAAAAAAGAAGTAATTCACAGTATTCATATACACTCATTAGCTTATGGGGTAAATAGATTTTCTATTGGATTCAAGTCAGAGCTGGCAAATCCTGAAACCTTCTTTCCTCCACTAAGAGTGGAGACGAACTTAAGTATCTAAGCACAAAGCTCTGTATTCATAGCGATCCAACCATATTGCCTCCACATCTCTTGCATACTAGATTTACCCATGAATAAGATACAAATCTCAAAAAGAATAAAAAAGCCCCGTGGGGATAAGTTTAACACATTTGATTAAATTCTGATCAGCCTTTTATTACAGTGACTGTTTTTGATGTACAAGAGATGCATCTTAGTTTTAGCCCACCTTTTTGAGAAAAAAAACCCAATGGGCTTATCCTCTAGATAATACACCACTTTAGTGCTCTAATATAGGTTTTATAGAAGGTTTGCCCTTGGGATCATCCGGGCTGCATACATTTCCTATTTGCCGAGTAAGCAGAACAAAGTACAGCTCCCGTTAAAAAAGAGCAAGCGTTACCTTTTAAAGAGCTTCATTACAAGGCTGAAATTAAAGAGGGAATACAGCACAAGAAAGAAACTGTTCCACAGTCCAATCCAGGCATAGAAAGCGCTGAAGTCCAAGTTGTAGTCATCGCAGATTCCTCGGATCACTGCAAAAGCAATCCAGCCAATAATGGATTTACGTTTAATATTTCATAAGTGCATCGCGCAGCTTCAGAGAATTCAGAAGGGACCGTTCAATCATTTGCATCACCTCCTGCATAACCAAGGCCGTTAAAATTTACCCAGTTACTCTGGTACCGAGCTCACTAATTTTTGCAGCTGAAGCTAAAGCCAAGCGCTAATGGATTTAAAAGCAATAATATGTAGGCAACAGTTTTGATCCCCCCGTATCAGCACGAGGGGCTGCCCCAAAATTTGGACAAGAAAGTTTGAAGTAGGCAGGAAAGGGAGGGCTGGCAGCATGTACCTTGACCACTGCTGAATTTTCACTGTACTCGATGGCCCGTTACAACATCCTAACATCCTACTGATTCTCAAGGCTCATTATGACCAGAGGTGCAGCAAACCCATCAAAAAGTGTTGTCTTGGGGCAGGGGGGGACCCGGACACACTACCTTCTCCCTTATCTCTATTAGTGAAAAGTATTTTCTGAAGATAGCCTAGTTTCTCTTCGGGAGAGGAGTCATGGACTGCTCTGCCATAATTTGGTTTAATGGACCCAATCTGCTCATATGGGGCCCAAGAACTAGCTGGACTACAGAGCTGATGGATTAGCAGTCTTTTTCCGTTCAGTTCACAGCAAGCAGTCACCACTTAGCAACTTCTGGAAAGTGTCTCTTGGTGCCCTGTAAGGATTCCTGCCTTGGGCCTTTACCCAATGCATATGGAAAAAGATTCCCCATAGGGGCGGACCCACCTTTGGTTGCAACACTATGCTTTATCATTTAAAATTATCCCAGTAGACATGTCAAAGAAGTTCAATTATATTTTTCATGCATACATGTATTATCATTTATATAAATTAGGAGTCTAACATTTATATAAATTTTAATAGCACAGAGTGTCCAACACAGATTAACCATATGCTGAGAGGAGAGGAATAAAAAACAACCTTGAAACATTTATATAAATTATAATAACACAGTGTCCAGCACAGATTAACCATGTGCTGAGAGGAGGAATGAAAAAAAAAAAACAAAAAAACAAACCACCCTTGAAAAATTAACTACAATTGGGAACCGATCAGACAACATCCCAGAGGTCGGTCTCGACAACGTTTGATGGACAACGTAAGAAGGGACCCGAAGGTACTTAGTGCTGAAGAGGATCAGGAGGAGATAGCTCACGACAGACGAGAACGGAGGTGCCTCAGCAAGGAGGCTAGCGGTAGCCGGCCACCACAAGCAAGTTATACGGGCAAAACTTTTTCTCATTCTCTGTACGAGCATGGAAAACAAGTCTGTAAAATTCAGCCTTGTTTAGCTGTAGCCCCACAATTTCTATTTTGCAGTTCTCAAAAGTTGCCCCCCTATTGGACTCTAGGGCACGGCCCCTCCATCCACACACCCTGCCCGGGAAAACTCACCATTAATGTACAACGCTAGAGGAGCCGTGGTTAAGAGCACAACTAGAGGCTGCCCCGAGAACAGAGCATAAAGCAGTCCTCCGATACACTGCCCCACGATCGTCTTCTGCACATCTAAAAAGAGAGAGAGCATTTTTTATTTTATTTTATTTATTTATTTTTAACTCATAAGTTGGCAAACGCCCTCCCAACAATGCCGCTAGGCTGACATGACATGCTGGTGTCCAGCCTTTATGACTTGCGTCATCTACTGCAAAACACGATGTTTCCTACTGAGAGCTGTCAATCCACAAGGTGGTCTATCATCATACTGGTATTAATAATCACGGAAGAGCTCAGGGCCTGATGAAGTTATTTTCTCCACGCGTGGGAGAGAAGGATTCATGGCAGGGAAGTAATTTTTTTCCATGTTTAAAGAAAAAAACACAGGGTCAGAGTTTCATCCCACAGGAGGGGACTTCAGGGACCATCTATGCCAATCGCTTGCGTGGATAGCCAATTCGGGGCCCCTATGCTATCCAAGACGGCCCCTTGCCCAGCCGCCTCTTGGAAAACCTCCAGTGACGGACATGCTACAAGATTTCAGGACCGCTCGTTCCACTGACAGCAGCGAGCCTTTAAAATTACAGCAGCAGCACAAGAGGGGCCTCAGTGCAAGGGATGGGCCCACGGCTCTTGCGGCCGTGAGACGTACGGTAAGCCGAGCACCTATTACCAGAAGCATTATTTGTATTGTGGCAGCAAGCAGAAACCTCAAGTCAGGAGCAGGGCTTTCTGCCAAGGCATGGTGCAAAACGGGGGCACACTCACATCTGCTGCAGGGCCCACCCGTTCCTACAGCACGGCTCACACAGAACGCATGCGCTGCGGACAGCTCTTTGCCCCCAGCACTGTTACAACAGGCTGTGCAGGTTTCCAGCCAGCCGATTTTGCTCAGAGAGAGATCGGGGAAAAACAAGCTGTCCGCGTTATTACTAATACGGTTCATATTGCCAACTCTTTCACTGGCAAGAACTTGCAAAACAACTCAGGACGCTGCTTATTTTGTTATTCTCCCAAACCGAGCAGACACAAAGCAAACTCTGACTCATTCAGATGGGGAATTTAAGCTGACTTGAAAAAAAGAAAAAAAAAAAAACCCCAACCAAAAAAACAACAGCTGACAAGCTCACCAATAGCTCCTCCTGTGTTCTCGTCATTCAGGGAGCCAAAGGCAATAGATGGTAGGAGGCAGGCAAAATACAGAAAGATCATTGTTGTGATGTACTTCCCTATGGCCTTGTTGTTACCAATGATACCTGATGAAACAAAAACATGAATGACAGCTTTACAACTAGGACTTCAGCAAGTCAAATAACGCTCAAGTGACAGCCAACCCTACCGTCAGCTGCTTGCGACTGTGCGCCAAACGCAGCAGCGGGAAGGTGGCGAGCACCTCGAAAAATAAACCATTGCTGATGCTACGAAGCACCAAGGCAAGCAACAGCACCTTCGCTCGAATCACGCGCAGACGGACATGGTGACCGTCCCAAAGTTTCAACGAGGCAGGCGCATTTTCCGGTTCATAAATCAGCCTGCAATTTCCATACTTTTTCTTTCAGAAGTTATTTGCAGACTCCCTGGTGACTGAGGATATGGCTTCGGTTTTGCATCGAGTTAATAGAAGAACCAACCCAAATCTTCACACAAAGATGCTTTTTGGAGGTTTAAAAAAAAAGGACAGACAGACAGACAGACAGACAGACAGACAGACAGACAGACAGACAGACAGACAGACAGACAGACAGACAGACAGACAGACAGACAGACCTTTTATTTAAGATCTGCTCTAGTGCACCTCTGTGCTTCCTTGCTCCAACTGGGACCAGATGGAGAAGTGCCAAAATGCCATCAGACAAGCCTGTTTTAGCAAACACTCTGGCTTTTGGCAGACACGGGAAGCCCTGAATGCATCTTTTGTTCCATGTTGCAGGGCCAGAGGTTTGAATGGCTTGGATGAGGACCAAAGCATCGTCTCTACTTTAGGGTTCTTAAAACGAAAAAAAAAATTTTTAAAAAAGATCAGGCTGATGAACATGTTATGATCTATGTGTAGACACAGAGTTACCTTCAGCATGGTAAGCTAACAGTCTTTGTGGCTTCTGACATGCTTAAAGGTACTTTATTCTCCTGGATAGAGACCTTTGTGGTTATAAGCTTAAAACAATAATGCAAAACAGGGGAGAAACTGAGCTCGTTAGAGGATAGTAGTTTTACCAAAGAAACGGCACGAAGCAAAGAATTTTTATGCTGAAGTTACAGTTTCACGGGTTTCCCAACTACTCTCATCCCCTCCCTGCCTCGATCATTGTTCACAAGGAGGGTCAGGGGGCCTGGGTGACCGAAATGGGAATAAAAGGTCACTGTCAGAGCCCCTCACGTTGCTGTTCTTCCCCTTCTCTGGGAGAGACGCTCCCTGTAGGTTCAAACCTCCTGGCCTGGGTGGAAGCCAAAAGCTGTGATGTCTGGCACCGGAAGAGGAGAACGCAGCCGTTTGGAAAAGCAGCAGCACAAAGAAATCAAGGGATGATGCCCCTGTCCTCCCCACCCAAGTCCAGAGCACATCAAAGAGAACGAGGAGCCATGGGGTCATCTGATCCTGGAGGTCTTTCCCGTCCAAATGCAGGGGGCTGGACCCAATGATTTGGCGAGTTTGCTTCCAGCCCCTAACACCTAGGAGTCTATGAGGAAGTCGTGAGTGGACAGCAACACTGAAAATAGGAAAGATAAGACAGTGACTTTGCTGGTAGAGCAAGCAAAGTCCCTGTCCGAAAACCACTGAGCCTCACAGTGCATCGCCCTGGACTTGTACACATGCACCAGGAAAAAAAACTTCCAAGAGGATGGCTGAAGACAAAGCTTGAAAGCCTCCACAACTCTCAAGGCCAGGACCACAGAAATGATGAAGGCTGCGGGTCAAGGACATTTAATTCATCTTGTAAAAAGCACGTTCACATAAATGGTAAGCTTCATAAAGATGCCCTGAAAGGTCATTAAGCTGGGTTTCTTCCAGTGCAGTGGAACAGAGGTGATCTCACAAGGATGATCGCGAGGTCCCTTCCAGCCCTGATGTCTACGACAACCTATGAAAGCGATGACAGGTAGGAAGGGAAAGATTTGCAAGTGAGACTCCTGGAGGGATACAGAAACACAAGAGCGTGTAACCCCCGGAGCGCGCGATTTTCAAAGAGCTTCCCGCCACAGGGGTCCGTGCAGAAACAAGATCAACTTTGCAAAAAATACCGCCGACAAAACCTCAAGACACTGCTGGTCTCGTGTCGGCTGCCAAGAAATTCTGTGGTCCCAACTTCACACGTGCATCATCCGACGTGCCCGGAAGCTTTTCAGCAATTGCCAAAGTCACCTTCGCAAACAGGCTAACCCGGGTGAAGCGAGCAGTGCTTCGTGAGTCAACATCATTTTGAAGGGTTAGCGAGCTGCTACTTCCTGTACATCAAAGCGTGCCCAGAAGAATTAGCATTTCACGCTTGAAGTGTTGTTCATCATTTACATTTTCCTTTTAAGTCAACATCCATGCGTGGTTAGAGATGGAGAAATGTATACGTGCGGATCAGAAACAGGCTCCGTCCACTCCATCCGGAAAGGGGGAGGAGGGGGCGTGTGGGATCTAGCATGACAGTACTTCATTTGCAGCAGTTTTCCAGCTTGTGAAAAGCACGACCCTCTGACCGTGCCTTGTGCATTTGCAGCACGCATCAGCTTGCAGCCCAGCTGTGAAGTTTGACTGCTTGACTATTACAGGAGCAGTCCCTTAAAAAAAATTCAAGATACATTGACAAATTCTAAAACTGCCGTGATGCTCATCACTTTGACAGCTCCAGTTCATGTGCTTAAAAAAAAAACTGTCAAAAAAGCCCTGCTTTATAGAAGGGCACAGAGACTTCAGGAAAACGCAGGCTAGAATACTGATGGCTTCATTTAACTTAATATTCATGTTTAGAAAATAATTGAGAGAGAGACAGACACCAAACCCACTTAAAATCCATTAATCTTACATTTACTGAATCGCTCGGCAAGACGTGTGGGTATAGCTATTAATAAAGCATGCGCTCCTTCTCCATTGTATGCAATATTCAACACAAGGAGAGAGGCAGGAAGAGAAGGGCCAAATTATAAATCGACTGCCTCCGTGCAGACAAAACCCAAATCTCTCGAACCTCCAAGTAAACAAAATACACACCGTTTCAAGTGTGCAAAATACATCAGAGGTGATCCCTCATAGGAGGTCACGTGTGAAAGCAGCAAAATGTACACACTTCTGCGCTACAACCCGAATGTTAAAGCTGTTTCCGAAAGGTGCATAATTGCTCGATGGGGCTTTGTTTTCCAACCCACCCCTTGGGCACATCTTAATTAAAAGGTAACAGCATTCACTGTACTTGGGGAAAGATGAAGAGAAAAGAACCCAGCATAAGCACTCTTTGCTTTCTCAAAGAGGTCAGAGGGAAAAAATGAAATCTTTCTTCTTGTTTGGAAAGGGGGGGGGAAAAAAAAAAAGATTGAAGAGTACTTTTTAACTCATTCTTTCTTGGACAAAAGGAAACGCACTCAGATCCAGGAAACTCAACTTGGGAATATAAAGCAGGGCTGCTTTGGGGGCTTCATCTCTTATTTCTTCCAGTTTTTTTTTTTATTATTTCCTGCAGAACTCTAGCCATTTGTGGGACTGTATAGTCACGCACACAACGTTGTTTTTTAAGGGCCGCTTTTCTCAAACAACATATGCCCTGCATGCATTTAGCAAGCGGCAGTGCAATCTAGCACTTGAGATTCGTCTTGGAGAAACGGCACTTGAGGTACTTCTAGGCTTTGCAGTCCAAGCGAGATGGCAAGGAACAAAAGAAGGGAAGAGGCACCCAGTTAAATCAGCGTACAAAGGAAGCTGCTAAGTAGAGCTCCAGACAAAGTGCAAATTTAAGTGACGCGCGAGAAGACTGCAAAGCGCTTCGCTACCTATATATCATATTAAGAGCATTTCGTTGCGCTTTTAATCCAAGTTCTTTCTAAGCAACCTATTTACTTTGAGCATTACCAGGCATGGCTTTGTGCCTGATCCTGCAAAACTCCTTGAGCTCTGCACATCATTTTGCACCTCTGGAGTTTAGTCCCAGCAATTCGTTTGAGCGCAGCCCTGTGTGTTGCGCAGGAAGAGGGTTTAGGAGTAACCCTGTTAGTAGTTTCAAGAATGCTACTTGCATGGCAAGATCCTACTTAATGGGAGCGAGGGAGGCAGAACAAGAGCCGAGTGCTATGCTTCTTACCACAAACTATAAGAGCGAAGGAACGTAGGGCTGGAAGGGACCTTGCTAGGTCGTCTAGTCCAGCCCCCCTGGCTCGGGGCAAGATCATCCCCGACTAAACCACTCTCTCAAATAAGGGAACCGGAGCAGAGGCAAGGCGAGGGATCATCCCTGACAGTGTTACAAGTTGGAACGAAAGCCCAATGCTTCAACATCTGCACGCAAGTCAAAGGCCTAGCAGCCCACAGGGCTACTATGACAAAGGCATGCCAGGTCCTGCGGCCACAAGGAGTCATCCGGCCGCTATCACCACTGGCTACTTTCAATCCCCCAGCCAGAATAACCAGATACTTATTCATAGCTGGGTTACCTTGGGGCTTGAACTAGCACCTCCGCAGACATGGCAAGATACCTCTTCTGCCACCAGTCGCCTCACAGCCGTGGTACAATTAACCATCGTTAAATTGTTTTCAAGTTCTTTCTATTGTATTCTTCCAGAAGTAAGAGGCCAGCCACACAAAAGCCCCCCAGCCAACAGTGTCAAGATAGTCCATACTAAAAATGGACTTAAAAGATCACATGCTATTTAAGAAGGTGAAGATGAGGAAATAGCATGTGTTTAAGAAGTCAGCAGATCTGCAGCTAAGTGTGGAGGAAACTCCCTGGTACAAAGCTAAGGGAATCTGTGGGCATGGTAGAAGGGAGAAGTAGGCTGCAATCAGACCTAGACAGATTATGGGGGTGGGCGGACGAGAACAGGATGGGATTCA
>NW_017728948.1:3435588-3437004 GCF_001723895.1 Crocodylus porosus | reverse complement strand
TGGGGGAGTCCCTGTTCCCCCGAGCACCGCCAGGAGTGACCAGGAATAACGGTCACAAGCTGGCGGAGGGGAGATTCAGGCTAGATATCACGAGGCGCGACTTCACGGTCAGGGCGGCTAGGGTCTGGAGCCAACTTCCAAGAGAAGTGGTGCTGGCTCCTACCCTGGGGGGCTTTAAGAGGAGGCTGGATGAACACCTTGCCAGGGTTGTTTGACCCCAGTGCTCTTTCCTGCCACGGCAGGGGGTCGGACTCGATGATCTGCTCAGGTCCCTTCCGACCTGACCCATTGTGAAACTATGGATTGTACCGGGATCTGAA
The DNA here is from genome assembly GCF_001723895.1 of Crocodylus porosus. Lineage (NCBI taxonomy): Eukaryota > Metazoa > Chordata > Crocodylia > Crocodylidae > Crocodylus > Crocodylus porosus. The sequence goes on along the minus strand of NW_017728948.1, from coordinate 3,436,684 downwards.
CAGAAGTCTACTGATTTTTTTTTTTCCTGGTGCTTCCTATTGGTAATGGTGTCAGGACAGGCCTCTCTTGGTCTGCTACCCAGCCTGGTCCATGGTTGAGTTGTCAGTAGCTAAGTTGGCACCTGCACCTGGGCTAGCCTGGGTGAGGAGGGTGTGTGGACACCCAGCAGGACTAAAAACAAGGCCTGTCAAAGGACAGATGAGCTCCCCATGAGCCAAAAGCCATCCATACCTGGAGAAGAGATGGGCACCGCCACGTCACTCTGCCCAAAGAACCACTAACGATGCAAAGCAACTCAACCAACCTCATACCGGACCGGCTGAGACACAGGTGTGGAGGAGGGTGCTTACAGCACCTAAGGTGCCCCAATAGTCCCAGTGGCTTCAAGACTGACTTGACTATTGGTAAACTGGGCCCTGTGAACGGGTTGGCTTTTAGAGGTGAAGAACTGGAGTAGCAAGGCCTACAGTGAGGGAGCTGCGGTAGATGTGCCACAAGGAGAGTAGAAACGCAAGTCATGTAATACTTAGCTGTTGCTTCTGTGAGTAAAGCCAGCTCGGTGTGTTGCTCCACACAGGCATTTCTTGTAACCAGATATTTCAAGTCACAAGGACAATGATTCAAAAATACCAGTGGGGAGGACTGCAGCTGTTGGACCAACCAAACAAAATCCCAAAAGCCTTATTGCTGGAACATAAAAGTTACCAGCAGACTATGCTAAGCAAATCAATTAAAGGATAAATTTCAAGCCTCCCAGTGACTTGCATAATCTAAATCCATCCAACCCACATGCAACAGATGAGAAACACAATATACATTGGGGAGGGAGGGGAGGAATCATCTCATCTCAACTGTTTAATTTTTGTTATTATTATTGAGGGCTTGAATATAAGGAGGGGGGAAGCAAAACTGAGCCAGCTTGCATATGATACAAAAGAGGGCTGCAAACATTTTGGATGACTGGAATACAACTCGAAACTATCTTGATCAATTGGAGAACTGGGGTTTCAATAACAAAACGTAGTCCAGAGACCAGTATAAAACCTGTTGTGTCCTGTGGAAGAACGAACGATTGCACCTGCACCGAGCGGGCAG
>NW_017728948.1:3418912-3435488 GCF_001723895.1 Crocodylus porosus | reverse complement strand
AGGGGGCAGGACATATGTCAATAGGTTTAAACTGCAGCAAAGCAGGGTTAGATCAAATCTCAAGAATAGCTTAACATCACAAGAACAGCAAGACAATGCAGCCAGCTGTGAAACAGCCTTTACCGGAGATTTTCACGGAGGCTGGACAGACGTCCTGGAGCATTTGCAAAGAGCAAATCCTGCGTCTATGAAGGGGTGGATCAGATGAACTTGCAGCATCCTCCTAATACTGCAACTCATCCCCTAGAAACCTGGGGTGACGTTCTGGGTTCAACAGAAGCCAAAAGTTGTGTGGCTAAATTATGGCATTACGGTGCGTTTCGGATGCACTTACATTAGACTTCTACGAACCAAAGAAGGTCTTTTGTCAGATCCCTTATTTGTAGGAGCAAAGCCACCAGTTTGGCAAAAGTTACTTCCCTCCTCTCTCTCACACGACCTTCCACAGACAAGTACGTATCCAGCTTTAGCAGCCAAGAGGGGATTGCACGATGATGCACTACAATTGCATCTTTCCAGGCACGGCCAGCAAAAGTGGGAGCACCAGGCCCTCAACCCGTTCCTCCCTGCCGGCGAGCAGGAACGTGCTGCTCCAAGTGAAGTGCTTCATTCTGCCAAGAGGACTCCTTTGTAGCTTGAAACTTTCTGGCGATGCAGTTGTTCAGCACAGCACTTCTCAAAAGGGAGTCCGTGGCAACCCTTGACAGGGCACGTTAGAGGACGGGAGGAAGGAGAGGCAAAAAAAGGGACGCCTGAAGGGAGAAAAGGAAGGACAGACGGACGGGTCTAGCAACTCCAGAGAATCTCTTAATTGCTGGAGTGGTTCCAGCAGATAGAATGACTTATTTCTTACCCGTAACAATGACAGGCGTAAGCAGCAATGTCACAAACAGCGGTCTTTAAAGACGTTGTGAAATGGCATTCCCATCCATCACACGTGGCTTTAACTTGCCAGCGTTTGTACACAGCTTGCTGCTATTTTAACCGGCTGCCTCCCTAGAAAAGTGATCAGCATCACCTCTGCTTTCTGCCAGGCTGGGATCTTCACTGTGGCAAGTACTGCGGTGCAGGTGCTGGAGTGGGTGGAAAAACTAATCTCTCTGGGGTAGCATTTATTAGCCCATCAGGCAAAGCAGAAGTACGCTGCATCTGGAGGAGGCTCGACAAAGCTTTGACGTGGCCTCTGTCGCTTGATGGGCTCCAGGCCCACGCAGCAATGCAAAGAGCACAAAGACAGTCCTGGGGAAAATTGGCAAAAATAGCCCGTCATTTTTAAGATGGGCCTTGGGAACTCCAGGGGCAAATAAGCGTAGAGAGAGCGTGTACGTGCGTATAAAAATACATGGATCATTGTTATGTGCTTTGTAGTTTACTATAATGGACACCCAAATCAAATCAGCACTTTCCCCAGGGCCATTTAAGCCTCTGTACAGTCAAGTCATCCTCCCACACATGCCATTTATCTAACCTTGGGCAACCAGTCAGAGGTAAAGCTAAAATCTCCTCCTGGTACTCAGCTCCCACTCCAGTGCTATAACCACCAGGCAAAACACACACGCTCACCAAGACGCTAGTGACTTTTAATAGCCCAAGGCGCCTTAATGCCACTTCTGAAAATAATTTTTCTTGCCCACAGTTGCCCCATAGGGATTCCCTGAAGAGCTAACTTTGAGGCGCTCCATTAAATGAATAAGAGTCGAGAAGAAACGTTCTTTCTCCCTGTAAAGACTTAACGACAGCAGAGTAGTGATGGTAATTATCAGCTGCCTGGAGAAGGGTTCAGAGTTGAGCAAGAACAGTGTAAAGCAGGAAGCTTTCCCCAAGGTTTGCTCAGTCCAGAGGAATAAAAGCTCAGAAGGTAGGCAGTCACCATCAAGGATACATTTAAAAAACGCAGTGCAATTTCCAGGCAAGCATTTGGGAGACTTCAGCTGCTACAACATCTTGGAAACAACATAGAGGCTTCTCTGGTAGCCCGAGACGAGAGACTAAGAAGGTCTCCATCCTAACATGGCACGGTCGCTTGCAATGTTTTTTGTATTTTATGCAACCATTTAAGATCAATGAACCCCAAAATAGCTTTATGCAAATTAAAGCTCCATTTACTTCAAACCTCAACAGCCAGCTATAATTCAAAACCAAACTGATGCTGGGTTGAGGTTTTGCATGCAGCTTTTCTCTGTAAAGATGGGGCGTTTCACAGTGTTTTTTTAAGCAGGGTTCAGAGATCCTCGAGAACGGAAGGTTGCACTGGAAAATGGTGCTTGCTCCAAAACTGATGGACACCTTTAACAGGTGTATAAGACTAGATATTTAAGCCCTAGTATTGCATCTGGGTTGATTCTCAAGGCCTATGATTCTCCATGCTGCTTTGGTAAATTAGCAACAACACTTGGAGATTATAACCAGACTCCACTGAAGTTCCTGCAATTTCCATTTGTAACAGTGCACAATTCCCACACCATTTCCACGACAGGTATCGACGGCTGCCGCACTACAAAGACAACAGCAGAAGTGGAGCATACCGTGCTGATGAAAACTAATTTGTTTCTGATCAGTTCTGATGTCTTCCTTGTGCATGCTAATAATCAAGGAGCTTAAAATCACCATAATTAAGGACCTGGCTTTAGCAAAACTAAAATTTCTATTAAGAGCACATTGAAAACTTAACCCATTCACAAGCGTGTCTTGCCGGCTTAGAAGCTATTCACAGGTTTTAGCGGGATTCTGTTTTTAAAATGGAAAAAAAAAGGGGCAGATATCAAAAGAACATATCAATCCACATTGTCAACAGGACACTATCACAGGAATTAAGGAAAGTCAGGGAGATTCTTCCATAAACATGAGCAACCTACCGTCAGTGAAGTCCAGAGCGTACACTGGAAATCTTCGTGCAATGTCATCAAAAATCCCCTTGCCAACATTGAAAAAGTCATGCAACTAGAGAGAGGAAGGAAATGTTATGTCAGTTTAAAAGGCTCAGGCATTGTTAAAAAGATTAACCTTATTCCAGGGCTGGTGGGCAGAAAAAAATTAAATCAGCTTGACTGCTGCGTGTGGATTACAGCTTACAGAAGGAGATGCCTAGCACATAGGTAATAATACATACTCTCAGAAGTACTGTAGAAAGCCAAACCTCTCTACGTGCATTCATGCAGGCACCGTGCTACCTGCTACGCAGAAGAGCGAACTGATAACAAGGCAGGGGCTTGACCACCCAAAGCCGGCAAAGTAATGGCTAAGCCACGATTAGACCTCAAACTTCTGGTTTACCAGTCCAGATCGCTCCGAACCCCCAGAACAGAAACTTAAAAGCAAAGTCTCTCCCGACCCCCCAAAACAACTACCTTGAAATCCATATGCCATGATATTCAAAACTATGTCTGCATATAACCATTCACGCTCCAGAAATGGCATCTGAACCTATCATGTAGGTAGGCTTTCCTGGGGCACCGATCAGTACATGTATTGATCAAGGAAGGGTTTTTCCTCACTGGAATCAGGACTGATGCACAAGCACCTTACACCAATCAAGCTGGAATATGCATGCATAATGAGGTTGTACTTATTCATCACAAAGTGAGTTGATGAGGCTGGTACCGGACAGTCTAAAAACGGGGGTGCTTGGATTTGAGCCACCCCATGGCTCAAGTGAGCAAGATCAGTCTGTGGGCTAGATCGAGTGTGGGATCAGTGCACAGAGTCAACTGGTACGTGCAATCTGGTGCATGGGTCTGACCCCAAACGTCAGATCCGGCCATGGAGCAGACGCATACACAGGCTTGGCCCCACACACCGGATCCAGCTGCGGCCCATTTTTGTGTGCTGGCACGATCTGGCACGGGGGGGGCTGCGTCATCCGGCCTGTGGGGTTCCCCACAGGTCCAGAAATTTGGAGGCAGAGATAACAGTGTTAAATTGCCCCAGCTCTGGAAGCAAAAATTCACAGCAGAGTAAACGCTCCCTAGAAGTGCCCAGCTATGGCAGTACCTGCAACCTGAAAACGTTACAGCTTGAAGAGTTGAGCCCTCCCAAATCACTCAATTGGCTCAAAAAGGAAGTCTTCTTCGTTTATATGTTTGGACTATTCGCTTTCAGTTTGTGAGTTTTTGAAAATGTGAAAAAAATACACCCTAAACTTTCTGCTGCAATGGTTGGGGGTAGAAGTGAAGGCACAGTTCCACTTCTGTCCCTAAGACAGCCTAGGTCTTGGCTTTTACTGGCCCAAAAAGCACGCATCTTGCCTTAGGACTGTGTTTCTATTCCGCACATCTCCCTCTACATCAATGAGCAGCCCAGCTGACCACCAAGGACAGACTCTAATCACCCCCGAGAAGTCGCACAGCTCTCCCATGGTCTAGCAACGGGGAGTCTAAGGCTACGCCAGAGGCTGATGCGCTGGAGAAGGGAAGTTTCCCATTCTCAGAGCTTCTGTCATGATAGGACCCAGCTCCCATTTTCAATGCCAGTCGCTCAATGATTTTTTTTGCCCCGCCATTTAAGGGACTGGGGGGGGCTCCTCCAGGATTTACGCACTTCCCCGACAGAAGGAGATCATGGCAGAGCTCAGATTATAGACAGATGTGTAGGAAACCATTTGGGATGGCTTCTGAGCCACGGGATCTCCCTAGGCCAAAACGAGATGCGTAAGAAATCTAGACAACCGAGCATCTTTGAGCCTGCTGTGTAGAGTGGAATAGGATCATGTTTGCTTACTGAGATGCTTAAAAGCCACCTAATGCCACATCTAATTGGCACTTCATTTCTTTTAAAAAAAGAACAAAAACTTATATTCTCTTCAGATGCCCCAATTCCAGCTTCTGGGGCTTTAGGAAGCATGCTCAAAATTGCAAGATTCACAATAAAACTGCAATAGTTAGCAAAGCTGCCACAGTAAGCAACTTCCAACAGTGTAATATTCTCTGCTGCTTTTATTAAAGCCTCCCTATTTCTACAGCCTTCCAAGAACACAGCACAACATAATGGATTTGGCTCCTTGAACCGTGAAATGGGAAACTTAAGTTCCTTCCGAAAATTTAATTCTCCCAACAATTAGAGTGCTTCATTTTCTTTGGTATCCTTGTTGATGGAAAGAATAAATTGCATGCAAGAATGCAGATGTAAAATGCTTAACACCACTTGTAACTCCTTCACAACACAAAGCTGCAAGGCTCTTGGGGCATCTATGCATGAGCAGACTTGATTAATCAAGTCTGGTAGTTACCATGCTTCAGCTGACTGCAGCATCTCGCGCATCAGCATCCCCGCACTTCAAAACGATGGGCACTTGAACTCATTCGACGAGCTTTAGTTAAAACACCCCTGCCACCATTTAAGCGTGGGGATGCCGATACCCAAGACGCTCCCGATGCTTTAATTAGAGCACCCCCCTGCTGCTTCTGGAGCACGTGTATAAACGCCCATACATGAAGGTTGGGTGGGCTTGTTGCAGGACTAAATATTGAAGATATGCTTCTTACCACAAGCTATATGATCCAAGGAAAGTAGGGCTGCAAGAGACCTTACCAGCTCATCCACTCCAGCTCCGTGGCAAGATCATCCTTGACTAAACCACCCCAGCCAAGCGTGCATCCAACCTGCTCTTGACGCTTTGCAGGGACGGAGACCCTACATTTTCTCCACGCGTCTGTGCCAAGGCTCGACCACCCTCAGAGCCAGAAAGTTCCTCCTGATCTCCAACCTAGACATCTTCTGCTGCTGCTTGTCCTGTTCCCTTGATTGGCAAAATTAGCTAAATCAAAGATATTTTAGTTGATCAATGGTGGAATCTTCTGCACACACAAATCCATTTCTGGGCATTTATTTTATCACTTCCATTATTATAGCAAGAGAAACACACCATTGGCAAAGTAATTAAAGGCGTTTCTCTTGCTATAACACTGGCCCGTTTGCATTATTGCTTTGTCCGTGGGCCCGCTGAGCCTTCCTTCACAGGCGTGCCCTTCTCCCTCGAGCGCCTGCACGAAGTATTTTGAATTGTGAAGTGGATAGACGGCAACGATAAAACATGGAGAAAGAGGAGCTTAAATGTTGGGAACAGTGGCAAGCTGAAGCCAATTGTAATTGAGACGGTTAGTATTTTTAGAAGGGCGAATTTCCCAGAGGCACGAGCCAGACAGACTCATGATAGCGTTAATGAGCAGTGTGTGTTTACTCGTCTTGCCGTAGGAAGCACGGGGACACAGCGCCTGGCCTTTGGGGAGAAAGATAATGAGAACAACCATGTGCTTGTTTGGCAACTTTGTGCTGTGCTTAGCCGCATGGACGGCATTGCTCTGCGGGGAGGCAAGGGCTGCAGGAAAGGCAGAGCGAATAACATACGGAGGAGCGTGAGCGTTGAAATAAGGGAAAAATGGGACTAAGGGAGCAGGTGCGCTGAATACGTAACCCTGCTCTCCTTTCTCCCCTCTTCTGTTATGATAGATGTGATCCCCATCAACCCCGGCACCCCAAAAAATCCCAGCGCCGTGTGCAATGTGCCTCTCCCTCTTCTGCCCGTAGGCACGGCTTGAATGCGAGAAGTTTCTTCCTGCACAGCTGCTCCACCACCCCAAGCTTCCCCCGCGACACTGCTTATGGGAACTCGATCGTCTCTGGTATCAGCTGTTGTCACGTCCACCTCGGCAACCCCACCACTCCCTCCGGCCCACCCGAGATCATCTGCATGTCTTGCATCCAACTCCAACACATCCCAACAGCAGCCTCTCCTCCGTCACAAGTGATCGTCCTTATCCTACTCTGGAGAACCCCTTAACATACCCAACCCTGCCCTACCTACCCCTGCAATACCACCTTCCCTCTGATGCTCAGGTCAGATCGGGTATCCCCATTTTCCACTTCTCTCCAGTCTTCTGGCATCTTCCCACCCCTGCCATCTGGATAGAGGTGGCTGGGGACAACACACACACGCACACCTACAACTTCCTGGCAATCTTCATAAACCCACCGTCCGACTCTTCTTCAATCTCCTCTAAAACCTCACCTCTGCCATGCTGCTTGCAGAAAACCCCAACCATTTGGGGCGTGGTAGGCTGGGAGGGCTGCAGCATTGCGTGTACAACCAGCCTATGCCAAATCACTGCCGTTTATTCCCCCGGTTTCTTCCTTGCTCACACCTGCCTATCTATTACACATGGTCATTCAGGCTGTAAGCCAGGAGAGCCATTTGCTTCCTGCTCATGTGCTGCCTAACACAGTAGGGTCCAACATGGTTGGGGTCTCCAGGAGTTCCCGCAATATTAATGACACACAAATAGACTCTTACTTTACAGATGTTGTGACCACCCTTGCTCTAATAAGGTCATGATTAAATATCTCAGTAAAGAGGAGGGATTTCAAGGGGATGTAATTAAGACAGTATTCAGCAAGGGCTGAAAGCGTGTCATGTTTCCTAAACAGGCCCTGGACAGAAAGAGGAGCAGCGCCGTCCTACAGACAGTGTGGAGCTAATAACTCTGCAACCCTGCAGTTCCTTGTAATGTGTTAGCAGAGGTAGGATGGAGGACTTGGGAAAGATCAATTCTTTCATTTATGCAAAATACTGTACCTACTCCCTGCAGCTGCTGCAGGAGAGCTCCGGGGGGAAAGGCAGCGAAGGACCAATCTGTATGCTGCCTGCAGTCATCATTCCCACCCCACACCAAGCAGCACTCACTTGGGGTTAATACCATAGCTGTTTTCAGTACATGGTGGCATTTGGTTACATTCAGGGCGGTTCAGAAGCAGTAATTACACTTCAGCTTAGACATTTGTTTGCTCCCAGGTGATGATATTGTATTTCCCCAGTTTTTTTGTTTTGTTTTTTTAAAGCTGTTGCACAGACTAAAAAGTTAGAGGCACCGGAGATGTTCTTATGCAAGTAACTACACTGCCCAGTTTTGATGCGCTATTCACCCTTTACTGTCCGACACCATGCTATTCTCTTTCTTCGGGCAAAGGGAAAACCCCAAAAGAAAGATAAAGGCTTAATCCCCATTTAAAAAGTGCTGCGAGAAGAGCTCTGTGTGGAATGACCAAAGAAATGACCCTCCAGGCTACACCAGGTAGAATCGCAGCATCGGTATAAGTTACCCTGGAACAAGAGTCGTACTGCTGGCATGCTTGTTCAGGGAATTAGTTAAGCTGCACCAGTATCCCCACCAAGGCTAGGAAAAGACACTACACATAAACCAGTATAAAATGATTGGAAACCAGTCAAAGCCTGTAACAAAACAGAAGTTCAGTGCACAGAGACTGGTTTAAACATGGCAGAACCCAGTCTGAAACAAATCCTTGAGGGAAGTAGTAGCAGATTTAATCAGTTTAGCTTAGATCTGTCTATCGAACTTCTGTACCAAATCCCTCCCGACTCAACCTGGGTCACTGTCCTCCAGCATCCCAGGTTCCTTTGCAGACCCTCCCTAACTGCACCCCCTGCCCCTCCAGGCAGGCAGGCTAGCCTCTACCAGCGCTGATCTGCTCCAGCCAAGCAAGCCCAGGGCCGCCCCCCCAGGCTGTCACAAAGCTGAGGCAGCAAAGCCTCTGCTCCCCAGTCCTGCATCCTGCCTGCACCAGTCAGCCAGGTAGGGCAGGGGTGGGGAAGCAGCAGCCCCCTCCCTGGCCCTCTCCAGAACAGCTGGGGGAGGCATAGCCAGGTGTTGGCTGGGGGGCAGCCAGTGCAGGCTGCCTTCATACCCCTTTCTCCCACTGAAGGGTGAATGCAAGGTCTCTTTGCTCCTGAATTAATCTAATCCAAGGTGCTTAGAAAAAAGCTGTGGAAGTTGATGTGAATCTGCCTCGGGCTTTTTGAACCTCTGTACCTGGCCCAAGAGTTCTTGCATCTCAGAGCTCTACCAGCAAAGACCTTCCGGACGTAGACATGGCCTTGCTCCTAAAGGGGTCACAGTCTATGAAAGTGTGAGGACACCCCACAGTTAGTACTACGAAGCCAGCACCTGTCAGGATGTGTAGAACAAAAATAAAATGGACTTCAGCTTTACATTGACGCGTGGCTATATTTAAAATGGGAACATGTTAGACCACCCTGCTCCTCATCACCAACATGGTCTCTGGAGGGACCCGCCTGTTCACGGTTAGGGCTGCCAGGCTCTGGAATGGGCTCCCAAGGGAGGCAGTGCTCTCCCCTACTTTGGGGGTCTTCAAAAAGTAGGTTGGATAGGTATCTGGCTGCGGAATTACGATCCCAGCACTCGTTCCTGCGCAGGGCAGGGGGTTGGACTTGATGATCTGTTCAAGTCCCTTCCGATCCTAGCAACTATGAAACTACGTCTGTGTCAAAAAACACATTAGAAAGCTTGAAAAATCCCCAAGTACGGGTATCATATATATTTTCCAAGTAGGGTACCACAGCCACTAGTGCAACATTGCGCTGGTGTCTGCAGAAAGGGTTTCAGGGATATAGGCAGCAGAGGGTTAAGGACGGATGAAAGAGAGAAGCACTGCTGCCAAGAGGAAGGTTTAAGCTGTTCTCTGCATCCACTGGGGATAGGACAAGTGCTCATGTTGCGATTTAAAACCAAGGGAGATACTGGATGGACGTTGTGAAAAGCTTTCGAACTGGAGCCCTTGGATCCGATTACCTGGGGGTGGAAGTTGTAGAGTCCCCATCACAGGAGGATGCTGAACAGCAGGGAGACTAACATCTGTTGGGGGCAGTTTAAGTATAGCTTATCCTGCCTCTGGGCAGCAGGTAGAGTAGATGAGTCTCCATCAATCCTTAGCTTTGCTTAGCATCCCGAACTAAACGATTTCAGTCAGTTCTAACGGCCCTTACCCCTTTGCAACCCTACCATGTAAAAAGGGGTTGCTTCATTACAACTTCATCCTGAATGAAAATTTAAAAAGGTATAATAAACACGCAGTGATTCTTATGAGTTTTTATTCTGTCCCCATTCATATTTCATAAAGGTACTAAAGAGCCTCTTGGGATGCATCTACCCCGCTTTCTCAACAAGCCTGCATGCGAGAAAAGTCGCAGCCATTTATTGCGGCTCAGGCTCACGCGTTAGGCGGAGCAGACAGCTCGGAGCAGCTCCAAGTACGAGCATCTTAGCACTGTGCCCAGATGGTCCATCTTGGGGGGCCCCAAGCACCGGACTACGGGCCTGCACTTGGACCTGCTCGAGTCGTCCTATCCGCTTTATTTATGGGGCCAGGCTTGACGGAAGCAGGACCGATTCACTGGAGCTTGCTGTTCACCAGTGTACCCAGGCTCACACGGGACGGGGGCTGGACACGCTCTAAAGTTTTCAAACCCATTTGTGCTGCTGCAAAGGAGATTTATTTACTTTCCAACAACAGAAGTGGGTTAGCTAGACTGGAAAATGGTACAAACCACCTGGCTTGAGGCTGTGGAAGCGTACATCGCTGGCGTGAATAAGCAGGGCTAGTGCAGGGCAAAGAAAACAAATATCCCAGAGGGTCCTTTACACAGAAACAACTGGTAGACGGACCAGACCTGTCCCCACCCTACCTTGAGCGGCTTGTGGCTGTGCGTTTTGTGCCCATCATTCACTGCCGAGGGTCTCTGGTTCACCACAGTCAAAAGGTGGCGTTGATGGACTAAAGCTTCTTTAAACTCTTCTTCCGTTTTTGTTTCCAGAAGCTTCTGCCGGAAAGTTATATCTGAAAACATGGTGGCAAACGTCCGACCCACTTCCGTGGCAGTTTTTGTACTTTTCTGGAGGGAGAGGGGGGGGAAAAAAAAAAATATTGCATCGATTATTCATCGTAAATGCATTCAAGCTCTGAAAAACCTAACATAAAAAAGTTCAAGTTGTTCCTCTTCCAACTACGAGCAGAACGCAGGTTTTCACGTTTCCTCTGCAACCAGAGGCCGTGCAAGCCTCCGCATTAACATTTTAAGACTCTTGACTGGACTTCAGGTGCTTGGGAGATTTCTCGCGGTGAAGTGCAGAAGGCAGCACCGTCTACATACATCCGTTGAAATCTCAATCACCGTGCTGCAATGCGTGCAACTGGGGCCTGATCCAAATGTCGTTCAAGTCAAAGCATCATTTTTGAAGGACCTGGCCCGAGACCACTGCAACACTGATGGAGGTAGAGCTATTTGACAGCATCCTTCTACCGGGAAACATTTTCAAAGCTAAGTCTGGCTTTAGTAGCTAATGACATCCAGAAGGTTAAGGACTGTGAGATATAGCCAAGAGCTTTCCTTTCCCCGGGAAGGTTTATGCCCTTATCTTATTGCAAATATGGGTAGAAAGAGACTGTGGCCAATTCTCACGGAAAACATTTTGTTAAGGTCATATCTGAATTTATATTCCACAGACATTTGACAGAAGCCAGACTGGCAGTTTCCAGAAGCTCCCCAGCTCCTTGCACTTATTCATCACCAAAGTTAAAATCCCGTTTGTCACAACACGGTCGGTATCTGCGAGGTGATGGGTGTCATGCATGCAAGGGGGAAGGGGCTAGGGGTACACGGGAGACTGAAGAAAGCAAGGAGAAGCTAAAACTCTTAAAAAGCAGCAAATTCCCATTTCCTTCCAAGGTACTTGCTAGAAAAAAGCAAAAAAGGATTAAGACAGGAAAGAAGGGGGCAGTGACTTCAACAAATTATTTTAACATCCCCATGGAACCAACTTCCAAGAGAAGTGGTGCAGACTCCTACCCTGGGGGTGTTTAAGAGAGGGTTAGAGGAACACCTTGCTGGGGTCATTTGACCCCAGTGCTCTTTCCTGCCATGGCAGGGGGTCAGACTAGATGATCTGCTCAGGTCCCTTCCGACCCTAGAAACTATGAGTTACTGATATGTTCTTTGAGTGTTCAGCTTTAGCACAGTGAGAAAGGGGCCTTTAATCAGGTAGAGGCCAAGTACTCCAAGAACAAATGTCCAGAGCACAGCGCAAAGGAAATGGTAGATCTGCTCTGTATCTGCACAGGGTAGCAACGGTACATACAAAAATTGGGAGCTGCAGAGGAGCCTACATCTGGCAAGACCTCACTTGGACTCCTGTGCCCACTTTTGGGCGACACACTTCAAGGATGCAGACAGATTGGAAAGAAGCCAGCAGAGCGCAACAGCAGTGGCTAGGGGACTGGGAAGCAGGGACTTGCAGGGAAAGGCTATAAAAACTAGGGTTACATAGTCTGGAAAGAGGAAGACTGAAGGGGGATTGCCTAACAATCTTCAGACACCTGAAAGGCAATTACAGAGAGGATGGAAGTGGGCTTTTTTCTGTGGCCATAGAAGAATGACTTGGAGCACTGGTCCCGAGCTGCAGCAGGGAAATTTAGGCTGCCTAAAGCAGCTGGAGAATTTCCACCCCTCTCTCCCCATAAGAGATTTCCTACAGCAGATTGGACAGACACTTGGCTGGGATGGTTTGGTTAGGGATGATCCTACCTTAAGCAGGGGACTGGACTAGAAGACCTCACGGAGGTCTCTTCCAGCCTGGCTTTCCTATCCTCCTCTCAGCTGTGAAGACACCTGTCCAAGCAGAATTTCAAAAGCCCTTCAAGAATCGGGCATTGATCCTGGACATCTTCCCTCCCCCTTCCAAGGATGGGATTCAATACTTGAATCCAACAGATTTTTATCTGCACTTACCAGGTCACATTCCCTGGTATGTCTATAGTCCAAAAAAATGTTGGTCCCCTATTGTGCAAGATGTCTTAAGCTCAGAGCAAAGGCATCCTTCAACTACAATGCAAATGCACCCTTACTGCACTGAGATAATTCTAAAAATACCATGAATGGAAACTATTTCTGTAAGACAGAGAGATTTCTTAATTAGCCTTGCCAAAAAAAAAAAAAAGAGCCGTTCCAAGGTCCAACTTGTGGCAGAGATGAGTCGCGCACTCATGGCCTCCATTTTACCAAAGTACAGGGCCCCAATGATCAGAAAGGCCCTATACGTCTCCTGCCGTAGCTGAGGTTTCCCAGCATGTTCTTTCTACCACCTCTTGGACTCAACTCCCGGCCCCAGGTGTTTGTGGCATGTCCCTGGTGGAGTGCCCTCCATTATGAAGCTGGTTTGCTCTATTAACTTGCAAACATTCTGGTGTAAACTGATGAAGGAAGACCCATTTGCCAGCTTCCTGGCAAGAGGACTCTTACCTCCTACCTAGCCTGAGGGGCTCTGAGAGTATTTCTAGCAACTTCTGCAGCAAATGCAATTATACCCACCTTCTCTGCACCTATAAGACCTCCCACCCCTAAGTTTTTCCTGCGTGGATGGAGACTACATTAGTTTCATAGTTGGTAGGGGCTGGAAGGGACCTTTCACATCATCAGGTCCACCCCCCTGCACTTGAGCAGGAAAGACTGCTGGAATCAGATGACCCTAGCAAGATGAGCCTCAAAATGACACCCCAGCAAGATGGGCCTCAACCCTTTCTAAAGAGATAATAGATGCGAGGATGCAAGGAAAAGATGACGGTGAGAGTGAAAGGTTGCGGAGTGGCTTTTAAGCCAGGACAGGTTACATTTCCAGGACACTTGGGTTGATAGTGCCAACAAGCTTGCTATTCTAATTACCGAGTCATGTGTATAAGTTTGGGCTTGGTAGCAAGGCCAACACAAAGAATCAGTCAATCAAGACAACTGCGATTTTTCTTCAATCCATCTCACTGCTATTGCTTCAGAGGCTCCACTTGTTTCCCTTTAGTTGGACACTGGCCATCACCACTCAGCTTTCTTAGCTCCAGTGTCTTCCCCTTACTTACTTGCCAAAAGCTCAGCATTTTGCTGGCTCTGAACAAATAATAAGTTTATGATGTTAAAAAAAAAAAATACCAGTATGAATTGGTGCAGTTTGCTGCTTGTTTTTCACGTGAAAAAGCGGTTTTCAGCCTGTAGATTTTGCTGAGTGGAATGAGATCCAATTTTTTTTTTTAAATGTTTGTATTGGAAAGTACAAACTGCTCAGTCAGTCTGGAAAAACTTGGTCCAGATAGCAGGACCAAATCTCATCTCTGCAGGAGATTGAAAGTCATGATAGTGCGCTGAATTATGACACCATATAGAGACAGAGAAAACAGTTCCATCTATTAGAAAGGTGGGGGGGGGGAGGGGGGGATCCTTGTGGTCATTGAAAAAAAGCCTAAACCACAACACACTGCATTTTTCATTCAGAAATAAATAACCCTAGTTTAGCTTTCGTTTTCTGCGGGAAATCTGCGGACAAAAATAGTAACGGGAGATCAGTGGATGCAAGCTTACAAGAGGCCCACCCTGCTATGCTTTGTAGCGGTATTAAAAAAAAAAAAAAAAAAAAAAAAAGTCTGTCCATACACTAGGTCAGCCACTGGCCCCATCTACGCTGCAAAAAGAGGTACAAGTGCAGCATGCAAAGACATGCCCAAGCCGCATTTAACCTCGGTCGTTTCGATACTAATAAAGAGATGCTGCTAGCCAAGTAATGAGGCCTGTGCAGCTGCATCTTCACCCTGATGGTACCCAAGCTAGACTGAGGCTTGGTTGCAGTATATCTACAGATGCTTCAGTGATGCCCTCAATTCCAGGGTGAACGTACCTCTTGGTGATGATACAGCTTTTACAGACAAAGCCCTTTTGCCAGAATACCTTCCACCACTCTCCTAAACCAGTGGCTCTCAACCTTTTTTTGTACCAGGACCCATTTGCAAACATCGATGGCTAGTCCTGACCCACCGCCCCCCACCCATGGACTCCAGTCTCCCAGTGTGTTGGGGTACAGGAGGGCCCTAACAAGCCCCTTTCAGGCTGCAACTTTTCCAGCCATCATTTCCCATCTTTTTCTCTTTTAAAGGATAATCCCTTTTTAAAGTTTGTCCGTGATCCGTTCGTACATTCTTACGACCCACTTGAGTCATGAGAAATGCCATCCTGAACCATCAGAGGTGTGCCAGAATAACTGTGCCTACACAAGGGGGGGGTTGCTGGCATAGCTGGCAATCCGATGCCAGGATGAGAAGGATAGAGGTATCCTCAGCCCTGACTGATATCACAACAGGCAAAATTAAGGGCAGCTTTTTGGCACATCTCCCCCTTCCAGCACTACAATGGAGGTCATTCCCTTCTCTAACGAGCCTGGGGGGGGGACAGGAAGATAAGGAGAGAGAAAATCCATTTGTCATAACTCAATGCCTTAGTCGGAAGTAGACCTGTGGTGGTGATCTGTCCCGTTCACTTTCCGTTGCGTCTCGTTATGTCTAGACGATGGGTTGTCGTGTAACCTACCAGGACCCCGGACGAAAAAGAAAACGAAACAACCATATTGGAAACCTTCCAAGGCATTGATTGGCATGACTGACAGCAAGACTCACCATCTTCGGAGGAGCAAGCACCAGTATCACAAATCTCACTTCGCAGGAGTTTTCTCCCCAGTTCTGAGGCCTCTCCAGGCGGCTGATGCAAACATGACGTCGCTGAAGGGACTTTATAGTGCAACTGTCGGGGAAGGAGGAATCGTTAGGGCCCACACAATGTGCAAAAGCAGATCATTTTTCCTCCTGGATAATGCTCAATAAATTCTAGCTACGACAACATATGAAAGAACAGGTGGCTTTACTACTGCTGCAGATGCAGACAAAAAAAATGGCATTTTAACGACAGCCACTTCTCTCTCTTTTAGATGTCGATCCCGCTCTCTGAGGCTGGACCATCTGGGCTCCACTCCTGGACTCGATTTCGAGCTTACAGAACTACTTCTCCTCATCCTTCCTTTCTGGCTTTTAAGAGCCCAGAAAAGCTCGCCCTAAACCTGCCGTGCTGCAGATAAATTGCTCTAGCTAGAGGGCTTCCTTTATTGTTGAGAGAAAAAATGCACAGGTAATGACTCACATTTCCACACACATCCATTCATCCAGGGCTCTAAACCGTTTGCAAAGGCACTTTTAAAGTGAAATGGAGGGGGAAAGAAAGGGGAAGGGGAAAAGATGCTTTTATTTCATATTGCTCCTTTAATGGATGCCTCAGTATTTAATTTGGTTTGAAAAGGGTTTTCCCACCACCGCTAGGTTGAAATTAAGACAATGCATGGCAAGAATCAAGTCCTGATCCTCCGTCTTTTTTTCTAGACTATATGGGCAGTCTCCAATGATGAAAACTGTGCCGTTACAGCTCCCTGGGGAAGCAGGAGTGGGACCTCTTCCAGCCCCATTAGAGAGGGGAAGGTGGTTTAATTAAGCCATCATTTTGCTCTTTCAAAGACTGCTGTGACTTCCAGCAGGAGTCGGGAGCTAACATTTTCGATGTCTAGTTTCCCCCCTTACCCACAGTGGTTTTCAGTACAGCGGCTGTGCCATCGTTAGCTTCCATAAAGGAGCAAGTACCACATTGGACAGTTTACAATCACAATACAACAGTGGTGAAGTAGAAAAATCACCATCGTCTTACAAGCGGAAAGGAGGAGACGCGGGGGGTGGAAAGCAGCAGTGACTTGTTCAAAGCCAGACCCGAAGTCCACAGCAGAAATATGAAAATGAAACAGAAAACAGGACCAAATTTTCCAGCTACCAAAAACATCCGTTTGCTGTCCGAGTACTCCCGCCTGTCCTTTGGAGAGCAACCAGCAACAGGTATCAATGGCTTTGAGCAACGTATGATAAA
>NW_017728948.1:3415998-3417702 GCF_001723895.1 Crocodylus porosus | reverse complement strand
GAACTGGTTTAGAAAGCCACATGCTATGTATTTTCAAAGACAATACACAGAGCTGACCAATTCTAAGACATTTATAAGTATATTTTCCCTTGCCACCCAACAAAAATTGCATTGCCAACCAGCCCAAACATTAGCGCCCAAGTTCTCATAGGCATTATTTGCACATATGTGGGGAAAAGAGGTTCAACATCACGTAGCTGTCACGGGCTTAATCCACAGCTGGAAAGCTGGAAGTACAAAAATAATATTTTTGAGGGCACCATCAAAAACGCTGAGAGTCATCAATAGTAAATACATTGGAGTATGTCTGGAATAGGGAATTATGATGACATGCCAGATATTGATTTTATAAATGGTGATAGAATAAGAAAGTAGGTCTGGAAGGGACCTCATCTAGTCCAGCCTCCTGGCTCAGGCCAGGATCATTCCCATCTAAGCTAATCTTAAACAAAGGTTTGTCTAACCTACCTTTAAAAATTTCCAGGGCTAGAGATCCCACAATGTCTCTAGTTAAATCTGTTCCCATGCTTCATGACCTGCATAATGAGAAAGTTCTTCCCAAGGTCCAACCTAAAATTTCCCATGCTGAAATTTAAGACCATTAACTCCTTGTCCTGCCCTCCGTGACCCACCTATAACCACTCTTTAAGTATGTGAAGAGATGTTAAACCACCCTTGAATCTGGAGGAAAAAAAAAAGACTAAAGTCATCTCAGTTGTTTCAACCTTTCCTCTTTAAGTTGTGTTGCTCTCCACTGTATACCGTTCTTGAAGTGCAGCGCCTACAACTAGATACAATGCTCTAAGTGAAGCCCTCTGGTGCCGAACAAAGCAAGGGTTAAACAAGAGTTCATGTTTTAGGGAGTCGGGTGTCTGGAGCAGGAATGGATATCGATAGGATGGACTCTTAAATAAGCTCATTTACAAGGAGTTGCTATATGATTAGTCTGGAATTAAGCATCTTTAAAGGGGTGGGGGTGGGTGCATTGAAGAAATTCCTTTCGGGTGTACCTTTTTAAATCTTGCCTAGCATCCTTTCAAGAAAATAAATGCAGTCAATGTGGGAGACCAAACATAATAAATTTAGGCGGGTCACTTATGTTTTAAGAGCCTTCCAAGTGGATGGATAACCATTGCAAGAAACCTTTCTAGGGACGAGCAGATAAGGGAAGATTTAGGGTGGGGTCTCCATTTGTGAGCAGAATAGCTGGCACCTAATTAGAGTTACATTCCTACTATTTACCTGTGAACAGTGGCATCAGAAACCAAGTTTGGGTTATCTGGATAGCTCAAGGGCTACTCAGACTTTGTTCTGTATGGATACCAAACCATAATTTGGCCACAGAAGGTAGCGAGATGAAGGCAATGCAATGACTGGGTTATGGCAGTGGTCCTCAACCTCTCGCAGACTTGAGGCACCCCTCCGAAAATGCAGTCCCTTTTCTGACCACAGAAGAACAGACCAATTCTGCTGTTGAAAAGAAGATCAGAAAGCCTACAACAGGCCAGACTTTTAATATTATGGATTCCTATTTGATGTTAGTAGGTTGATCTTGTGAATCATGTTTGCATGCCTGACCGTGTTAACCCATGGCAAACTGAAAAGGACCTCAAGGCACCTCACGGTGCCATGGCACCTGCTTGGGAATCACAGGGTTAGGGGCACCTATTACGAGGGTTAGGGGCACCTATTAGGAGGTGATCC
>NW_017728948.1:3405255-3415483 GCF_001723895.1 Crocodylus porosus | reverse complement strand
AGTTAGGCAATGGACCTGAGAAATCCATTATTTGCTTCTCTCAGCACAGCAAAATAAGAGATGAAAGGCTGGGCTGTGATTGTAGACAGCTTGATATAGGTACCACATGTTATTTGTGAGATGCTGCACAACTATGTTCATCGTTACTAGAATATTCATGAAGTACAGTATTCATTTCTGCATCGCGAAGCCATTACTTAAAAGAACGGCTGAATTCAGAACAGCATTCAGCACAGCAGGGCAGATCCTCAGGTGGCAGGAACTGGCAGAGCTCCACCAAAATCACCGGTTCATACGAGCTAAGTATATGAACTACGCCCAAGATGTTATCTAAGCAATAGCAAATTTCTCACGCCAATTATGAGACGAGGCAAACTACGGAGACCCATAAGAAACAGAAAGCCTCCCCTATGGGGTAACAAAGGAAGTCCAGTCGGTATAGAAGTTATACCCTCCAATACGAAAAATGCCGAGTGGCGGCAATCGGCTAGCCAGGCTTTTCCCGTCTCGGAGGAGGAGAACATTGCTGGCTCTTCTCCATCGGGGATAAATCTAAGAGGGGAAAGCCCCAAGTAAGCCAATTCAAGGCTTAAGCCCTTCCAAGACCAGAGCCACATATGATGGAGCGACCTGTGACAACCGGGATGGTCCCCTGGCCTGGGATATATCTCGACTGCTCTAGTCACCGTTTGTTGGCAGAGATATGCAGTCTTGACAGAGGCACAACAAGGCAGGGAGGGCAGCAGGACATGCAGGGGGATGGCTGCAGCAGCAGATGCTATTCTTCTACCTCCCCTTAAGTTGGCCCTAGTTATCCTGCTGGGTCTTGGTGCTCTCTTGGGTATCAGCAGCTCAGCTCATGAGTGCCTGGAATGAGTGACTCAAGGGGAAAACATCCCAACCGCACCCATTACCATCGGAGAGAGGGATTTCCAGCTAGAGCAGAGTGCACCATTTTCTCCATCTCTGATGAGTCTTTTTTAACTTTTTAAGAATTTAAAAGGGGTTTCGACTTGACAGCTTGAAATTGGAAAGCAACCTGCACAGTCAGACAGCTTCCCCAACATACCCATTAGCAGGAGAGTACACTTCAAATACCCGGTATTACACAATTAAGTCTGATTAGACTGGATGTAGACTTAAAAAAAACAGAAAACACAGGGAGGAAGAGGTGTTGAATGATTGTGGAGAGATGACTGTTATAAGCACGGGAGCTAAGGCACTTACATACAGGATTGCATTAATGGAATAAAGTCCTGTAATCATCCCTCAGAAAAGAGCCAGGCTTTTCCACAGAAAAATACAGAGTTGACAGGGAATAGACACGGCAGAAGAATACATTTCATTATTCAAGGGGAAAGAGAGATGTGCCGTATTATTCCGAGGCACGCTTTGGCACCAATTACTGTGTTTTAAACATCAGAGATTTGAAAAGCTGCTATTTAAAAACTAAAATTGTAATGACATTGTTTTTTCGTCTTAGCAGAGACCACAGAAACAGGCCATAACGTAGTCCTTAGGGCCCATACTGATAATTGCTTTTAAAACGTTTGCACAAAACCCCCCACAATCCATGCTCTTCCACTAGGTTTAGGGATAAAAAGCAGGGAAACGGCAAGATGTCCCGTGCTGTCATCCATTATACACATTAACACAGAGTTGGTTCCTGGTCTCTTCAATGTAACCCTATTTCTGCAGCTTTTTTGCTCAGGGTTCAAGACAGCTCATGCAGTGCACTTGCAATATTACTTGGGCGCTGTGAATGAAGCACCTCCAGAACGGGTTTGATGGCGGTAAATTAGAAATCAGTAAATACACGGCAGCACAGAATACCGTGAAACGCACGAATCGCCACGCTGCGCCTCTACTTCCTGCGCTTTGCCAAGTCATGGGGCTTGGTCACATCAGACTAAGAAATTAAAAACCAATCCACCCTTGCATCCATGTACTTTAACCAACACATACAAAGAGGCTTTTCAAGAGCTTGCCGTGGGCTACAAGTGGGCCAGCACGACTTTTCCAAAATTCAGCTGTTTTAAAAAAAAAAATACAGCCAGGCAAGGGGCAGCACTCTTAGTATCAATACTGTCCTAATGTGGAGTAACCCACATTAACCACAGACACAAGGGAAAAATTCTCCTAGGAAGAACACATCAAGGACAGACACATTGGCAGCAAACAGACCTGTGAAGTGCCAATGCCACTTCAACACAGACTCTTCCCCCTGTGAGGTTGATCTAATGCTTATGAAGTCTACAGAGGTACGCAAGCATTACTCTCTCCTTTCAACAGATGGAGAAAGGGAGATGAAACCTTGGGACTGAACTGCGTTCTGCCCATATTCAAGAAATCTCTTCCCTCGAAGAGAAGGGGCACACATAGCACTAGCTTACTGACAGCTAAGCTGACTTAAAGTTAAGTCAGCTTACACATACATGGAACAGAGCTGACAAATGTGGCAGAAGATGCTACACCGCCGAGGTATATTATCTTGAGTCACACTGGACTCCTCTACACGTGCAGGAAGGCAGCTACGATGCACTGTGGTGATAGTGTGGAGCAGACTCAATTAATCAAGTCTGCTGGAGCGTGGAAATGACTGTGCTCCAGCAGACTCCAGCATCATGTGCATCAGCATCCTTGTGCTGAAAAAAAGTGGCATCAGGGCGCTTTAGTTCAAAGCATACCCCCCCACCATTTTTCAGCATGGGGATGCCGATGCACGTGACGCTCTGGGCGCTTAATTAAAGTATCCCCGCCTCCCAAAGCACGCCGATTAGTCAACTCGACTTCGCTCATGAGAGGGCTGCCATCATGTCAAGGAGCCGTATGCTCAGACATGACTTAATTTAAAATAAGGCAACTTAACGAAGTCGACTTAGTACGTGTGCATGCACCCACAGCGCCCTACAAGACTCCTGAGGGGGTGACCAGAACAACAGTCCTGGTGCTTACCCAGTGCATGAAACCAGCACAAGTGCTCACTTCAGAGAGGACAATGAGGCCCACCACTCTCTTCACCCCATCATGAGACTACCCATGCTGAGAGTACAGTTTATCCCATAATCTCCGGGTAGTGGGAAAGCCACTAGCGGCAGAGCAACACATAATGCCCTCAAAGGGAGATACAGCAGGTGCTCTCGCACCATGTGCCAGGGCAGCCTTAGAGCAGATGCCTCGCGTTGGCTTGTAAAAGATGTTCTGCTCCAGCAATGCGTCAGACCTTGGCATTATAACCCGACACGGCCCAAGTGCCAGTTCTGGGACAAGATACCTGACCCCTCCCTCCGGTTCAGCCTTCAAGTCAACCAGCTCCACATAAAGAGACTGCGGGGGGGGGCGAGGGGGGGAATAAAAACCAAACCACTTACACTCAGGCAAAGTGGAGTGCAAGCTCATTTACAGCAGTGGTATATTTTAGAAGATTGGCCTCGAGTCTCTTATATTTTGGGCGCTTGGCAGAATAATGGGGATGGTATTTGGAGGCGGTGCCTGTGATCAGCGTGCTGTTAATATAAGCACCATTCCAAAAAATTAATCACCTTGAGCTCAGTAAAGCACAGGATAAAGCCCTTGGTGTTGATTTGTACTTGCACTGAAAAAGACGACTATTACAACCGGCTGCTGTCAGACGGAGGCGGTCGGAGAGTCCTCCAAGACGGCAGAAAAACTGTCCCAGCGAAATACTGAGCTTACAGGAGTACACACTGAAGTGAGTCACCACAGATCTCAACAAATCTGTTGGACACTCTGCTCCCGAACTTGGAAAAAGTAACAGGCTACACTTCAGACATACTCTGACCACGTGTCCTTTTATTCTAAAGGCCAAAAAGAAACAGGCAATGCAAGCCACTTTAAACAAAGTAGTGGACACATGAAGTACATCCCGTTGCAGGACTTTTCTGAGTTCAATCAGTATACAGAACCAAATCGAGGACTTATCTAGCAGCATAAATGTGAAGGCCAAAAGCTCCAAAAGGGGACCAAACCGTATCGATTATATTTTCTTCAAGAGCTACAGCTCGGAGCAGCCCATTAAGTCGTCTGACTTTGACCTGCAGAAGGAATAGGCTTCAGGGGCTTTTTTAACTGAGCTATTAATGTATTAGAATTATATACCTGTCCTTTCCAGCTAAGCAGTAGCATCTGAACGATTCTATTTGCTTAATATCATCGAATGCCATGCATACTTTTAAGGAACTCTGGGCACATCTACATGAATTAATGCGCATGAATAAACTCCAGGAGTTTATTTTTCCTGGGTTGCGTCTTCATGTGCACCTGGGACAGCAGCATGTTGAGCCGTGGTGTGGCTGGCGGGGGGGGGTCCATCTGCCAGCCCCGGGCTGCTTCTGCCAGCCCAACACGCTGCCGAGGGGCTGGCTGGGGCACAAGGGTGCTTCAACACAGAGCTAGGTGGTACTGGAGCACCCTCGAGCCCCAGCCAGTCCTGTCAGCATCCACACATGTGGTGGTGCTGCAGTGTTTATTTTACTTATAGGACTTGCATTTACAAGTACTATACTGCTGCAGAATACATTAGTTTACTCCAGCCCAATAAGGGCACATATGTAGACAGGAAACATTTACTGTATAGTTCATTAGGCAGTTCCGCAGGAAGCGTCTTGTGTGGACACACCCTCTGTGCAGTAATTTGAAACTGTGTCAAGAGATGCATGTATAACTGCGAAGTACCAGCCCTGATGTACCCACGAAGCTGGCACACCATAAATGCGGCATGCGTTTGCTCAAGTGCTAATATGCTATGCTATAGCACAGCGGGCCTGATATATAGACCGGCAGCAAAATGGTTCAGGGAATATTTACACTTAAAAACAGGGCTGTCCATTTCATTTATGCGGGGACAAAAGTCTACTTCCACCTTTGCCAACAAACTCCTTTGTGACCTTGGCCAGGCGAGAGTTTCTCTGTGCTTTTAGAGTCTGAGATCCGACTGTTAAACAAGGAGATTCACTCCTGGCAACGCGCTGTTCACATGACTTAAAGAACAGGGGCCCAAGTACATCTTCACACACCCCAGCAAGCCACGCACCACCAGTGTCTGCATTCCTCAAGTGGAAGGCAAGTGCTCTCGAGCACGTGGAGAAAGGCGACTTAGCTGCCCAGGTCAACGAGACCTAGGACAACACCCTGGACTGGTGATGATGGGAATCCTCTTACCATGCCAGGAAGAAAATCTGGTGCGCCAAAAAGGACCACTTTCAGAATTATAGGGTCAGAAAGGGCTCCCCCCTTTGGTCCAGTCTTTCCCCCTGCATGAATGTCCTCAACTATCCTCAAGATACCTCTGACCAAAGCTTATCCAGACCCCTCTTGAAAACCCTCCAATAAAGGAAATGTGGTAATTTCCCTGGGCAGTCTATTCTGCTGTACAGGCCGTTCTAGGAAAAAACGAGCGCGCAGAAAGGCTGCTCTCCAGCAGCTCTGCAAGACCAGCGAGCAGGCCAAAGATACAGGAGCCGCAATAAAAGCCTTTCCAACCGGGATCCCCAACAGGACTCCGTCCCCCAGACCTCTAAACAAAAGTTTCACAAGCTGAGCAAGTCTTACAGCAAGTCTCATGTAGGCGTGGGCTACCTAAATGCTGAGTGCATATTCAGAAATCCCTTCAAAAGAGTCTTTCCTGCATCATGCCTGAACAGCTCTTTAGCAGATGAAAGTTTCAAGGAGCAGAGGGGGCAGTGGACCGACATCACGGGGCCCAACGATTTCAAATCAAGCGTGCATCCTAGAACGAATTGAATGGGGCTTATTTTACGGCCCGCTATTCACGAGAAAACACCCCTTTTCACTGAATGAGTGACAAAGGATGGGGACTGCTGTTGGAAATTCAGGTAGATCATCTGCAACTTTTGTAAATAGGCCAGTCTGGATCCGACGGTCCCCCGCCCATGCTTTTAAGCAGAGTCTAGGTCCAGATAGGAAAGTTGACCTCTCAGCCAGGCCAAGAAGTCTGAACCTGGGGGGAGAAAGACAGCTGCAAGACAACTGGAAACTGCTTTGTGCATCTGGGACCATGTTCAACACAGCCACCACTGCCGGGGTTGTGTCAACTTTGCCTTTCCCACAGCTCTCAAAATACAGGAGAGCCCGAATGCAACAGGCAGGCATGCAGAAGGACTCTTCTTTCCTGGTCTAGAGGATGGGCATCCCAAATTAACTGAATATCATCTCCCGCAGCAAACGATTCCTACATAAAGTGGTGGCGCAGGGTGCAGCAAGAAGAGGGGTCAGTCGAATTTGACCGTTGTAATTTGGAGGAATTTAAGTTAGATCTTTAAAGATCCCTTTAGGTCTTCAGCCCAAAGGCTGCATTATCACTATCCCCTCATTAGTTTTACTCACTTAGGATAATCCTACCACAATGCATAATACCGGCCTCATCAGAACCTCCCTTCTTATGAAAGTGAGTTAATTTAGGGGGTTTTTTTAAACAAAGACAGCAGCATCCATTTGAAAGTATTAGCTCAGGGTAAGAATAAATAATCATAATAATACACTAGAGAAAAAACAGAGAAAGATTATTTTTAAGCAGTTCTTCACATTAATATTGAAAACAAGTTATTTTCCCTGACATATTTTCTACCCGTTTTTATTTTGCTGCTGGTTACGTTTTTCATAATTTTGCTTTAGGCAGAGAGTAGGGTCTAAAAATACAGCTACATTAAAGTCTTTTGCACACCAGCTAAAGCAAAAACGCAGTAAAATAACTAGATATAATTATAGGGAATAACTCATCTACTTTTCTCCCCTAACACCGCCCTCATTTTTTTTGTCTTTTTTTTTTTTTTTTTTTTTAATTGGAGTAACAAAAGGAGGAAATAAGGAAAATTGTGCACAATAGCACTAGACACCTTTGGGTTATAAGCTTATTTTTCAAATCCTTCTTTGCCATGGAAAGAAGCATTACTCACTCGCATGCCCAGGTTTGCAAGCCTCAGGGTTGTCTCATATGGAAGCAAAAGTATGAATTCATGCCATCAAACCATAGTATTTCAATTAAATCTGAACAGTCCCACTGTCCTTTTTGCCTCCACAAGCATTTCACTAGGAAGTGAATTGCCTTCTGAGTGCACTCAAACGCTCGTGTTAACCAGCGTGGACTCGTGCTCACACCTGCTGAAGTTAAGGTCAGCTGCAGACTGCTATGCTTTTTTCATTATAACAATTTTCAGCAGCTCACCGCTTCCCGATATGTTCTTTATGGTTTCCCACAATCTGGAAGTGAATTTATTTGCTAGATTTCAGCAACAACTCTCTGGGTGATTTTAGTCATGCCAAGGTGGAGGGCAGGGGTGTGGAAACCATCTTTCCAAGCATGTGATATCAACTGGCTTTTTCTGCTCTCACCCCTAAACTACAGCTCAATTTAAACACTGGAAAAATGTTTCTCTTACTCCCTGAAGACTCTCTCTCAGCACCCCCCCTCCCAAAACAAGCTGTGATATTCAATGCATACTTGCTTTGTATACAAAGGCTCTAGTTGATGCATGGTACAGTACCCCAATAGAAAACTAGAGGCAAAAATATCTACGCCATATAGGTTTTTGGCACCAAATACTTTCCGTGGTAAAAATCATAGAAAACGAGGGTGGGAAGGGACCGCAGGAGGTCGCATCTAGTCCAACCCCCTGCTCCAAGCAGGACCAGCCCCAACTATATCATCCCAGCCAAGGCTTTGCCTACCCGGGTCTTCAAAACCTCCAAGGATGGAGACTGCACCGCCTCTCTGGGGAGCCCATCCCAGTTCTTCACCACCTGCCTCATGAGAACATTTTTCCTAACATCCAACCTCAACTTTCCTTGCTGCAGCTTGAGCCCATTGCTCCTTGTCCTGTCATCTGCCCCCACTGTCAGCATTCAAAAGCTTTTGCTCCCGATGCTTCAAACCATGCATCTGGAAGCTTGTTTCAAGATTCAATTGGTAGCAGCATGAAGCCAGAGTTCAGCTTGGTCTCCCACAGGATAACGTAAAAAAATGGGTTTGAGCTCTCCTAGGCTTGACCGAGGAGCCAATTTCATCCCAAAAAGAAAAAGGAATCCCTAATGGGCTGGAGATCTAGCACTATACATCCGGCGCAGCCAGGACTCACACCGAGATGGAGAGAGGAATAACACTTCCAATTTCATCGCTGAAAAAAACAAAAATCAATTTTCTTCCGAGGTACTATATAAATCAAAGTCACTATATATACGATATAAATCAAAGTCACTAACACCGTCTCATCTATACTGCAGCCTCTCTGATTCCTCCATCTATCACTGTTCAGACTCAAAAAAAAGCAAGGGGCAGATATGCCCTGCTTGAACATGAATTACACAACCTCAGAAGGACTGGCACATTTTTGCCAAAATCTCTCTCTGCGAGCAGATCACTAACTATATTGCTAAATACAGTCCTGTAGCAGTGCGTGTCATTTTGGCACGCAAGCTAAAGAAGCCAGGAAGACCTTGTAATCCAATTTTTTATCTATTTTGCCTACGTACTTTAGAGGTAAAAGAGCATGGAGTCCACTTAGGTGAGTATTTCTATAGCAAACACAGTGAAGGCAGGCAGCTTTCAACACAGGAAATAGATTAAGGCTCTGACTAACGAGGAAGGAGATTCTTGGGACTTATGAGGACTTTGTGTTGCATTAAGAAAAGGGACCGTTTCTGGCTGCACATCCTCCGAAGAGGGCGCACACCGTTATGGAGAGACGTCCAAAGGAAACGAAGCCCATTGTTAACCTTCGCTGAAAAAGGTGTGGGAGAGCAAGTCACTGCACCCCTGTCTGAAAGGGATCCAAATATTGCGGTCGCATGCACGGAAAGGCTTTGACGTAGGCTGGGATGAGAAGTGAGCACTTGCCCCAGATTTCCCTCTCGCCACACCCCAGCCCCTAGTTTTAATAGCAGCAAGGGGATTTGTTACCAAGCTGTGGCTTCCAAGAGGAGGGGAAGGATGGCAGGGAATGTTTTTCATTAAAATGCACGAAGCCAATTTGCAAAATTATGTCTGCCCAATTAACAAATGAATAATTCTCCCCTATTCTAACAAGACATCACTGCTTCTCAACTATAGCAGGGCTTCAGCGCTGTAGCCATGGGAATCCTGGAAGTATGCAAGAAGCTTTTTTTTTTGGGTAATAGATTATTTGACCAACTGTATAGTTGAGAGAGAGACAGAGTTGATTGAATAAGATCACCAAAACCGCCCCCCTCCCTTAACCAAATAACCCCCCAAACTTCTTACTTCTCATCAGTTCTCAATGTCACCCCTATAATACATACGGAGATCCAGCAGTTCAAAACTTTTGCACAAAGGCATCAAGCAGGGTATGAGCACTATTCCAGCCTACAGGCACTCCCAGAGGCTGAAAATACATGACTTGAAAATATAGCAACCCGCTGCCACTTCCACACTGATTGTGTTTGCTGCTTGGGGCCTGCATGAGCCGTGCCGTGCAATAGTGTGCCTTACCATCTGACAAAATGATGCATGCACTTTATTCCCATCTCCCTACCTGTATGGGGGGTGGGGGGGGAATCAAATGAAAAAACCCCATATCTACTTGTAGAGGTGTAAAGCAATAGCACATACGGCATGCATGAAACGAGGTCAACCTGCTCTATTTTGAAGAGGCTTGCATCTGAAACTGGTGTAATATGCCATATGCATCGTCACCTCCCAAAAAAACCCGTGCTCTGCAGTAATATCTTTTATGCCCAAAAAAGCCAACAATTGAACTCAGTCATCCATTAACAAAGAATAAAATTCCATAGCACGGATATTTTAATGGCATCCAGAAGGGGACAAAAATTACCTCATGACAACCCAGTTTGAAACAAGCCCCAAATGGTGATTATTTGGCTAGTTTGTTAAAAAAGTAGCTATTAATTTAATGAGGGACATGTGTGTGTCACCTCAGCAGGCAAATTTAATCCCCAAAAAACTGAAAGCCTGAAAAAGTTGTGATCAAGCCATTAAAAGCAGAGAACTAGAAATTAAAAGATGTACGCTCAACTCTCCAGGTGAGCCAGCGACACTTAAATTCATGGATCTTTAAGGCTAGAAATTACCTTGCCCCTCTGACGTCCTAAATAAGACAGACCATATAACATAGCAAATCCAATCACCAAGCCAGAGTACAATGGTCTAAAGAAAATCTACCAAGCAATAAAGCTTCTAAATACTGTATTTTCTTGCATACCACACCCCCCGCAA
>NW_017728948.1:3402123-3404180 GCF_001723895.1 Crocodylus porosus | reverse complement strand
TCGTGCAAACTTGTCTAAGATCTCAGTTTCCAAAACGGCAGATAATATTTGCCTAAAGCACGGCACAAAATGCCAGGAGATTGATAAAGCAATTCAAAAATCTTGGATGGAAGCGAAGTACTCTTACATGTCCGCAAGCGGTGAATACATTCTCTTATGTGACGTGTGCATTGTTTTGCAGAGACAAAAAACATTCAGGTTCTAATCATTCCCAAGACAGCGTCTAACAGTCTGATGTACTTACATGATACAGAGCCAGGACTGTTGATACTGCACTCCTGTGACCGTTGCTGTGACCCCCTGAATCGTATCTGATAGGAGATGAACTAGAAAGGAAAAAAAAAAGAATATAAAAGCCAATTTAAATTGCAGTCCAGAGTGCAGGCTTCAAAACAGACTTCAGAGTCCTGATAGAAAACCATTGTCTAAGCCTTGGCTCAGATATCAGACCTGTGTTTACTTATTGGTCGATTGACTGATGCACAGGAAAAAGAGGATAGAAGAGGAAAAGCACTCAGCCTAATGTTTCCAAACACTGCTCTTTCAAATATTTTACAGCCCTGGAGTACAACATTGTTCTTTGTTACAAAGCAGACCTACCCAGGTTGTAAGAACAACACATTATGCAAAAGAGTATAGTAGGCTGGACTTGATGATGGAAAATTTTAAATTTTTTTTTTAAAAATCGCTGGACTGTTAATCCCATAGCTTGCTCTGCGGAATAGTGTGCGCTTATTGCTAGGGACAGAAATTACATTTATAAGTGGTATAAGTGATCGGAAACTGGTTCAGTTCTGTAACGCAACAGAAGTTCAGGGCACAAACTGCTTTCAAAATGACTGAAACCAATTTAAGATAAACCTGGATGGAAATAGTACCAGACTTCACTGATTTAGGTCAAATCAGTTTATTGAACTTCTGTCCCAGATCACCTCCAGATTCAAACTCACTCACGGTCCCCCAGCATCCCAGGATGCTTTGCACCTTCCTTGCAAACATCCCATGGACAGGGTAGCTCCAGCCAAGCAGGGAGGCATCTTTTACCACCCCACAACTTCTGGCTTGGGCCACTGCAGGCCTGCAGCTGCATTTCCAGAAGCAGAAGTGAATGTCTTCACTTGCTTATCGAGTCAATCTGTGCAGTTTGGACTAACCTGTGAAGATTGAATCAATATAGCCTCAGGGTTGTTGACAGTCTATACTTAGCTTATACGTTTAGTTGCCATTTAAAAAGGCAGAAAACGTATGGAGATATTAAAAAAAGGACAGAATAATCAAAGCATGAATGTACATACTATACTTGGAGAAACTGTCAGGTTTGTTCATCAAGTTTACTAACGATTGCAATGGCAAGGGTTTAAATAGGAGATATGCACTTTATACTAGTGCTAACAATTGGTTCTCAGTTTGAAGGTGGTAAAGTATGCAACGCCAATATTTCTTGGGTAAGCTACTGTTGTTATACAAGTAACAGGCTACAGGGCTTGCCAGTGGTGCTATGGACTGCCAATGCAGATAAATTAGATGCAATCACTGACTCCTTCATCTAATGCTATAGGCACCTAGGGTTGCTCTCTACGTTTCTGGAGAAGACTAAACAACCAACAGTTCCCTCCCATGTAAGAGAAACAATGTTAAGTCTTCAAAAAGGAGATTGAATCAAGGGCTCCTCAATTACCTGGTTACAGCTATGAATGGAGGCAGTAGAAACTAATGTGCTATCAAAATAGCCCAGTTTGGGCCCGGAGACTAAGTTGAGGCTCTCTGGGACTTGTTGACAACCCTTGAAAATTAAAAGGACACACAGAAGCACCATTGTTTCCACAAAAGTGGGCCAATTTTATGAGAGAAACATTCGAAACCGAAGACTACAGGAGATATGAAGAGCAGCCAAGGTCTATTCCTCGGGCATCTGGCTCACCTCCGTAAAACATTAGTCAAGGGTCTAGTTTCTAAGCATAAAGCATATCTTCCAAAAATTCACAAAGGCACCACTTCACAGATACCAGATATATCAAGACACATCAGGGTTCAACAAACCTAAACTAACAGTCTGC
>NW_017728948.1:3391832-3402023 GCF_001723895.1 Crocodylus porosus | reverse complement strand
AAATGTTTTTGATACAAATAAAAAACATGGAAAAAAAGGTAGTTACCATTCCCTTCCCGAGGGGTTCCTGAATCAGTAAATAAAGTGCTCATGATTTTTTCAAAGTTGCAGCTTGGCTCCATGTTGTCAGGATCTTCCGCAAAGTGTTTCAGCATTTCCCGCAGCACGTCATCCAAGGAAGTAGCCGTTTCATCCAGGATGATGCTAGCTCGGGCCAGGAATCCGTCCAGGTCCCGGTGGGCTCGGACTTCCTCCTCGAAGTTCTTTAATTTCAGGTACTGCGTGAAGACGGCACCTCGTTAGACACCCCACGTGCTTCTCCCGTGCGACGGCAGACTGCTAGATCACCTGCCTCCCCCATGCAGAGTTAGCTACGAAGCCAGAGTTTAAGGTTATATTTGTCTCATTAGGCAGTAAGTTGTTCTGCTGTTGCTAATAAATTTTTGATCGCATGGTAAGTGGACAAGCTGGACAATGTGGGCAATTCTTTAATCTGGCAACATCCCCTCTGGTAGGGACAGCGAGGCCTGAGTGAAGCAGGTGGAGCAGAGATGCCCTGGACCAAACGTAGCATCTGACAACGTAGGATGTCACCTATGAAAGCTCACGCCCCCTACACCAACTGGCCTCCAAGGAGCCATCCTAGCCTGCCTCGATCTGAAGATTTTAAATACCTTACCAAGCTCTGAATCTTTTAAGAGTGAAGCATTTCCTTTTTATAAAAGTTATCCAGGTTGTAGCCATATTGGTCTAGTGGCAAAAGGAAAAAATCGGGACTCGTGGTAGAGGTGATATCCAGTTAGGAAAAAAAAAAACGCTAGATTTTTGCCATCTAGAATGTTTTGTTGTTGTTGCAAAAATCTCGTTGGTTTAATAAAAGATATCACCTCTACCATGAGTCCCGATACATTTTTATAAATGAACTGGAGATCCAAACTACCAAGGCTCATTCATCTCTGCGTGGAAGGTCAGCACGATGTCTGGGTAGCACTTAAGCCCTGACGTCAGAAGTCTAACATTTAGTGTTACTGCCCAAGAGAAGCAAAGTGCAAAGATTAGGCTAAAAGCCTAAATGTATAAAAAGGCGGCACATTTTTTTTTTAAAAAAAAAGCTTCAAATAATTTATAGCAACAGGCTAAGGCTAGAAGTATCTTGAGCTCAACAACGCTCTCCTTATAGATCAGGCAGCCAAGACCTGCTTGTACATTTCCGAAAAGTTGCAAGGCTTGCACTGGGAAGTGATGTAGGATGCGAGCAAACAAGACCGAAGAAGAAAATACAAACCCCCCCCCAAAAAACCCAAACCAGCCTGCTCTTCTCAAAGGAGACCAATGCCTATCAAGGTTGAGTTTCGTGCAACAAGCTACCGAACAGTACCGGACACGACTGAGCACCACGCTCCCGGTCTACTGCCAGGGACCACTCTCAGCCTCAATGAAACGGCTCCAGAAACCAACTGAGAACACAGCCAGGCTAGGTTACACGACCTTTCCTTACCTTCCGAGCCATTTCTCTGCAAACTGAGTTATCCTAAAACCTGCCTCGCTTACTGAGCTGCAAAGCCCACTCCTGTCAACGGCACTTAAGAGGCCCTGAGCACCCACAGACGCCGACTCTAAAAACAAAACAAAAAAAGCACTTAGAGGGTTTCGGGCCAAAGGGACAAAAAAGTTTCCACGTACTCAGAGTCAAGTTTTTTTTTGCTGTGCAAGAGGAATTAGGACCCCGCACACAGTTTCCAAAACAGACTCAGGTACTTTGGAGCCCATGTCGATGGAAAATAGGCTCCAAATCCCTAAACGCTCGATGTTTTTAAAAGCCATTTAGGCATCTAGTGACCACAAAAATCAAAAGTGCTTGTGTACCTTTAAAAAAAATCTAGCCTCATGGCACTCTGGAAGGAGGAGGCTTGGGGGAAAAAGTTTCCTGATGATCCTTATTGTGAGGGTCCACCTTTCGACTCCGATGCAACAAAATGCTACTACCCCCTTTCCATTTCAAAGCCTAACACAAAGTGCACAATTCTCTAGCATTTTACTAATGACTGCAATTACCAAGGCAGCTATCAACTTGTCAATACAAGCGCCACAGCCATTGCAATTAACACTGTTTTACTTTGCACCAATCAATTTCTCACGCGGAATCATTTGCATGGAGGAGGACTTAAAATTTATAACCAACAAGGCTTTCCTTGGCTCAAAGCCTTCATTTGCCATCTGTTCAGAAGGGTCGGACTGAATCGCTACTTCTTTTTCACATCGGGGAGGTCCTGTTAAGTAAGGGGTCTGCATCCTGGGTCCTGCACATATGAAGCAGCACAAAGGTTGGGAGCTCTCTGGTGCAGGCACCGGCCCGTGTAGCAAAGAGGTTTCGAAGGTGGACAAACCAGAGGTGGTTCGTGAGGGTAAAGCAATAGTTTAACAGGAATCCTAATTACTTGATCAATGCCTGATGGGGGTTATTTGCAGGCAGCTCTGTACAAATGAAGTCTGAAGCAATGCTGCAATATGCAGATCCCCTTCCCTCCAGAAGGACAGGATGGGAAGCGTCTCTAGGAAAGCCAGACTGATGAGCAATAAAAGCGACTAGAATGAAACCTGTGGGTCGGCAGAGTGAGAGACAGGTTCAATGTGAAAAAAAAAGGATTTCATCCTCAGAGTCCTGCTTTCACAAGGACTGCAGCTGCTTTCCACACATTACTCGAAAAGACTCTGGAGATGCAGAGCATCCCGCTCAAGCGCAGGCTCTAGCGTCTTGATCCAAGGGAAGTCCTATCCGCTCCCACCGCTGGTGGGTTCGAAGAGCAGGCTCAGCTGCGCGTCACCAAACGGAGGAACCGGACAAAGAGCCCATCCCTGCGGGCTTGACCAGAAGGAGCTCCTGGCAGAAGAAAACGCCAGAGGTCTCATGGCAAGTCCCGAGTTTAAGGGATGACTCGGGAAGTCAGGAAAGCAGCATACAAGTCCATGCATTGTCACAGATCCCTCCCTACTGTGGGCAAGTCAAGTCATTCGGTTCTTCGAGTCCATATCCATGACATGGGGGTAACAGCCCCTTACCAATACCCCTGCAGGGTAAATGGACAAAACAGATTAAAAGACCCTCTGATTGGAGGTGTAACCACTTAACGTTAAAAAGGAGACCTCTTTGGTATACAAGACATGCATAGAGAGTGCTGTACTGGATTGCCTTGATTATAAGTTAACCCTACATAGAGAAAATGTTTAATTTGTAGGTTCAGTTTTAAGAGAAAAATCTCCCCCCACCCTCTGAACACACATCTGTCTTTGTGAGACAGTCAAATCAAAAAGTAGGTGTTACAGCAAGTTACAGCCAGATTACTGGTGCCAATTAGAGATAAACCTCAATTTTTATGTTTTTTGTTTGGTTTTTTTTTGTTTTTTTTTTTGGAGGAAAAGAGGTCGACATAGCTGGAATAATATAGTAGTTGGAAGTGCCAGGACATGGATACTCTGAACTTATCCCATGGACACAACGTTCGTGTTTGTTCAAGCACAGACCATTTGTGAAGGAGCAGACATTAATCTCTCTCAAGAAGGCCCATCTCAATGGGATGCTTCACGCTCAAGTCTACTTAATGACAAGGCTCTTTCAAAATGGCAGCTCGTAGAAAAAACGAAAATAACCAAACTCCTTTACACATCTAAAAGGTCACTGCAGCATGATGCACCCCAAGCCGTCTTTGCGGAAAGAGAACGGGTCTTTCAAAAGGTTGAAGTATTTACAGGAATAGAAGAAAGGGACTTAAAACTCCTTCCCCACTTCATCAGCCACAGCAGTGGTTCCTTAGCCAAGAAGACGTATGGGTTTCCATATATGATCTCCCTACAACAAAGCTCTGATTGCTTATCTAAGATGATCCAACGTTGCATAGCTGCTGAGCTGCTGCTGTTTTGGCAACTGGATCCATCGTGCAAATGCCGAAAGAATGTTTCGCAAAGGTGTGCCAAAAATTTGTTCTCAGGCGTGCTACTCCCTAAGCTTTGCCCACTGTCACAGTTGCTCAAGGCAGATCACTAGAAATCCAGCAAGATTTCTGTAAACGGGTTCATATCCTTCCAACAACCTTTGGCTACCATTCTTTTCACGCTTATGGGGCACATAAGCTTAGCACCAGCTGGGGGGCAAGAACTTCCTTTCTTTGAAATCAGACTATGCAAAGAAGTGGCATAAAGGGAGTTTGCGCATGGCCCGTGCATCTCCACCAGCTACTGCCCAAGGCAAGCCACTAAAGTAAGAGTGTTGGTATGCTGAGAACAAGCAGCGTCAGACACACCACTCCGTCCCAGAGAATTAAATTGGAAAACAAACACTAAAGAGGACAAGTAAAGCTTTACACTGGATACCTGAAGTCAGCGGAACCGATATGCTAGCCCCAGAAGTTAGCTCTCCTTTGACATCGGGTCCGAAAAGTCACTTTGACACATGCACGGACGTGAACGTGAGCAGCGAGATTAGTGCTGTGTATGCAACTCGGGATGGAGCCTTTCCAAACTGGTTTTTGAAGAACAACAGATCAGCTCTTTCAATATACTTGCTGGGAAAGGGTATTTGGGAACCTGTTTTTCCTAGGCAGCAGCTGATGGAGAGACCATACAAAAAGCACCGGGAAGGCTATTCTGCTATAGGGTGCTCAGGGACGCATTATCTGACAACCGATGCACCCGAGTTTACCAGAATGCATTAAAAAATAAAAAAATAAAATGCGGTCACAGCCTTTAAAACACCTGAACTGGTCTCTAATTGTAGGACTACATCGCTGCCATAGCACTCTGGAGATCACCAGAAAGAAGCATGACCAAGCCATCCAACTCTTGCGTTACACAGACCGAGCCCAGAAGAGAGGCAGTGAAACGCACCCCGCCCCCCCCCAAGTGGTCTGGACACCTATCCCAACATGAATGGTGGGGAACATCCTGGGTTGGGGGGGGAGGGGGCGGGTCTTTACTGCTTCATTTCTGGACTTAGAAGCATGGCCCTGCTCACCACATGCCAAGTAATGTACTCAAGAGTGTTATAGGATTGGGGCAGGGGGTTGGACTCTAAGTCCCTTCTGACCCTAGAAATCTGTGGCTGTCTTTTCACCTGCAAAATCAGCCCAACAGGCTGTCCTAATGGCAATACTAAGGACAGCCTAGCTGAAGAAGAGACAATTTAACAAATCCTGTGCCCCTGAGCAGCAAACGGAAGGAGCCGTTTGTTCAGCCAGCCCTGGAGATGGCAGACAAGAAACGGACACCCTGGAAGATAGTAGTGTCCCTGTAAGATGCTCGTGGCGTAAGTGGGTCTATGGGGAAGCGGGTGCGGGACAGCTTCAGAGACGGGGAAATGCATTCTGCCTTCCTCCCAGCTGGATTTGCCCAAAATCACATGCTGGCTCACGCACAACATGCTTTGAGTTTAGGCTAATCCACACTCCTCGGCTGAACGACGCAGCATCACGCAGCAGCTTTCAAGCAGAAGCAAAAATCCACTTTAACAAAAGACAACATCTGCTCTCTCCAGGCAATTCTAATCCCTTTTCTTCATCGCCTCTGAACGCAGCCTCGCAAGCACTTTGCACCGGTCCTCCCCTGGAGGCAAACAAATTGGCAACAGAATCCTTATCTAACCCTGCAAAAGTATCTGACAGTTTGGCATTTATGATACAACAGCACACTGAAAGACTCCCAACCCTACCAGCGAGCAAGGAGGTGTGAAGCCAAACTAGGCAAAAAGCAGAACACACCAGCTGCCACATACCCTAATTTCTCACACACCACGCACCCCCAAGGCAGACATGGCACTTCAGTCTGCTGTCCCCAAAACAAATGGGGGGGGGGGGGGAGATTTTTCCAAAATAATGGCCATATAGTGCAGAAGCAGAGCTGAGTTCTCTGCTCACTTGGCCTTCCTTTATCACTCAGGCAAAAGGCAGTTTTAACCCTCTCACAGCTGAATTGTCACCCAGTCTTGGTAGTTTCAGCTTTTGGTCAAGAGACCGGCTGCTGCGGAAAACTAGACTCTATAGGAAGTATCTAGGACCTTGTAAAGAGCTACAAAAGAAGTGTGCAGGGCTGTGAAATAGGAGAAAGGAGACCAGGAGCAGCTAACAGCAAAACTGCTGAGGCAAGGAGAGCTTGATTAGTGGAAGATTAAGACCATTAAAAAGAGGAGAGAGGTTTGTTCAAAGCTGAGTGCAACCGCACCGTTCTTCACCTCCCCTCCACACCAGCTCTATCCCTGCTGGACTCTGCCCCTCTTTCCAGCAGCTCTATGGAGAGAAGTGAAGGAAAAGCAACAAAGAAGTCATCTTACAGCATCTCCATGCTTATATTCTGGGCAGAAAAATCAGCTTCCTTGCTAAAGGCATGCCCCCTCACTTTGGGAAGCTAATTGCGAGGAAAGGGTAAGTGTGGCATGAATAAATATAATAATTTTCTATCCTTTGCATCTTTTTCTCCTTTTTAAAAAGCAGGCCCTGATTCTCTGCTGAAAAATTCCTATTTTTGAAGGGCAGGGAAGGAAACAAGAAAACAGCATTTTCACTTGCCATCTGAAATGCTCCCCCTCCCCTCTCCCTTTTGTGGGGAGGGGAAAAGCAAGCAAACAATTCACAGTAAAACCCAGATTTCCAAATATAGGGGCTTGATGATAAGCACTTGGATAACCATCTAACAGGGCTGTGCGAAGTGGCACCGCTCCATTGCAACTTGAGTTTCGAGGGAACGGTGTTTTGTTTTGAATTTCATTTTGATTTGAAACCGCTGCTCCATTTCGCCTCGTCGAAGCAGCGCCACTGTTTCAGTTCCTCCCCCCGCGCTGTGTTCGGCTTCCCACAGCCCGGCTGCGGGAGGCAGGGAGAGCCAGGGCTCCGGTCCCGGCTGCGCCACATGGGGCTGTGGAGCCGCTGGGAGCACAGCCCTGGTTCTCCTGTCTCCCACTACCTAGCTGTTTTGAAACATTTCAACTAGCCTCATTTTGTTGTTTCAAAGCCCCTTGTTTCAATTCAATTTAGCGGTTTCAAGCTCAAAATGAGTCAAAACAGCGTCGAATCGAAACAGCCAGCCACATTTTACACAGCCCTACCATTTAAGGCACCTCAAGGCTAAATTTGAGTGTCCAAATCTGACCACATTTCAGAGAACCTATTCCTACTAATACAATCAGGAGTGAAACATTTAGACCTGGATCAAAAGCTGAATTATGCACTGGTGTTGATGGTCTGAACCCACATCCACATTCATACCCCTGAACATTTGCAAGTTTATCGCATAACTGATACATTTACACCATAGAATTAGTAGCTCCGTTAAAATAAATCAGTCAGTCAGTCAATCTGATCAACAGGAAGGGCTGGCCAGGGTTACTAAAGAGGGTGACTGCCTCAAAGTAGGCTTCAGGAGGGAACACCTAACATTTTCACCATCTTACTCACAGCTTCCATATCTTAGGCCCCCTCTACATGTTACAGGTATCACGCTATTAACTCGTTAACTGCACAATTACCTTGAGACCAGCAAGTGCTAAATACCTATCACATAAGAAAAAGCTCCAACCAGCTACAAAGTTAGACCTTGAAAACTTGTACTAACTTTACAGCTGGTTGCTACCAAGCTTTCAGTTCCACACCTAGCAGGGTCTCCCCACATCTGAAAGCCCATCAGCTGACAGGCTTTCCAGCCACATAGGTGCAACCCCCGAGCCCCGGTGGCTGCCATGGTCCGCAAGGCTCAAAGGTGGGTAAAACCCCGGACCCGTGTGAGGCTCTTGGTCCCGGCTGCACCTCACCTGCAGCCGGGAATAAGAGTCCTGTGTCTGCTGGGGCTTTGGCCTCATGCGCAGCTGGACCCAGACTCCTGCACCACAAAGGGGGCTCCCAGCCGTGGGTGCCTGCTTCTTGCAGATGTAAGGGGAGCCCAGGATTGGGCTCCCCCTACACCGGCCATAAGATGCAACTGGTCCTGCCATGCACATGTGCATGATGGTGCAGATCACGCATTAGACCTAGGCCTGCCTTTACTTGCATGTGTAGAGGGGACCTTGCAGGATCTTTAAGTGAGCAGACCACAAGTCCATCGCTCCACTGCCCTGACCCTTTCCAGGTGTTCTTCCGATTTAATGAAGGGTCTGGAGTAATGCTGTTTCTGAGGGAACCTATTCATTCCCATATTATTATTATTGTGTTAGGGCCCCTTGAGTGTAAAATAAGTGCAGTAATCTTTTCTGACTACACTGTTTCAAGGGAATTTACTTGGGCTGAACCTCCTGAAGGCAGATGCGATTAGCAGGGATAAACAGGAAACTGAATCACGGTTACAATGTCTATTGGGTGCTTTCATTTTTAAGTCTGAGAGAAGCTGAAAAGCCTGCGCTGCCAAGCTGAATGTGTGACCCCCTCCTCCCCCCACCACCTTCAGGCAGAGAAGTGGTGGACTATTTTGGTCCTAAATTGTCTGGGATAAGAATACAACAGTCAAAAACCACATTTTGATGGCAAAAGATGCCGGAAGACAGAGGGCAGGAGACAGCTTTAGGAATCTGATAACGGCACGCTTAGAGAATTAAAGCACGTGACCATGTTCTCTGTTAATTTAAAAAATTAAAAAAAAAAGTGTGGATCAAGCTCATTCCTTCAATGTGAAGTCCACTAGAGCAAGTTAAAAAGGATTAATCAACAAAAACTGCTTCTTACCTTCCGAGACGTATGTAACAACACACAGCCAGCATTTTCATTTTCAGCTGGAAAAGAATTTAAAAGGAAAAAGATGTTACAGCTGTGGGTATCATATGCTACTACTTAAACGTGAAACAGAAGCTTATCATCTTAATGGCAATGTAATAAGCTTTTACCAGCAATGACTCACTTGCGTACAAGCAATGCAAATTGTTTGTTGTGTACTGCACTGCAAGCAAACACAATGAAGCAAGTCAACAAGATGCATCAAGGTCTTAGGAAAGTTTGACATTGTCCATTAGCAACGACACTTCCACTCCCCCAACCCACTAAGTAGCACCAAACTAAATCCTGCTAACCTATTTTTTCCCCCCATGTTACTGACAATGTTTCTGGGGATCGCTGCAAACACCCCTCCCGCCTACCTCCACGCAGCCACCCACCTAATCTCCGTCCTGTTTTTTGGATCCACTTGCCAAAAAAAAAAAAAAAAAAAAATCCACATCGCCGCTCCCCCTTGGCAGTAGCACACTGAAACAAGACTGAGTGGCATGATGATTTCATGACAAAAATGGTAAACAATCTGTGCCACCTGCTATTAACTTATAATGGCCCGATTTGTGGCATTAGACAACATTAAGCACTGCAAAATAACTGGGGGGTTTTTTGAGTTTTTTTTTTTTTTTTCCAGGCATACTGTTATACCAAAACCAAAAGGGCACTGAAGAAATAATTGCGCGTGTTCACCTTGTAAACATGTTCTTTGTTTCCCATCCTAAACCAGCGATTAAATAGGCACGACTACAGTAAGGAGATCAGGTTACCGAGAAGTAAACAAAGTTTCTGCCCACTTTCTTGAATCGGCAGAAGCAAATAAATGCAACAAACTTGTGTGATGAGCCAAGGAACACCTCTTGAAGCCTCCCTCTCTCATAAGGTTCGGATTGTATTTGGAAGAGGTTGCCGATTGCTAACATACTACGCAATGCATCCAACCGCTTGTGGACACTAACCGAAGACAGTACATTAGGTCTAAATTATATTCTAGAAGTATGGATTTCTCTCTGTTGAACTGTACTCTTGGCTGTACTGAAAACGATAGAGCGTGCGTGCACACCTGG
This sequence comes from Crocodylus porosus, assembly GCF_001723895.1. Lineage (NCBI taxonomy): Eukaryota > Metazoa > Chordata > Crocodylia > Crocodylidae > Crocodylus > Crocodylus porosus. Next base: position 3,392,224 of record NW_017728948.1, on the reverse strand, counting down.
GATTATAAACCAACCTTACATACAAGATGAACCCACATTTTCAGGTTTAGTTTTGGGAAAGGAATTATTTGCCCAAATAAGTTGATAACCACAGAAAGTCTTTGGATCCTACTGCCCTAGCAAAAATGCCACAGGAGAATCTAAGTAAAGAATCCATGCTAAGAAAAAAAAAAACAACTAGAATAAAAACCCACACAGACAAAAAACTTTAACTTGGGATTTATTATAATATTTTTGTGCATATAAGTCAATTATAAAGATAGGGGTGCACCAATACTGATTTTTTTGGACGACACAGATAGCCATTTATTAACCAGCCATATTGGCCAACACTATTGGATAGCCTATATGCAGCCCAGCAGCTTGGAGAGCAGCGTCCAGTCGGTAAGTCT
>NW_017728948.1:3388343-3391257 GCF_001723895.1 Crocodylus porosus | reverse complement strand
CCCGAGTTACCAGCCAGATACTGCTCTGGAAGCTGCTGGGATGCATTCCTGGCCACATGCATGCTGCAGCTGTGCACGTGTACACAGCATTTATGGGTGACATTAAACTGGCTACACTGGCCAAAAAAGCTGATTGCCAATAATGTCAATTTTCCTTTTATTGGTGCTGATCGAATATGGACTGATATATTGGTGAACCTCTACTCTAAAGTGACCTTGTGTGAGTGGCACACAATTTCTATGGTACACCTGGAGAGCAGTAAAGCCTGGTTGAATTGTAGGTAGGAATATACAGCAATTATTTTTAGTGCGCAACGCACACACTGAAAGCCACTGTTCTGCAGTTCTGCCAAATCCAATGGAAATATGGAACAGCTTTTTGTTAAACAGCAGCCACATACACACAACAGACTTCATAGATGCAAAGATGTGGATGGGTCTAAAAACTTATCCTACAATTATGGCTATTAGAAGTTAGCAATCCCCAGTCTGATCTCCCCCACCCCCATATAAAGAGCTCCCAGCATTTTTAATAAGAAGGGAAGTAATGTATGCATAAAATACTTGATCCAGCTCCCTTCCTGCCCCCTGAATTCTAAAAATATCATCCACGTTATGCATAGGCACAAGCTACATCATTGGCCCACCTCCTCCAGCACTGTAGAGCTCGTTTAGCTCCATTAGCTTCCAAAAAAGTGAGCTCACCACAGAGAGGCTATCCTTTCCAGGCAGAGGCACATAAATTGCCTGCGCTCAAATCAGTTCATCTTGAGCTGGCCTGACAAGTGAGATTGGCCACAAGGAATATCTACCTGGAACTGCACACATTGCTGTAAGGAAGGAGCAGAGGCATGACTGGTAAAGTCTACAGCTTTGCAGCGTGAGGATCACATCCCAACGCCCTGGTCTCCTTGGGCTTTCAACACCAGGGGGTTAAATGCAGCAGCTGCCAGGTGCAAGGGCCCTCTTGCAGCCCCTGCCCCAGTCCAGACACCACTGCGCACCCCACAGGTGTTCACTGCCACCATCCGGCAACAGGAAATTGCTGAATTCAGCAGCAAACGCAGCAGCCGCAGGAGGGACGCGTGTGAAACCCACGAGTGCCAAGGGTGCCGAAACATCTGCTGAAACAGCAACATCTCCACGTGGGGCGAAGGTGTAGCAGAGGAGGGGATTGAGGCCAACACAATACAACTCCTCGACCGCCCTCACTCCCCATGGCCAAAGCTCTGAAACAGCCATGACGCCCATACCTTCCCCAGGTGCCACCAGCTCCTGTCCCTAGAGGCCAGGGCTAACTATGGATTCATCCACACAGTACTGTGGCACCTGCTCGGAGTCTATCCTGGTGCCCCTTATACTTCAGCACCCAGCGCTCATGTGCTGGTCACCCACTGCCCCTAGTCATGCTACTGGCCATGGGTGGCTTTGCACTTGGCTAGCTGTGTTCGCTCAAGCTCTAGCATCTACCCCTTCTTAGCCAACCCACTTGCAAGCAACACCTGGCTTGAGACATATATTTGGGGTTGTGGATCTGAGCTAGAGAGAAACACTCGAGTCGCAACTGCGATTCACTCAGCAGAGAGGACCCAGCCCCACATCTTCAGCCTTTAGTCATTTTAGATATGGCTGTGTAACAGGCTTTAGGTATGGCTGGATAGAGCAGCTTAGATGGCAGATCCTGTAGCTATTTCCCCTGCTAAAATTTAATAATTTGTAGATTAAAAATTATTACAGCTTATGAAAGTCTCCCCGTGTAATTTTCCACCGATTACTATTATTACACTATATTTTCCTGGAGTGTGAGATTTACACGTCATCTTTTGAAAATGGTATTTTGCATTAAAAAAAAAAAATTAGGCCTCTAGCTAAACCAGAAATGCTGAGCATTTTTCCTCCTGTTACAGCCAGCACTTCCCCAATGCTTTCCATTTACAACAGCCTCAGATTTAGCCTAATTACATAGGGAGACATGTGGTTGAAAGGCTCAGGAGCAATAAGTGTACAGAGGAAGGCAAGAAAGCTAAAAAGCATGCAATAGGTGGCTCCAGAATTAAGAATGCACAAAAATAAAAGAAAAAGATATCTGTGGGTGTGCGGCAGTCTGAAATCTGTCCTCAGCTCCGTCTTTAAGGACGCATGTGAATTCAGCATTAATTCAAAACTTTGCTTTGCTATATGGTGCACATCTCCACCCATCTCCGTCACAGCCATATCCCAGCTCCACTGCTGCCAGCAATTTTCTTAGGTGATCATCTTAAGTAAACTTTCATGCCTCTCCAAAGCAAGCAAAAACCCACCTCGGCTTACATCTTCTGGAGCAGGGCCATTGAAATAAAATAACAACAAAAGAAGAACTCCTCAAAATATTTTCAGCAACATGACAAAGCGTTCCAAGTCCTGGAGCCTCATTCATCTCCACATCCGAGAGCGTGCCGCCTGGATCCTTTCCAAGGGAAGGAAGCCTAGCATGGACGCCCTCCTTCTTGGCGACACCGCCCCAGGTCTGCTCCATCATCCTGAAGGTGACTTGAAATTCTCGAGTCTGTCGCTATCTGGCCATAGCCAACATGGTGAAGGACATACATTGGAGAAGCTCTTATGGGCTTTTGCTTTCCTCCTTTGGCTTGGCTTAATGGCTGTCGGTGTGCCGATACCTTTATTGATCTACCGCCACAAGAAAACCTAGGTAGGTAGAGCGGACACAGAACTAGAGCTAGGCTGGACACAACCAACATGACCCTGGTTTGATGGGCTGTCAGCAATACTCCAAAAATAAAATTTTGTAACAAAGAAGGGGAAAGGATGATGAGAGATTAAAGGGGCATCTAGAATGAGGAGACCACTGCCATTATGCATATTTATTTCTACATTATTTTTCAACAAGTAGTATATAAAAATATGGCTTGAAAGA
>NW_017728948.1:3386666-3388243 GCF_001723895.1 Crocodylus porosus | reverse complement strand
TCTAGCTACCCAAGCAAAAGCTTTAACATCTGAAAGGATGCAGAGAAAGAACAGGAATAGCCAGCCGTGCTGTTAAGCGCCTTTCTACGGGTTAGGCTGCACTCCAGTTTGGAGAGGAAAACCCACCAGATGTACAACAGGCCTTGCGAAGATAACGGGTGTATTGTCGTTTTCAAGGAGGTTTGCACACACTTATCTACAGATGTTACTTGGATGGGTTCGAAGAAGTGTATGGGGAGCTGCGCGCACATTTTGAAGCTAGCGACAAAAAGCAAAGCACTGGTACATTAAGAGCTTTGGCAGGGCTCTCCTTGGATGCTCACAGCGGCAAGGACAGGACTGGTTCAGCGCTAAATAGAAACAAAAGCTTAACGTGAAATTATCCAAGGGACCTTAAGGCAAAATTTTGCCAGAGCCAGCTGAAGCTCATCACGGCACCTCCCTTGAGAGAAAGCGAGAGAGAAGTGGTGAACGTAATGGAAAGTCTCTACTTCCATTTAAAAAAAAAAAGGGGATTTTTTTTTTTTTTATGGCATTTGAAAAAGGTAGAACAATGACGTAACCTGAAATGAACACTTATCACTTATTTATTATCACTTATCTCTCTTGCAGACCCTGTTTTATTGCAGATCCTCTCCCCAAACATATATCTTCCACAGCTGGCATTTGGAGCCCATGAAAACCAGGGCCAAGAGAGGCGAGGACAGCGGATGTCTAGCTCGCGCCCACGCTGGCTGGAGCAGCTCTCAGACTGGGGGCTCTTTGAGGCAGGGAACGTCGGCGTTTGTACAGCAGCCACAGCAAAAGGGTCTGCAGCTCAACTGCCTGCTCTGGGTGCTGGCATAATAAACAGTTACCTCCAAACAGTAAAAAACAGAGCAAAAGCAAGAATTCATTGTTTTCTAGGTGAGTCTGATACCTTGTGTTTTGTTTTTTTTTTAGGTAAGAAGAGCAGATCAGGTTATATGCCCTGTGGACCTCAATAAGTTACAGTACATTTCTAATTTGAAGACTGACTGCACCACCCACTGGGTGCTTTAAATGAGCTTTAATTAATAGTAGCCTATTTTACAGAGCATTAAAGCGGCACATAAACTGCATAATTACACAAATGCACAGTACAGCAGGCTACTGAGGATTAAGCACAACTTAAAAAACTATGCGTGCTTGTTACTGAGCATCAATGCAGCCCATCGTGCACTTCCTTAGACCCTCACACTGGAGGTACTAAATTTACTACGCATTAGAACAGGGGCAAAATAGCCGGCAGGCCGGATCTGGCCCGTGAGGTCATTCTATCTGGCCCGCGGAGCCCCTGAAAAACAATTTAGACAATTAGTATTGATTTGCCCTTGGTTCCTGTCAAAAGTGACAGGAGCCAGGGGCAGTAGGATCCAGGGGAAGCCCTGGCGGGCTCCTGCAAGAGCAGGGCCCACCCTGGCCCGCCAGAAGCCCTAGCAGGGGCCTCTGGCCTAGGACCACGTGGCTGCACTGCACCAAAGCCTCCAGTAAGGTGTGGGGGGGAGGGGGCAGGGTAGGGAGGGACCCTGGGCTGGGAAGGAATGAGGAAACAAGTG
>NW_017728948.1:3373989-3386536 GCF_001723895.1 Crocodylus porosus | reverse complement strand
GCCTGTACCGTGGGGCTGGGGGGTACTGAAAGTGTGCGGGTGCAGGAGCACGGGGCTCGCACCGGTGCCCTGGGGCCAGTGCCGGCGGGGCCCAGAGCAGGACGGCAGGAGTACAGGGTCCCGGCGGCAGGGGCTCTGTGGGGCTGGGCCAGCTCCCCCCTCTCCCTGCTGCTGCAGCCCAGCCCGGCTCCACAGAGCCCTGCCAGCCTGCGCCCCGCTCTGGGCCCCACCAGTGCTGGCCCTGGGACATCGGTCCCAAGATGGTGACCAGGGGTTGGGGCACCTCATGTGGCTCTCACCATTTTGCCAAAACTGGGTAAGTGGCCCTCTGCCCAAAATAACTGCCCGCCCCTGCTATATCTCCATCTCTCTCTCTCCATGGCTTAAAAAAAAATCACAGAAAAAAAGTAGGTTCAGGGTTACTTTTTTTAAACCCCAAAAAACAGGATTTTTTACAAATCTGAGAAAAACCAGGATCCCTGCTCGTTACATAGTTCAGCTGCACAGCTGGGATCCCCGCGCTGCCTTGAAGCATACAGAAGTCAACGTAAGAGTTTTTAATACCTGGAAGAAAAGGACTGATGATAATGTTCTGACCCTAACTATTGTCAGGGGAGGAAAGGAAATCCATTTAACAACAATCAGCTAGTGCAAGGGAATAAAAAAAGTCTCTTCCTAAACCACTGTAGGTAACCAGCCACCTCTGAAGTGAGCCAGATGTGAAGGACCTACAGTGCGCGCAGGGGTGGGGCGCATGGTTTTACGTCTGGTTTAGAAATACGGCTTTGAAGAAAAAAAACCCACCCTAATCGGGAAGCTGTTGGGGGGCAGAGGGGGAGGTCAGGAGTCCCCCTCACGGCAACACAATTGGCTGCATCCACTTTCCATTCTAGCGGAGGAAACCCCGAGGGGCCGACATCCCACACTGACATCAAACTTCTAAACTGGGAGTTATCAGATGCAACTCGTGGGTCGGCATTGTGCCTGTAGACATAAAAAGGACTTTGGTATTAATATGAGGAAATGTGACTATTGTGTGTCGAATGATACCCATTCAGGCCCAGACCACCCGTCTCTGGACACTGCTCTCCCTGGAATTACTTGGCGCCACCAGCTAGCATTTCTCCTCAACTCTCCCCCCCTCCCCAACCTTTTTATTTTATTTTATTTTTTTTTAATTATCTTAACAGGGTCCTGACCGCATGCTGGAAAGCCGTTTTGCTAGTAAAAGCGGCAGAGTGTGTGCGCACGTGTGCATCTCTGGAGCAGATTACAGGAAACTGTCGACTCTATGCATCTAGGAATGATCTATTGTCTGGAGGGCGGAACAAACTTTAGTTTCTTGTGAAGTGTAAAATGTGTTCCAATATTTCCAACAAAGCCACATCCTGCCTCCTGATTGGTTTTGCACTAAACAAAACCCCCCAAACAAACCACAATTTGGGGGAGTGGGAGCGGAGAGGGAAGGTTGCATTCATTTTAAGCACCAACATGCCAGTCCTGCTCCAATTAAAAGTTGGGGCTGCTAATAAAAATACTTATTCATAGATGGCTCACAAAAAAAATTAAAAATACACAGATTGTAAACAAGTTATAGCATCAGAGCCTTGCACACCTCCGATTCCAGATGGGCCCAACTTCAACCCAGCCTAGAAAAAAAAAAATAAAAAAGGATGGTTTCACACACTAAAAAAGTCGAAATGGGGAACAAGGTGAAGTTTGACCGTTTTTAGCATGATTTCATTTCAAGATCCTGGGATGACACAAGAAAAAGCCACGGGAAAAAAGTATTTGCTCCAATCCTAATAAAAAGGGAAAGCATCTGGTTATGGGCAGCTCGGCAAGCGGGATTTACTTTGTACTTCATCATTACCTTGATGACTGCCTACCGACCACATTTATGCCCAACTAACAGGAGGCGGTTTGCAACCTTATGCAATATTGACACATTAGACAGCGATAGCAGACTTCCTGCTGCAGCCAATCGATATTTTTTTTTCCTAGTGATGAGCCTGAGCCCTGTAAGTGCAGATCTGCAATTTCCCAAATGCGGATGAAAGGGATGGGTTCAGGTCCACCCCGCTGGTTATTTAATCCACTGCAGAGACTCACTACAAGACCCGTTAGTATGAAGCCCAAATGCTAGTCAGCTCCACGGGAAAGAAAATTGATAGTTAATTTTGCAATTGTGTAAGGATTAGTCTAGATAACCCCACCAGGTCCCTTCCAACCCTGCAATTCTGGGGAAGGCGTCAAAAGCAGTATGTAGGCAGGGATGCATAAAGATCTATCCCCACCTACAAAAAGAGAATCAAAGCCTACCCAAAATGGACCCATCGTTCAGTCTGATGTTAAGCAGAATTGTCTAGATTGGCAGACCCCGGGCAGGGATGCAGGGAAGGGGACGACTGTTCAAGTACAGAGCAGCTACATGTCAGACACCCTGCATTTGCAGAGCACTGCCATGCGTGTACGCTTGGGCCTAGAGTCAAGAAGGGATTGGTACACAAAGCCATTTGGCTATGCCCATTTGATCTTTCACCAAATCAGCCACTAATGACAACCTATACGCGAGCATAGAACAGACTCCTTTTCCATCTGAAGAGTCTGGCGAGCAAATGGGACTCGCTGCCCCATTACAATCATGTCCTCAGCTCCCCCTGCGCATCTACCTCCCAAGGCCAGGGGAAAACCATTTAAGAAACACCCAGGAAGGGTCCTAAAAAGTGACTGACTGCCATATTCCTCTAGGCTAAGGACAGAAGTTACACAACCTGGTTTAAGTCAGCAGAAACTGGCTCAAACCTGTAACCGAACAGAAGCTCATTGCATGTAAACCCATTCCAAAATGGCTGAAACAGGTTTAAGATCAACCTGGCTGAATGTAGTATCAGACTTACCTGATTTGGGTCAAACTGGTTTATACAACTTCTGTCCCAGACCCGAGAGGCATGCCCTGCCGGCTGCAGCCTGGTACCTAGAAAGGGTGCAGAGGACTTGGGTCCTTCCTGGCTCAGCCAAAGCGGCAGCCACTTTGAATCAGGTGGAAAGGAAGAAATGCTCAGCCTGTGAGATGGTCTTAAGTCTCAGGGTGGTGAGCTCGGACACCACAAAACGCTCTGCCACGAGGGCAGAGCTCATGGGTGCAGGAGACGGAGCTATCTCCAAGCCTGGCCCAAGATGGGAACTAAGTCCTCAGATGCTAAGAAGCCTCCTAAACCTCCCCGCCTTGCACTCTTCTCCCATCTGCCTTCTCCAATATCAGAGCAGCTGATGCATCTGCAAGATGCCCCCCCACTCCAACACAAAAAAAACCAAACCTGTCCCAAACCACCCTCAACAGATGTCCGTCTTGCTACTTAATTCCCTGCCGGAAGACGCTCAGGCCGGACGGCGACCAGGGCTATGCCAGAAGTGACTGAAGATGGAAATTAAAATAGGAAAGTTTTTGCTGCCAACTGAAGATGGATGGCTCTAAGATGATGGTTGGGAAGACAGTGCAACAGGAGACCGGGAAGGACCTCCTCGTCGACACCTCCCTTGAAGGAAAGTCTCAATCCCCAGAAGAGCAACACCGAATTGCAAAGGGCATCCAGAGAAAGGTATGAGGAAAAGTCTTTCCCAGGTGCAACACTCACTATTAGGAGCTCCTTGCAAGACTTCCCCATCCGTCTCTTACTATTTCCTTCCCCACCTCCTGGAAACACCTGGAGACACAGAGGGGTCTTGGAGGGCAGAGACGTGAGTGGGATTTTTCATTTCGGATGATCCCAAACTCACGCCAACATGGAGATTATTAAACCAAACGGGATGGTAGAGTAGCCGTCATGCAATCCAAAATTCTCCTTTACTTTTACACCGCCTTCAAACACCTTGCAGGCTCAAGAGCAGAGCTGGCCTCCAGACAGAAATAAGCAAGTGTGTGCCATCGAGGAACCCATCGCACCAGAAATAAAGTGCAGCCTCTAAACAGTATATAGCCTGCCCACCTTTACCCATCACTAATATCTCATAAACCACAGCATATGAGGATGAAGTTTTCTTGTCCCCTACCCCAAGGGAAAGTCGCACTGAGTGACCCAAGCTGCAAAAAAGACCTGTGTTTTAGTGACCAACATCTATGCCAACTTGGGTATTGCAGTCTTAAAAGCATAAGCAGTGTATGCTAACCCTAGACACTGGATTTTATTTTTCCAGCGACTCTTATTTGTAGCTACTTCCTCGCACCCAATGCAGAAATGATGACAGCTTATGATCACCATGTTTTTTTTTTTTAATTTTTTTTAAGTTTATGCTATGCTTTGTTGCCCAACTTGGTCTAATCCCCATGCAGAGAGGTTTTAAAATAACAATCAAGTGCATCTAATTATGCATGTAGCAAACTCTACATCCATCACATGGAGATTATTAACTAGATGGGATGAAGGCAGAGCTGTCACCAAGTCCATAATTCTCCTTTATGTATTTATACTGCCTTCAGGCACCTCTCCTCAAGGGCTCAAAGCGCTTCCACGCATGCTTATTGTTTGCACTGCATTTGAAGGTAGATAGAAACTTTGCAGAAAAGTTAGCCAAAGACAATGCACCCCAAGAAGCAAGCAATATTAGAATTCGGATATGAAAAAACCAACCACAGCAGTGTTGGGATGAAGACCCAAAAGAAAAAAGGAGGCAGGGGGGTAAGAATAAGATGACATTGCAACTGCTGAATCATCCTCTAAACTCGTCATTGTGACTAATCTTAATTCACTTCTTGTAGGGTTTTATTTTATATATTTAATTTTTAAGTGCAGAGGATTAAAATATCGCTCAGTCAGAATGATTATAGACTCCATGTCTGGCAACTATTCAAGAGAAACCAAACAAAGCAGATGTGCTTTTCATTATGGATTAAAATCAATGAACAAATGCAGGCTTAGCCAGTGCAGATATGGCAGACTGCTCCGGAGCAAGTGCCCCTTTCTGAAAAAGGATCTAGTCACTAACTTCTTTGCCCTCCAGGCTAGGTGCAGACATTCAAAAAGCCTGAGGCAGAATTAATGCAAGTTGTGTGGTTTCTGTAAGCAGCGTAGTTTACATTGGTAGTGAACAGAACGCACGTTCGCGGGGGGGTGCAAATCTTAGACCAGGTTCTGCCATGTGTGCACCAAATTTCTGTTCTGTTCATTGCAAGTATAGACTGGTTTCTGACTGGTCCACTGGTAAGAGTGTACCAATCTGATTGGTACACTGGTAAGAGTGTACCAATTTTTTACACTGGTAAGAGTGTAATATCTGTACCTGGTCCCGGAGCCTAAAGGTCTATTTGCTGACATTAACGGATGTTGGGTACCTAACTTGCAGAGATGCTCCAGCAAAAAATAATAATAATAATAATAATAATAATGATGTTATTGTTATTCCCACTAGGTGCATGTAATCCCATTCAAATTACGGGGATTTAAAATTTTAAATTCAGAGATTGTAAGGGGCCAGAAGGGATCTCAGAAGATCATCGGGTCCAGCTCCCTGCACCAAGCAAGAAAAACAACTGGGGTCAGGTGGCCCCAGCAAGGTGGCTGTCTAGTCTCCTCCTGAAGATTTCCAGGGTTGGCGACTGTACCACCTCTGGAGGGAGCTTATTCCGCAGTCTGGACACCCCTACTGTGAAGACATTTTCCCCAATGTTGAGCCTGAATTGTTCTTCCAGGAATTTGTGGTCATTACTCCCAGTTCTCCCCTTGGATGCCCTGGTAACAGTTGCTCACCGAGCCTTTCACCTTGTGGAAATGCTATTCTGGCGCTTTTGGAAAATGTTGCACAGGGGGTTAAAAACCATTACAGTTAAATCGTGGACATGCAAATCTTGTGGTCAGGATGAGCCGGATTTCAGCAATGCCACATGACTTAAAGGGACAAAGACAAAGTCCGATGGCATCTTTTGATGTTGTTAATAGACTGGCATTGGGATAAGGAGCGTATAACATCAGTCCAAATGGACAAAAACAGAAGGAAAAAAAAAAAAAAAAGAGGCAGCTCAGAAGAGAAGCAGGATTATTCTTCAAATACCAAAGGATCCTCCAAAAACCATTAGCAGCACTGCTAACTCCCAAAGATGTACTCTGCAAAGAAGTGACACTGCTCCAATACCAGGCTTTAAAGAATAAAAATTAAATGCAGACAAAATTAAACTTCAACCTTCATATGAAGTCAGTAAATAGCAGACTTAAGTGCTTCTGGTTACTTTTTCCTCAAGGCAAAAAAAATCACCCCTCCAGGCTACGAAGAGACTTGCGGGGCAAGGAGAGACTGGTTCTTGAACAGGCCCGTATGTTAGAAACCATAGCAGAATGTAATACAGTGTATTTTTTACAGATTTAAAATTGGGGTTTGCATATTGTGCAGCAACCTTTACTAAGTTAAATTAGACACCTAGCCAGAGTTAAAATATAAGGTGTTTCAGATTCTACTCGTTAAACTGGAGATCATTAACCATAAACCTTCTTGATAAGCTATGGGAGCAGGCTTTGCACTGATACCAAGTTTGGGGAGGAAGCCCAAGTTTCAAAGCCAAAGGTAAAAAGGCCATTTTCTTGTTTAGCCCCAAAGCTTTTCTGAACAGCATGACACATTCAAATACATTTTCCAGATGCAAAAGCAACCCCACGGAGGAATCCAGGGATTCTCACGTAGAAATTTTCTTCTTTCTGGAAAGACCTTTCATTTGAAGCAGACCAGTCTATTTACCTTACAAGATCATCGGTGTGTAGAAGAATGCTGCTGTCAAAATACAGCCTCTCATAAAAGTCATTCTTTCCCAGAGGTGGATAAAAGCCATTGCCAGGAAAGTTGGAAGGAGGGGTAAACTCCGTTAAAAAACAGGCAACTTTTCCTACCTCAGCCCATCTTGAATTGCAAACACAAACAGAGTCTAGCACCTGCTGGTGCCTTTATAATACAGGCTCCTCAGGCAGGAACCGAGTTCAGATGTTAAGCCCTGATAACGAGTAGCTTATGAAAAGCAAGCAAAATAAAATCTGATCATGAGCAACTCTTGCTGACTCCGTGCCGCCAACATCAGTTGGCTTCATTTACCGAAGTGCCAGTGTTACAGATGTATCAGTTGGGTTAATTGCTGCCCAGACAGACAAACAGTCTAAAAAAAAAAAGTCTACATCCGTCTGTCAGGGGCATTGAGATGCATCAACTAGAAAACAGGACGTTAAAAGAATGTGGGTCAGCAAACACATTTGATTTTTCTAAGGTTACTAATTCACGAGTTCACAGTAGATGCATTTGTTCACGTGTCTTCGCCCCTTTTATGTGCATGTTTTAAACGGAGTCCAAAACAAAACACAAAACATCGAGAAGTGCAGAGTTGTATTAACTGATGCCATTTCCAAAATGTTAACATTTAAGGACAGAAAGCTTTCCGGTAACACATTCAGTTAGGTATTCAGTTCTCACTGGGAAAAAAAAAAAAAAAATCAGGAGGCAAACTGCACCCCTGATGACCCTAGCACAAGAGATCACAACCAACCTCAGTAACTGAATGAAACAAAACCCCCTTCAAAATTGGGATTCTCCCCCCCGCAATACCTTCTTTAAATCTCACGAGCAGTAGCCACGTGCGGTGCGGCACAGACTGAATGCATGCAGAAGAACCGGGTGGACGTTATAGCACCCACATTTTCAAGCACAGGCTTAAAGTTCAAGCTCCAGGTTCATTTTAGGCACTGCACAAATACTCTGATTTTCAGATGCACGGGAGTTGGTTGGTTTGCAGTGCTTTTGGGAATCAGGATGCTTAGGAGGAAGCCTAGAAGATGTGGGAGCTTCAATTTTAAAGCACCCATTCTTCACCTCCACCAAATGTCTTCCCATCAAAAGTTGAAAGGACTTGGGGTGGTTTTGAAATGTTTGATTTGTGCCTATTAGGAGATGCTTTTGTGCCCTGGAAAGATGCCTGAGCTTGAAAATGGTCTCCTGGATGCCACCGGCAGATATTTGAAGGGTAAATATCTTTCAATACAAGGTGGAGAAGCAGCCACTGCAGTTGGACTCTCCAAAACTTTGATAAAAATATATATATATGAAAAAGTCAGTGCGCTTACCAGCTACATTCTGTTGTACATCCAAATTGACATTCACAAAGAACCGGATACTGTCCCCGGACACGATTGAAGAGTTTACAGTGTCAAAGAGCTCTTCTCCTCCCGCTTCTTCTTTGTTCTCACAGCCGTCATCTGTGTCGCATTTAAGATAACCTGCCCAGAAGATTAACACAATGCTTCGTTACATCCTTTGCACTGTGTGTGCAATCAAACCAAACACCATCAATGTTCACACTTCTCCAACATTTTTCACAAGCCAAAATAATGGACCTTTTACTCTTAACCTTAGTGAGGAACATCCGCCCCAAAACGGTCAGAAGGATTCTCTGCTTTGGTATCTGCAAAGGTCAGAGAGGTACGTGTTTGGGGAGCACGGCATGAAACAGCTCGGCCTGACTCGATAGCTTCGTAGAAGTTGGGGACAGGAGGGGACCTTACAAAATCATCGGTGTGTAGAAGAATGCTGCCCTATCTTTTGGCATCGACGAGGCCTCTCACCCAGAGGTAGCATGCAACACGTTCAGGGGAATCAAGTAACTTGTGTTTAAAAAAAAAAAAGGTCTTAAAAACAGCCCGAGTAAAGTACAATACACAATAAAATTTATTCTGTACAAGCTATAGAGAAATCCCCCCCCAAATAAAATAAAAGGGTTTGGTTTTGTTGTTCTCAAGTTCTATACAGAATTATTTTATTCTACTGCCGTGCTGCTGAAAAGGCTGGAGTGATCTGCTTACACCTGCCCTGCTCTTTAAAATTAGATGTGGAGGGCAGGGACTTGGCTAGGTTCCTGCAGGGTTTAGTCTGTACCCAGAGACCACCAACATATGAAGCTGACCCTTGTTAAGTGCGTGTAAGCGGGGGGCTATGACATTGAGACATCTCCAATACAAGATCGATGAAACTTGTTTAAGGGGTCTTCAGGCCCCATTTCCAAGCACTGAAAGGCACCAATCGCATTCAGCAACCCATTTCAATAGCATTTAGGGTGCAGTTACGTGCTGCACGTAAACCGTACCAAATCCGTGGCCTGTTAAGCAGTGCTGGACTTAAAACGTGCCGTGCGCAATCAGACACTAAGGGTTAATGCCATTTCTTCCCTGAATGGCTCTGATTGGCTGCTAGAGGGCTAGCAAACAGTGCTGCTAGGCACCAGGACAGCTGAACCCAATCCCAGTTCTGGGTGGATGGGCTGGGAGCAGTGCATCCTGGGATGCTGGAGGATTGCAAATCGCTTGTTTGATCTACATGGAGCAGACAGAAGTTACCCTCACACAAGCGAGGCAGCCCAGCCCAGACTTAACCCTCATCTGAAGCAGCATAACCGACTCAAGGGCACTTGGCACAAGTTAACAAGCTTTAACAGCTGGGTGCTTGTGTTCCGAGTGCCCTTGCTGTGGTCTAACCAACATGCAACTTCACCCGTAGCCCCTCTCAAAGGTAAGGGGCCGATTTAGAAATTTCATCTGCCAAACCGGAGACAGTAAAGCCAGTGCTTAAACTGCTCCATTAACCTTTCAGTAGAGGCAGCTGGCCCTCCAGCTAGAAAGTCAGGTCTACCATTTGATCAATAACTAGCACTGCGGGAGATCAACCTCGATCCATTATTTGAAACCCGACCATGTTAAACCATCTGGTCGAACAAGCAAGATACTGGGCGATGCAACCATTGAGACTTGTGCATTTTCCACACGTACCCCAATTATGAGGTCAGGGCAGAGATGATGGCTAATCAAATAAGGGAACACACCAAGAAAGTAAGACCACATTTGTTGAAAGGAGCTATTTTGGACTCTTCTGCAACATTTATAATTATGATCGAGTCTCATTCAGATGGAGAAACTATATCGCTACAGCCTTTTGTTGCAAAGCAGCTGAAAGGTATCCAGGTTGTAGCCGGATCAGTCTAGGCGGAAGAGGCAATCCGGACTTGCAGTAGAGATGAGCTTTTATTTTTTGCAAAGATTTTTACAAAAATCTTGTAGGTCTAATAAAAGAGATCATCTCTACTACAAGTCCTGAAAGCAGCTGAAATACATTTATGCATGTAAATGTATAGTAAATACTAATTATTAAATGTATAGTACATACCAATTATTGCAGGCCTTGCAGTGTCCAGTTTTGTATTGCCCAAGTTATTCAGGCAGCTTCTACCCTCTTTGTGGCAATGATATTATATATCGTTGCATATAAAAACTGCCCGAAGCAAGCAGGCACATTTTGGCAGTGCATTTTAACACTACAGCAAGCTTAGACAACCAGTTTGGAGGCATAAACCAATACCACGTAATGGAAAATAAAAAGCTGATGGCACTTTTCAAAAACCTTGCACGAAGTATGAATTCAAGACTGCCAAGAACTCAAACATAAAATACATTTCTTAAGGATAGGGGGTTGACACTCTGCCACCACAACAACAACAACGCTGTCTAGTTTCAAGACCACAAACAGAAACTCCAATGATTATGACACTTGAACTTCAGCACATCCTGTTGCAAATTATCTTCCAGCGTTTGTTCTTGCAAGATGTGCTGACTAATAGGAAGATGCAGACTGTGCATCTCCCGGGTTGAAATCAGAAACATATCCTAGTTCTCAATCTGCAGACAATAGAATTTATATGGGTTTATTTGATTTATCATTGCATGCGTAGGTCTTTTAGTGCTTTATAGAAAACCAAAATGTGGCCTACATAACTCCCTTCCCCACCCCACACGCACGTGCATGCGCACACAGCTTACTTTGCACTGTGCATCCCCCACAAAGAAAAGTGAAGCATGCTTCCTCTGGTATAAAAGGCACGTTGCAGGTGCGTTTCCACCGTTGCTGAAGGATCCTTCCCAAGTGCTTCCAGAGGAGTCCGAGGAAGGATGCATTAGTGCTGTAGAAATGGTTTGGCAGAACTAAACTAGCAGTCAAGGACTGTATCCTCCGTGGTCACAAGAGCAACCTGAAGGCAAGTCTTCGTCTGGGCCCATGCCTACAAGCCACCATATATGTAGAAGTAGTGTGGCCAGCCTGGAGTCCGGTGTCCAGTTTTGAGCCCCCCCCCACTATAGAAAGGATGTGGACACATTGGAGAGAGTCCAGCAAAGGGCAAATAAAATGGTCCGGGGGCTGGGGGACAGGACTGGTGAGGAGAACCTGAGGGAACCGGGCTGATTTAGTCTGCAGAAGAGAAGATCTGCATGAGATCGAAGGAAAGGAACAGCTAGAAAAGTAGGCAACTGAAATTGTATGCTTAAGTTCACTACCGCTGTCTCAAAACTTAATTGTCATGCTGCTGCGTAGGAAGCAAATAATCATCTCCATCTCCAGCCTAGCATTACACAGGGAAATAGTGATCATGTCTTACGAGTGATACAATACCTATTTAATCTACAGTTTTCACTCTGTTTTCCAATCAAAGTTCATCCATGATGAAGAAAAGCTGGGGTAACTTCATTTAAAAAAAAAAAAAAAAAAAAAAAAAAATCAAATTGGCACCAGATAACCCATGGTCAGGGAGGTGTGGCAATACCTGGAAAGGACAAAAGCCTGAGTTTTAGCCAGTGCCACTTTTGGACAATTTGGGTGACTTTCACCCCATGACCTCTACTTCCAATAGTAGGCCTGGGCTGATGCAGACCAGCTGACAAGCACTGGGTCTTTTGGTGGTTGGGACCAAGCACGTCTTCAAAGGACACGGGAGTTACTTCAAAGCAATTCTACATGTGGCCAATGGTGAAGCGGAGATCTCGGCACCACCGCTGTTTTCCCCGCTTTTGGTTAAGGTTACAGAAACTTGTGTCTACCGTGCAACCAGTGTAATCTGGTACCTCTGGCCAATGACTCCTTGACTCTTGCCAATCAAGACGAGCCTGGCACACAGGCTGCAGCTTCTACACTGGTGGATGAGCTTCAAGCAATTAATTGTACCAGGTACTCACAAGAAGATCAGTAGCTCTCTCAGCTGCCTTGAAATGGGTACGTTAGAAAGAATGAGGTTAAGAAAAGTAGGTGGGGAGGTCAACAGCTGGAAGGAGATGGGATTACAAAGGGCCGGTAAAACTAAACCAGCCATGGCCAGGGGCTGCAATAGAGAGACAAATGGGAAGCTAGCAGAGCTGGGAAGGAGTGAATAGGTCATGGCAGGATTTGCTGATCTTCTTTTCGAAAAGAGTCAAATCAGGCTGCGGGTTGAGAGTGAAGGAGCTGGTGGTTGAAGTGGCAGGGGAGCCGGGCACTGGAGTGAGGGATGGAGAAGCAGCACGGCAAGGCAAACAGGTACCCATATTTCAAAGCTCGCACCACTGCAATCCCCAAACTCAATGGGGACAGGGAGGTTTCTAGCTACTTAATTCTTCCCTTCCCAAAAAAAGGCACTGAACATAACTCTGGATTATCTATAACATTTTTCCAAAAGATGGGTTGTACAAACACCAACCACCTTGTGAGCCAGTGTCCACCTCAGCAC
>NW_017728948.1:3367373-3373888 GCF_001723895.1 Crocodylus porosus | reverse complement strand
AAAAAAAAAAAAAAAAAAATCACTGTCATTTGATTTGTCATCCTTGAAGCCCGTTCGCCATTTGCTCATGGCCTGAACTAAGCATTTTGATTTCCCAACTGGCAGGCAGGTAGGTACTTGGCTTCCTCTCTCCAGTCTGCCTCAGCAATTAAGGAGAGCGCTTTTTGGGGGGGAAAAAAAGAAAGATCTGGCAACTGCTCATCCCCGCAGAGAGACCCGAGAGACAATCCTAGTCTGATCGAAAGAATATAGAGGAGGCCGCACATGACAGAAGAAACTGTTCAATTATCCTGGAGTTTTGATTTTTGTTTTAAGGTGGATTTGGACTGAGATTCTGTTGCTGTTGGCAGATTTTGGCTGCCTTATGTTTCCATATTATTAACTATTTTATCAGGCTTCAATATTAGGAATCCATTTTGCTCAAAAAAAATGGAAAAACAACCCCCCACCTCCTGAAGTTGGAACACAAAAACAGGCAACAGATTTTAGTCCAATGCCTGTCTAATATTTCACCTTCGATTTGAGCAAGGAGCTATCCTGTGCAAAACCTCAAGCATTACTTAAGCCAGCCATGAGTTAAAACCCAAGTGACCTGCATCACTATCCATATTGTTCTCGTGGAAGTCCCCATGTGTACTAATCAATATGCTAGTCTTGCTTGTCACTGCAATACCTGCGAAGCACTTCCCATCTTTGAAAGCAAAGATCATTGTCTTATGGTACTTGGTATTTAAGAGCCACCTACTCAGGTATGTGCTGGGGTTGCTCAGCAACTATAAAAAAATTAAGTACACGCTAAACGAACAAAATGATGTCTGTGGAGCGCTCCACTATTGTAGGCATAAGTAATGCTGATGGGGAAGTGAATCGTTCTGGGCTCAGGCCGGGATCTAAGCACAGCGTAGCCTGGCACCTCATTAAATGTGCGCGGCTTTACTAGAGGTAGATAAAGCACCGAACAGCAGCCCGCTTGGTTAGCATGGTCCGTTCTCTGCAAAGACGTGGACGGGGCACCTGCGAGGAAAAACAGTGGACCTCGACAGACGCGCATCGTGGTGCACGTGCACCGGGGGCCCAAATTAAGGGTTGCTGATGCCACTCCATCTCCCGTTTCATTGCCTAGTCCCTTATTCCCAGTCTTCTGGCTCGCCGGTCCTCAGATCTTCTCCGTGCTCCACTTTCTGGTCAGTCATCTCTCGTCCTCCCTAGTTTCTGCTATCCCAGCCCCAACCCCCTTGGCCTAGCTAACCCTCGCATCCCCCCTACCCTTCAAGGCCGGCTGCGAGGTCGTCTCCCAATTAGCCGGTCCACTCCACATTTAAAAATTAGAGCTTTCTCCTCCGTGCTCTAGCAGAAGGTCATGCAGTAGAGACAGGAGCCCCGCCGAAGAGTTTCAATACCCAGCCCCAAGTCATCCAGACCTGGTGCACCCATTTAACAAAGCCAGAAGTTTTGTTAAAAAAAAGGACCAGTCACAAGGAAAACAGCCATCCAGGGAAGTGGCAGAGGCTAGGAGCACTCATCGCAGAACTGGTTCCTCTGCAAAAACCCAGCAGGGCAGGACCCAGGTTGGGAAACACGGGCCCTGGTGCAGCAGCAAGCCTGCACGGGGAAACACCCGTGGCAGCTCAGCGAGCCATAGGACCAAATGGGGCATGGCTCCCAGCTATATAAACCCAGGGCCTGAGCCAGAGCGGACGATTTGGCCCTGGAAGCTGCAGTGGAAGGAGCTCCAGAGCCGGAGGCGCCAAGAGAGCTACCTTGGGGAAGGCGAACACAAGGCTGCGACCCAGGATAAGGGGAAGCCTTGTTGTATACAGGTAGTCAGAAAAGCATATTCCTTTGTTATAGTTTATACCGGGGGGGGGGGTGTAAAAGGGATTGAGGAGTGGTTTGGAGGTCCCATTAGTACCCGAGGGGCATGTGACCACCCATGCTCTGTCAGGGGTCAGGCCCAAAGGTGCAGAGTGGGGCCAGAGCCCCAAAAGGGGCAGCCGCATCCAAGAGGGGCAGAGACGGGGGCCAAGGGGCCAGTGCCTAGAGTAGGGCAGCAATAGGGGCAGGGGCCCAAAGCCTCAGAGGAGGCAAGGATAGGCCTGGGCACGGTATAAAGGCGGGAGGGTCAGAGCCATGTAATCAGCTTTTAAGGCTTACAGGTGCCCTGGGGGGGGGCACAGGCAGTGAGGAGTGCCCATGCAGTTTAAGGGCAGGATTTGGATCAGCAGTGTCCAGGAGGGACTTGCTGGCTATTCGGCAGATTGTGGCTCACGCTAGGACGCCTAGGCAGCCCCCCTTTCAATGCAATAGGTACATCAAAGCACAGTGGGCGAGGGGGGGGACAGTACCCTAAAGGCAGAGCTAGGTACCAGTTGCATGGGCACTAGGGGGCATCACGGCTGTCCCTCAAGCAAGTCCCAGTTACAACCCATTACTGGGACAGTCTGGTTTCAGCCTGTAATGCTGGGTGGAGCATGCTCGAATGGCAGATGTACGGCCCGACCAGCAGCAGAACCTGAGAAAGACAGGACATGCTCAGTGCAGACTGAATCGTCGGGTATTTTATCTGCTAGCAAAAGGAATGGGTTTTTCTAAGTGATTATGAAAGTTAGCCAAGTCTGGGAAGACTTCTGCTCTTGCAGCAAAAATGCATCCCTGACATGAAGATCATCCTGCTGGCAAACGTTGAGCCCTTGCTCCAAGTTACAGCAAGGCTAGGGCTGATTAAAAAGGACCTCCAGAATTCGCTTCACATGCGCAATGCTAAATCTGGTTATCCTGAACAGCAGCAGCTTTGGCAAACATTTTAAAAGTTGGCCCAAGGCGGCCACTCACCACAGAAAACCTCAACCTAAATCCCTGAAGAATGGCAAAGGTAGAGAGGAAAGGGAAACAGCTTCTTAACTGGGATACAGCTGGTGACCTGAATGAAGCCACCTTGCCAGCTCCCCCAGTAGCAACAGTCGTGGGACAAAGCCAGGGTCCTCATTTAAAGTCTGCAGTGAAGTGGGAGATTTTGCAAAAGGTGCGAAAAAGCAGCCAACCATACGGGCCACGGACAGCCGCGTGCTGCAACGGCCTCGCGTGCCTTGGCAAATCCGCGCCTTTGGTTCTCCCGGTAATAAAGCTATGTCCAATCAACAGCTGCTTCATCTTGTATCCCAACCAACTTGATACACATGCGAGTTTAAAGCACTTTTCATGAGATAAAACTCTCCAAATGCAAGAAGTGGTAGGAAAAAAGCAAAACCCGATCCACTCTGGAAATATCAATTAAAGGTTGTGCGTATACATGCAACATCCACCAGTAGCAAGAGAACGATTGGAGGGGATGGTAGAGGATTCGAGAGCCTGTTCTCATTCTATTCTCCAATCCACGATGAAAAAAAGCTCGGGTAACTTAATTTTAAACAAGCCCCCCAAAAAATCAAACTGGCACCAAATAACCCATGGCTATACATGCACAATTCTGAATGCTAACTGGGGCAATACAGTCAGTAGCATGAAGGAAGCACGGTCCCCAGAAGTCAACCATCTCCAAAGGTCAGCCCTCATTTAGACAGATGCCACACGGTGCTGACAGCCACATACGGTGCAAGACCACGAGCAGACATCTCGGCAGTCCTAGATTCAGAAACCCGCACCTGGTTGTAGGTAGATTCCTGCCTTCCCCCTTATTAACTGCATTTGTGCAACATGAGAAACAAAAGAACTGGGCGCTAAGGAGAGACCTAATGCTATCGATATCCACAAGGCAGCAACGAAAAATAAGCCTGGCTTTGTTTTTGAATGACGGGGTAATGCCACTGTTAATGCCGTGAACACTCAGAGCAATTTTTTTTTTTTTTAAATTTCCTTTCCAGCTGTATTTTACCCTCAAGCACTCCAAGCAAGTAAAAATTAATAACAACTTTGCTAACAGAAGGCATTTGGTGGCACAAAGCCAAATTCTCTCCCTCGTCAAATTAGATGTCTCATAATATTGGCTGAGTTTTTTTTTTCCTTAAGCCCCAGCGCTCAAAATTATGCAATGGCAGGAGAATCATGACTTCAAGGGTTAAAAAAAAAAAAAAAAAGGTACGATTCTAGCTCTTGGAATTGGGAAAGTTTTGAAAACAGGGACCCTTCAATGCCTTAAGTACTAGCAATTCACGGTTCTCTTTAATACCTTTATGACTTTTGAACACTGAAGGTTGCAAGCACATTTGTACCTTGCAATATTGCCATGGGAAAGCAGTCCCAGATTTCTTTAAGAAACCTTCCTCCCAAGGCAGGCAGCACATGCTTGAATTACAGGGCTGTCCCTCTTCACTGGTTTGGCAAACAAGTGCTTTGGCAACATGAGCCAACACAGAAATATTAACAAGCCCTCTGCTGCCGTTTTAATTCAGCAACTCCAAATCTGGTTTTTCTTCAGGAATGAGGATGGCTTCTCTCCAGCATAAGTGCTTTCAAAATGTTTATCTGCAGACTGTAGTTCATTAAATAATAAAAATGCAGCCATTGGGTTTGCTCTGGAGAACTGGGAGAACCATAAGGAGTCACCTTAGCCTTAACGCTGGGCATTGAATGGTGCAACTCTTGAATGATACCTGTATAAGCTCTTGCAAGGCAGTCTACGGGGCAAGCAGGCATAACCGTTCCACGTAGAGCTACTCCTTGCTTACCACCGTCATTATGTTCCTGAAAAACACAACTTTAAGCGAAACGATGGCAAGCAAAGCCAATCACATCACAGCAGTTACCACCTAGCAGGCAGCGGCCAAACAACCTTATAACCAAACACCGCGAGACGTTAAAATGAGCGCGTTCTCTAATAGATGAGCGATGTATAACGAAACAGCGTTAACCAAGACGACATTAAGTACCCGTGTAGCAAAATCTTGTTAAGTTTAACCCCGTTTCATTCAGGATGAGTTGCAAGCTCTTTAGCTCATCTGCATCCCCTATATGAGCACTTACCAGCTAAGCCATCGGAGGTGGCATTGAGCAACCCCATTCTTTTTCAACCAATTTTTAAATTGTATATGTGCACAGTTTCAAAACCGGATTGCAGTGGTGTTTACAGTCTCTCATGCTCAGCAGTGGTATTATAAACTAACCGGGGAGGGACAAGCTACACCAATTTCTAAGAGGGAACGATCAGGGAAGTTGACAGCATTTAACCCGTGGATGCCATACAACGGTTGCAATGTACAGTTCTTTGCCCATTGTGGACAGAGTCCATGCATTGTTTCGACAGGGGTTTTGTTAGAGGATGTTAAGACCGACGGAAAGAATTTTCTTTCGATGCATCTATAGACACACCTCAGGTAAAAATACAGAGGGTGGTTGTTAATTATACTTGAAGCAAATTCTGCAAAACAAAAAAGTCAGAGCTAGCTTAAAAAAATACAGCCTTAAATGAAATGCAGAGTTGATCCATCCAAAACACCTTAACTCAGCTCCCTGCACACATCGTATAATAGCACAGAGTCATAAATGGCACTGATGGTCTCAGATTAAATTGATGTCTGGGACTTTAGAGATCTCCCATCTCCCCCATTCCCCTCATTTTCCCAGTTACATTATTTAGAAGAAAAAAAATAGCGTTGAAATAGATGCCAGGTTCTTAATGGACTCTGTTTTTAATTAATTTTAGCTCAGGCTTAACAGATTAATGACTAGGATGATGGAACTAAGAGTGCACTTAATAAATTTGCGGTGGACACCCAACTGGGTGAGGTAGTGGGCACTTAAAAAAAAAAGGATCAAATTAAGAGTCGAAAGCCCTTAGTTCAGAGGGGCTCCACTCCTGGCCTGAGGAGCCATGTAGTAATCAGGTCCACGGGTTTCCCCCTAGGTCCAAAAATGAGGCAGTGGAGAAGCAGGGGCTATATAACACTGCTACCACTTCTTGATGCCGAACTGCCAACTTCAAGCAGCTCCATCAGGCAGCACTGCACACCGGATCGTGCCCACAGACTGGATCCGGCCAGTGGACTGCAACACCGCAGAAAAGCACCGCGGGGGTGACAGTGGATCACAAGCTGATTGCAAGAGCATTGCACTGACCTGTAGAAGAAAGGCTAGCTGTATACTAGGCTACGTTAACAGGAGAACTGGTAACTGCAATGCTTCTATTCAACACCGGTAAAAGTCTCACCTGCAGCAAGAGTCCAAAATTTGGGCACGGTACATAAAGTGGACAAGCTGGAAAGAGCCAAGAAGAGCACACCCGTGATTAGCAGCCTAGAAAACGGTGACAGTCATGGAAAGTTTGGATTATTTAGTCTGGGGAGCACTGAGAAGGAACGACAGGCCTCTTTAAAAGGAGAAGCTAAAAAGGATCGGTATAAAGGAAGATGGTGACCAATTGCTCTGTCTACACGGGACAGAAAAAGAAAAGCGATGGATTTAAATTGCAACAAGGAGATTTAGAAAGATCACCTAAATCTCTTGACTATCTGTTGGGGTGGCTAAGCAACAGAAGAGCTTTCCTAGAAGTTTGTGCAGTCTCCATCGCCGGAAACATCCGA
>NW_017728948.1:3364540-3367273 GCF_001723895.1 Crocodylus porosus | reverse complement strand
TTGGGGCAAACACCCCCTGGATTAGCAACCTGTAGGCGCAAGGATGGACCAAGTCTACATCAGTCCAAACTAGAAGAGGCAACAATAATGGCTTCTAAGCATTGTTTCGTTATATACTACAGTGATGGTATTTAATATAGCATTTAGGCACCCTGAAGCACCCAAATTACAGCTGAATTTGCCCGTTTGCACCTCCGGTATGAGTTGCTCCCAGTGGCTGGGCTGGTATAACCATGCAATCTGAAAAAAAGGACATCGACAACCTAGACACTGAGTTTAATAATGACAAATCTTCACCTCTCCCAGGCTTCCCAAAGTTATTCTCAAGTGAGAAGAAAGACTGTTTTGGGTCTCATTTATAAAGTACTTACCTGATAAGCTATCTATCCACTGGAGCCTAGAAAGTAAAAAAAACCCACCCCATAGAAATGGTATGCCAACTATTTCAAGCTTCCCCTCTCTATGCGCCACAAGGAAGAAGCCAATTTACTGTTTGAGCTCCCAGAATATTCCAAGCAAGTTGCTTAAACCAGCAACTCTCCTTGGCTTGTGTGGGAGTAAGGGAAGGATCATCTTCCATCATGTCCACTACATTTTTAAATGCAGGAGCGTCTTTAAAATGGACTATAAACAGTGGTTTTCAGCCTGTAGTGGAGAACCCCTGGGGATCCATAAACTGTCTTAGGGTCCCCAAGAATGACTATGATCAATCAAAAGTAGGTGAAAACCTACACTTGCAAGTCAAAAGGGTCTGCACTCCCATTCCTAATTTTTTTTAGGGGGCCACAAATGAAAAACTAAGGTAGAAAACCACTACACTAAACAACGAGGCAAGCCTACTGTTGCCATCTTTCTTTGCTACTGGACAAGCACAGTTTTATCTTCTTTGGTTCATCTTGTCATAAAAGTAGCCAGATGCAATTACCAACTTTCCAGGTGCATCGGTCATAATATATAACTGAAAAAAACCAAACTGATCTGCTTAAAAAAAAGAAAAGAAAAGCCAAGCACTCGGATAAATCCCATCACTGTATTTTACAGCCAGTTCTCAAGAAACTATTGCAAATAGTCCAAGTCATAATCCAATGCATCTCAAGCAAGACCTAAGAAGTCATCTTCCCACTTTATTCAGTCTTGGTGAGGCTGCACATGAGTATGGCGTCCAATTTTTGGCGCTGCACTTTAGGAAGGGCGTGGAGCAGCTTGAGAGAGTGCAGAGGAGAGCCACGCACATGATCGGAGGGCAGGGGAACGGGCCTTAAGAGGAGAGGCTGAGGGACATGGGGCTCTTCAGCCTGGAGAAGCAAGGCTCAGGGGGGATTTGGTGACTGCCTGTAAGTACATCGGGGGGTGCTTCAGGGATGGGGAGAACAGCTGCTCACCAGGGCACCCCAAGGGAAGACAAGGTCCAACGGTCACCAATGCCTGGAAGACCATTTTAGCCTGAACACAAGGAAAAACTTCTTTACCGTCCGAGTCTCCAGAGTCTGGAATAGGCTCCCCCCCAAAAGTGGTGCAAGCACCTACACTGGGTATCCTTCAAGAAGTGCATGGATGCTCACCTTGCTGGGGTCATCAGACCCCAGCTGACTTCCTGCCCCTTGGGCAGGGGGCTAGACCCGATGACTGCACGAGGTCCCTTCCGGCCCCAAGGTCTATGAAATCTATGAAATTCAGTGCCAAATTTCAGTTCTACACCACAAATTGCCACAGCAGAAACACTGCATTTTAATGTGCAGCCCTCCTGGTAAAACAGGCCCTAGAAATAAGATCTTCAGTAAGGAGAGATGAGGATCAGCTTGTGGTTCATCGCAAACAGTCACGGTGCATTCCCTGCTGGAAAGCGGGCATTGTACCAAGGAGACTCCAATTCCTATTGCGAAGGGATTCATTTCAGACAGGCATTTGGATTAACTTCATTATTCAGCAAAACAATTCCTGAAGAGATAAAACTATATTTAAAAAAAAACATGATGCACATACCAAACTAAAAAGCCAACAGTAACAAATAGATAAAGTATGTCCAAACAGCCCAGCCTGGCGGGGACCTCAGGGCCCTCCAACAGAAGGGGAATTCACTGTGCCAGCAAGACCAGTTAAGTAGTCGGGGGAAACCCAGCAATAAGAGATTCACTCCAGAAAGTGAAACTCAGGTTGTCATACTAGTTAAGCCAGGTTCAGAAACAATGCAATGTTTCAAGTCTCTTTTAACACGTTAGTTTTTATTGCGAGGGATTAAAAGTCCCCAGAAAAGAAAAAGCGAAGCCTACATCCCCTGCTGATAAAAATAAAGAGTTGCCTGGTCAATTAAAAAGTTAATTAGAGTAACAGAATCCAAGCGTTTGCTATTAAGACCGATTCCTATTAAAGCAAATCCACTTGCAGTCAATGTTTTTTTTTTTAGTTCTGCGCACCTTTTAGCAATGAGGGGAACCAGGAGAGCTTCTGCAGGAAGATGACATCGGTTCACAAGTTATTCTGAACATGAACTGCCAAGCCCAGTTTAATCAAAGATTTTAATTAAAACCTTCAAGTTTGGATTTGGTCTGCACAAGTTATTTGACTAGACACTTACATTTCTAGAAAGGATCCTGATTTCATAGGACCAGAGGCACGCTTTCCTCACTGGTTATAAGAACGTCGGTGGGCAAATGTCAACCCACAAAGTTGCTTTTTGCCAGGTTAGAGAATATTCACATCCCAGCAAAAGGAAAGGAAAAAAAGGAGGCAGCA
>NW_017728948.1:3361812-3364175 GCF_001723895.1 Crocodylus porosus | reverse complement strand
GGGGGGGAAGCGGGGAGCTCTATTATGCCTAAAACAAAACCATCAACAGCTCATTTCAGAACGCAGAACCGTGGAGGAACCAAAAAAAAGCTAATAAAGCCTGAACACCCAAAACACTACATATAACCAGAGAAACACTCAGCTACAGCTCTCCAGAAAAGTCTCAATACACTGAAAGCACCAAAAAGAAGGTGCAAACACTACTGGTGTGGCAGTGGGCAACGTGAGCTGCCTCCACCATGTTAATTTGGGGCACAGCTTCAAAAAAACCCCAGTTCAATAAAGAGTGGTATCGTGAAACGGTTGCTTTACAAAAACTTGTGCTTTAATATACCCCCGAGTGGAAAGATCCCACCGACAGATGGGAGGAAGTGGCCTGCAGCAATGACTTCAAGGCTTCCTCAAGGCACGGGTCTAGTCCCTTGGTTGCGGTCGTATGTCTTGGTGGTACCACAAGAGCTGGTGAACTCCTGGGCATCTCAGGTTTCCCTACCGGCTCTTCCTTTCTTCATGGGGCGATATATAGGTTAGTGCTTGCAGAGCGCTATGCAAGTGCTCTTGGAGGGTTACTCTCAAGGCAGGAAGCCCACAGCAATCCCTTCAGTTAAGTCAGAGGCTCAAGGGCAGCTTCCCATCCAGCAGTGATTAAACTTGGTCAGATTTGCCAAACGTTGGGCTCTGAAAAGGACAGGAGGTTTAACAACAAAAGGAAGAAATGATCCACCCCCTTTCCCGTTACAATCGCCCTGGACAGCCCGTAATGGCACCAATTCAAGCAAAATCATGAGGCGGGGGGGAAAGTGTGTGAGAAGCAAGAGTCTCACCAAGAAGCAGCCCTGGGGCTGTGGCACTAAGGAGCATCCCCCGAGGACACGGGAGGAGACTGTTTACTGGCATTGTGCAAAATAGACACTTGGGACCCATGGGGAAACAAGACGCCTACCGTCTCCTCCCAGCTGGGAAAGGAGCAGGCAGGCTACATGCTCTGGAGCCTCCGAAAACAACATTGAAAAAAAAGCCTGCTTGTGGCTGTTGGAAAAATGGTTTAAGTGAATACTCGCACTTGCATTGTACTTGGCATATGCTCCTGCCACCGGAGCCGCGGTGCTCTGGATGCATCCTTCATCCAGCATCTTTGAACCTAGCTATGCAAGCAAGGATTGACACCAGGGCAGGGGCACTTTTCCTTGGGGACAGAAGGGGGTAAAGTGAAACGCTTTACTAAAGAGCACAAGGTTGCCTTGAATTTTTTCCCTGCGTTGTAAAGCAGCCCCATCTCTCCTTACAGCTCAATAAAAGCCCTCGAGCCTCTTCTCGCTGCTGAAAGCCAGACACTCCTAGGCAGAGATCTCCAGGCTCCCTCTCTCACTTGCATTTTGCTGCAAGCACCAACTGTACCCAATACCAAGGTCCTCCTGAATAACTGATCCCACTTTGACTGCTTTTGTGATGGAAGATATTCCCACAGGACAGTTCAGCCCCCACGATTCAACTGGTGCTTTGGCTGCGTAAACCTAATAATTAAACTCTATAGCCTCAAAATAGTAAGAGTGGGTTAGTAAAATCTCAGACCGTATAAAAATCCAGACAGGGAAAAGGCAGGAGTCTTATGTACCCTTTCCTTTGCCCAAAGCCATCTTGAGTACACCAGCACCATCCACAAGAAAATGTCATTTTTTTCTCTTGCTAGTTTAGAAAAAGGAAGAAAAGCAAGTAATACCTCTCTGGCATCTTCAGCACTATGTCTAGAAGAGTCATAGGCATGTTCAGCTGGAAGGGACAGCAGACCGTCATCCAGTCCAGCCCCTGCTCAAGACAGGATCGTCCCAAACAAGTGCGTGTCTAAGCTACTCTTGGAGGCCTCCAAGGAGGTAGATCTCACAAGATCTCTAGGCAGCATGCTGTAAAACTTAATCACCCTTTTAATAAAAAGGTTCTTCCTAATATACAACCCATTTCCCTCACTGTATTTGGAGACACCTGCTCCTTTCCATGTCCTCTGCAGCCCCAGAGACTAGCCCCTTCATAACCGCGTGACTTACCAAATCCCCCCTTAGTTTTTCCGTGCAACTCCCGTTTCCCAGACCTCTATTCATTTTTGTTGGAACGATCCAGAGAGACAGCACAACCTGTGCACCTTGGTTTTGAGATACGATGCCTAAAACTGGAAACTTGTTTCAGGTGAGGCTTTACCAGCACCAAAGACAATGGAAGGATCACTTCCTTTGACTTGCGAACAATGCTGCTATGAATACAGCCCAGCATACTATGGGCCTTTTTGCTACAAGAGCATACCGTCGGCTCATGTTTAGCCCATGGCACGCTTGAACCCAGGTCCTTCATTTCATAGATTTTGTAGACAT
>NW_017728948.1:3359237-3361322 GCF_001723895.1 Crocodylus porosus | reverse complement strand
GCATTGCAGGCTCATGTTCATCTTGTGGTCAGTGATGACCCCCAAGTCTCTTTCTTCATGCAGCACTGCAGCCCAGGCAGTCATTCCCCAAGCTGTATTTGTGCAGGCAATTGTTCTGCCCCCAGAGCTATCCTCAGGACATTGCACTTGCCCTTACTGAAAGATGCTGGGTTGATTTCGGACCATTTCTCCAGTCTGTCAAGACTGCTCCGATTCCTTCCTTCCAGAAAAGGTCGCAGCTCCACCTGGTTTGGTCTCACCGGCAAATTTGCAACATGAGCACTCAGTCCCATTGTCCAAATCATTAACAAATGATATGAAATAATTCCAGACCCAGAGCAGACTGCTGGGGAACCCTGCTTGATACCACCACCCGATTACAGGCTGAGCCATTGATGACTTTGTTGAGCCCAAGGATGCATGCACCAATTATGCATTCATCTTACAATAGTTTCATCTATACTTAAGCAATTCTGAGTCCTGCTTAGGGCAAAGAATCCCAGTATGGATCTGTTCCAGCCAGGGATTCCTAGGGGTTGGGGGGGCAGGGGGAACGGCTCTATTTCCTATCCGGTTTCTGAAAACATCAAAGAAAAGATCAGAGCAAGTTAGGCACCACACATCTTGTGTGGACAGGTGAACTACAGCAGAGTCAAAGAAACACATACCTTCTAGGAAGTCAGGCAATGCTTTAAATAGGAAGAGAATCGAATGCCCCAAGAGAAAGTCAAACTGCGCTGAGATTTTTGGTACCAGCTGGACCTTAATACAATTGCAAATCAAGGCCCGCAATACTTTTAGCCTCAGGCTCATGCACCTAGGTGTTTCATGCCAGGTACCAAGCCCGAATAAAATAAAACGTTTTTTTAATGATATAGTAAAACCACTTAAACCCTCAGTTCTCTTCCAAATACTGCATCTTCCCAGGACAAAAAGTCATCCAGAGGCGTTGATATGGAGCATCCCAAGAGATGCTGGGTTTGTCACCGTCATCCGCTGGCTGACTGCTCTTTCCCCTGCACCAAGCTGCTTTTAGTGCTTCTACAAGGTAGACAAAACTGTTGCTAGAGCTCATCACCACCAGTTCATGTTCCTGGTGCTTTGGCTGTGAAAACTGTTATGTGCCAATGAGAGTTTATCTGCTGGAACATGATGTGGCCTGCTCCAGACCAGGGTGCACAATCTTAGGGGGAAAAAAAAAAGAGGTGGGAAGGGAGCTCAGGAGGTTGCATCTAGTCCAACCCCTGCTCCAAGCAGGACCAGCCTCAACTACATCATCCCAGCCAAGGCTTTGACTAGCCCAGTTTTTAAAACATCCAAAGATGGAGAGTCCACAACCTCTCTGGGTAACTTCTTCCAGTGTGTTCCTATCCTCCTAGCGAGAGAGTTTTTTTCCTGATATCTAACCTCAGCCTCCCTTGCTGCAGCTTGAGCCCATTGCTCCTTGTCCTGTCATCTGTTCCCTCTGAGACCAGCCCAGCTCCATCCTCTTTGCAGCCCCCCTGCAGGGAGGTGAAGGCTGCTATTCAGTCCCCTCAGTCTTCTCTTCTGCAGACTCAATCAGCCCAGCTCCCTCAGCCTCTCCTCACCAGTCCTGTCCCCCAGCCCCTTAACCATTTTCACTGCCCTCCGCTGGACTCTCTTCAATGGGTCCACATCCTTTCTGTAGTGGGGGGGCCCAAAACTGGACACAGGACTCCAGATGTGGCCTCCCCAGGGCTGAACAGAGGGGAGAATCACCTCTCTTGACCTACTAGCAAAGCCCCTACCAGTGCAGCCCAGGAGGCCGTTCGCCTTCTTGGCACCAAGGGCACACTGCTAGCTCCTGTCCAGCTTACTGCCCACCGTCACCCCCAGAGCCTTTTCTGCAGAGCTCACAATGCTCATTTCCATCTGTCCCAACTTATTTTGAAAGCAAAGAACAATCCTTTATGACACCCTACACTTACGGGGGACCCAAACACCAATTACCTAGGCATTCGCCTGAAGCTCTGGGCGAGGGCCTTCCTCATACAAACTTAATCCCACGCCAACTCCAGCTCCTAACACAAGATACAGTGGCCAAGCTCCAAAGGAAAAAAAAAA
>NW_017728948.1:3348859-3359137 GCF_001723895.1 Crocodylus porosus | reverse complement strand
TCCCAAGAGATGCTGGGTTTGTCACCGTCATCCGCTGGCTGACTGCTCTTTCCCCTGCACCAAGCTGCTTTTAGTGCTTCTACAAGGTAGACAAAACTGTTGCTAGAGCTCATCACCACCAGTTCATGTTCCTGGTGCTTTGGCTGTGAAAACTGTTATGTGCCAATGAGAGTTTATCTGCTGGAACATGATGTGGCCTGCTCCAGACCAGGGTGCACAATCTTAGGGGGAAAAAAAAAAGAGGTGGGAAGGGAGCTCAGGAGGTTGCATCTAGTCCAACCCCTGCTCCAAGCAGGACCAGCCTCAACTACATCATCCCAGCCAAGGCTTTGACTAGCCCAGTTTTTAAAACATCCAAAGATGGAGAGTCCACAACCTCTCTGGGTAACTTCTTCCAGTGTGTTCCTATCCTCCTAGCGAGAGAGTTTTTTTCCTGATATCTAACCTCAGCCTCCCTTGCTGCAGCTTGAGCCCATTGCTCCTTGTCCTGTCATCTGTTCCCTCTGAGACCAGCCCAGCTCCATCCTCTTTGCAGCCCCCCTGCAGGGAGGTGAAGGCTGCTATTCAGTCCCCTCAGTCTTCTCTTCTGCAGACTCAATCAGCCCAGCTCCCTCAGCCTCTCCTCACCAGTCCTGTCCCCCAGCCCCTTAACCATTTTCACTGCCCTCCGCTGGACTCTCTTCAATGGGTCCACATCCTTTCTGTAGTGGGGGGGCCCAAAACTGGACACAGGACTCCAGATGTGGCCTCCCCAGGGCTGAACAGAGGGGAGAATCACCTCTCTTGACCTACTAGCAAAGCCCCTACCAGTGCAGCCCAGGAGGCCGTTCGCCTTCTTGGCACCAAGGGCACACTGCTAGCTCCTGTCCAGCTTACTGCCCACCGTCACCCCCAGAGCCTTTTCTGCAGAGCTCACAATGCTCATTTCCATCTGTCCCAACTTATTTTGAAAGCAAAGAACAATCCTTTATGACACCCTACACTTACGGGGGACCCAAACACCAATTACCTAGGCATTCGCCTGAAGCTCTGGGCGAGGGCCTTCCTCATACAAACTTAATCCCACGCCAACTCCAGCTCCTAACACAAGATACAGTGGCCAAGCTCCAAAGGAAAAAAAAAAAAACACTGCCCTGAAAGAGAACCTGAAAAACCAGCAGAGCAAGAACCACCCACGATGAGGAGCGCTGACAGCAAGCGTGACTGATGCCCTTCCACTTCCAAGCATTGGTGACATCTACACAATTTAATTGTAGGGACTGTTTCTATAATAGGCTGATGAAACATCCACTCATACAAGCCTAGGGTCAAATATGGCTTCGGTGACACAGATTAAAATGTTCTTTTCATTTCCAAGAGATCCTCCAAATTAACCCCTGCAGGGTTAATAAAGATAGGTTAAAATGTGGTTTTGATTTTTTTTTATGTTTTTAGATTTAAAATATATTTTTCTTTTCAAAACTTAATGTTTACTTTAAACATGAAACTTGTATTCAAGACCTGAACTCTGAAGACGTCGTAATAAGAAGTCAATAATGGGTCAAGATCTATTATTACAGGTCAATAATAGTCTTGACCTATTATTGACATCTTATTAAAGGCCTGATCCTATGGGGGAACCTATTAAGGGCTATCCTATGGGGAAAACCACCACATCTATCCTATGGGGAACGCTTGATCCTATTAAGGGCTTGATCCCATGGGGAAACCACCAGAACATAGCAAATAACTGCTGCAAACATAAGATAAAGATCTAAATGCACTGAGCTAGAACACTGTTTAGGTATATTATATATACACACACTACTGATTATATACATCACATATATAATTTCTATATAGTTAATTCAGCTTATAGCACACAGTTGGTACCCCCCAGCTGAAAACAAGTGTACCAAATATATCACATGAAGTTTCTATTGAGTATTACATCTACATGTTTTCAGAGTTATACCAACTAGTGCAAATACATGTACTTGCTCTCTCTCCCCCCCCGAAAATCACTGATTAAACTAAAATCATTAAGTATAAAGCCTCACTTCGAATCATTAATCTCTCTTACAAGAAGTCAATCTACAGAGTCCCTCTGAAAGTCAACACGTGAACTGATGTGATTGATGCATTAATATGCAAGTTATGAGAAAATAGAAAACAAATACTTGCCAGTCTCTTCAAAAAAGTACCCATTTCTGGACATCGCTGCTGGTGGGCTTTCTAGAAAGGAAGAGAAAGAATAAAAGGTTAAGTTCAAGTGGAAGAAGATCACAGGGATTCTGACTGCATTTGCCTACTTGGTAAGATCATTGTAACTGCAGTATGCAAGTAAGAGAAAGAACACAAGAAAATTACTACAAAATGTGAAGGATTTATTCCATTAGGGACAAATTTAACCTTCTGCTTGTTGCACGTTCCAGGAAATGTTGAAGGTCAATATGGTCATCAGCTCTGGCAAATTCACATACTTCAAATACTTTGTGTTCATTTAATGATTCCAGCCCAAGATGCCACTACCAGACGTCCCTACAAGCCAAAATGCATCAGTGCAACTTGTCACATCTGAAGGACCACACGTACAAACATTAATACAAGAGTCTACCAAGGGATGGTCCTATTAAAATGAAAGGCAATAGTGGAATCCAGGGCATACATGTCAACACAACCAAATGCTTTGGTGCATTCATCGTCATTCGGGTCTCAGGCAAGGACAGGCAACCTTTTCTGGCTGTGGGACAGAGTAACCTACCCTGGGTCAGAGGCAGGTGGGTGCTAGGATCCAACTGCTGCCACCGCTTGTCCCCGTGGCAGCCTGGCAAAACCACCTGCAGCCACAGCCTATGGTCTTTGGCCAGATCCAACAGTTCATGGCCTGCAGGCCATGAGTTTGCCGACCCCTGGTCTACGGGAACATTGAAGGTTGAGTGCACCATCTCTCTGGTTCACACCTAAACTAATGTCCACCCCACATCAACCTAAAATACTCATCCTTCTTGGTCCGCTTCCTAAACCTAGCCATAGCAGCAGAGGCACCCGTTTCTTCCAACAAGGATCCACAGAAGAAAGACGCGATGGAAGGTCATGCTTACATGCAATGAGCCCAGAGACGGCTGCATTAGGAGCGAGCTCCTGCACAAACTCCGAAAAACAGGACTGCGGCTGCTCTTCCTCGAGGCCACTCCACACGATATTCCCCTCTAATACTAAACTGCTGGTAACCTCCTACCAATTTGGGCAGAAGGAGGGACCTCAGCAACTTTGACTGGTTCGGAAGGGCATATGGTTTTGTAGCCACCAAGTCTATGGCTAGTAAGGTGCTGCCTTGCCCTGCCATGTGCCTGGCTTCGGACTAACATGGCTAACTACCTCTTCCATCCATTAAGGGAGGATGCATCTAGCTCCCCACTATTACCCGCATGTATGTAAATCCCATCATGTGGATTAGGTCTAGTTTTTAAATCCACTACACTGAAACATTTTTCAAAGTTGCTGGGTTTGGCATTTCAAGGTCGTTCCACGCTAGGGATGGACCCAAGCAGAAGCCTCCTCTTGACAAGGTGATGGAACGGAGATCTGCGAAAACACTTACCCCTAAACAACCCTTTGCACAGCAACGGCACGCTGCTGAGAAAACCCAAAGTTTGCCCTTGGTATCAACTGTTCAAAAAACAAGTCAAGAAGCAGAGAAGCAAATTTTTGCAAGCATGAAAGATGCATGCAACCAGCACTGGTTCAGTGATGGACCCAGGCACCAGAGATTATTTCCCAGAGCCAGAAGCAGACCCTCCTTGCTTGAATTCAGAGTATGCATTTACATCAGTTGCAGCCATCCTCGGGGCCAGATTTCTGGTGGCAGAAAGTTACGCCCACAAAAACTGTGCACTTAACACCGTTTTACTGCTTACACTCATTTCGACTTGCAGCCTGGGTTGAAGTCTCAGACACATTCAGCAGAGTGGCACCTGATAATGCAGGCTGCATTTGTTCTTGAGTGAGCACATGGGATTGTGGCTAATTTAACGATACTAAGCTAAAAAGCAGGAGTCAGAAATTAGCCTGGGACGAAACAAAAACACTGGAATGCTTCATTTAAAATATGCAAAGAGAGAGGAACAATAGGCTGGAGAAGCAAGGAGCCTGTTGCCTAAATACGCATTATTTTCTTTCATTGGAAAGGGCGGAAGGGAAGTAGGTGGCCAGAGCTTACACTTTAGGCTAATGAACTATCAAAGGATAAACTAGACAGTGCCTTCCTTCAAGGCAGTGGTCGGCAAGCTTTCTTTTTCGCGGACCACTCGCAAATTGCTGAGGGTCTCGGTGAGCTACTTAAACTTTTTTCGTTCTACCAATCAAAGCACACAACTCGTATTTTAAAATCAGCAGTCTTACCTTTCTAACGCGATGGATGTGCCTGCTTTTTTAAGCAAAGTTCTGGGAAGGCAGGTGTACTGTTCATCAGCTTTAGCCTTAGGTCACCTTTCTGCACACCACCTGAATGGAGCTGGCGGAGCGGGGTGGTTCGCGGACCACAGTTTGAGAACCTCTCTATCAACTCGAGAAGGGGTCTGCAACCCATGTCCCGCAGGCTGGAACAGCTCCAGCCTGCAAAGCTTAGTGGCCTTGGGTGGCATTAGATGGTGGGAGGCTTTTGCAGCACCCAGCTAGCAGGAAGAAATGGTGGGAGTAGTGAGATCCTAGAACTGGCCCATCTTGGACCACTGCTGGGCCACTCCAGCCCAGTGGCAGAAAACAATGCTGACAACTGAAGTAAAGCAATGGAGAGAATCCACTTTTCAGTGGAGGAGATCACCTAAAAAATACACCTTTAGGAAAGCCTGGAGCACGAAACAGCAAAAGGATTCTCAAATCTGCAGCAAGCCCAAAGTTAGCATATGGAGGACCCTGACCATTTGCAAGCTGATGCTTTTAAGGATTTTTAGGCTCTGTAAGTTTTTGGGTTGGTTAAAATTAAATCAAAACACACAAGCCACATGGCATTTTCATGGGAGTGCTTAACCCAAGGAGTTCTCTTGTTCGAGCTCTTTGGCCTGTGCGTTGCTCTCCCCCCTTATATTCATTAGACTTCCATTATCAGCCTCCAGCAACATGGTTATACTCCCCTGGCACCCAGAGCAGATGCATTTCCTTTCATTTTAAATCAAGTGCACACAAACATGCATATAACCCTGGAAAATGGATGCTCAGAGTCTACTGCAGTCCTTACTAAAAGTGCCTCCCCCTGCAGCAGGTCAGCTCGACCGAGTCCATCGCAACTCAAGTAGGGCCGCGGCCCCAAAACACCCTCGAATAGAAGAAACCCAGGGCACTTCAGCCAGCACCAACCTTTCATTTGGTGGCACCACTTCCTCCAAGTCCTTAACGAGCCTGTGCTTGGGCTTGTTGCCTGGGGGACTATTACGTTGGTGATGCTGGGGCTTCCTCCCCCCCACAATCAGACAAGCCATAAAGCAGAGGTCTTAACCTTGTAATTAGGTATTTGATGGCACTTTTGGGGAAAAAAAAAAAAAAGTCAGGTGTTCACCCTGATGCATCCTGGCCAAATTCCAATCCTAGCAATTACGTTCCCTACATGTAAAGGCGTCCTGTGGTTTCAGCGGGGTAGCAGCTATTTGAAGAGATTACTCCATATTCACCACACAAATTGAACTTCTTATCGCATATCCCAACATTTGTCGTGCACTTTGGAGGCCATGGACCCAGAGGTACTCTGTGCACAAGCACGCCCAAAGCCTCATCCACTCCCCCTGCCCCCAGGGGACTATCCACCTACTTAGAAGTTAAGAACCAGCATCAAAATGTTTGCAGACCCAGGATCCCATCTTTTCGGTCCATGCTAAAAGGGATCAATACATTTTTCGATGTTCTGTTGTCCAAAATACACACACCCTGCATCTTGCTATTTGGCCAATTTTGTTCAAGATGCCAAACAACGAACAGGTCTCTGTTTTCCCCCCACCCTCCCAACCTCTGCAGTGTATTCGTGGAATCGAAAGAGCTGCCAGGAGGACCATTCAGCACAACAGCTGCCATACTTGGGTTGTTTAGTCTAGAAAGAGAGAAGACGGACGGGAAATACGGGTCCAGTCCTTCAAGTATGTTTAAGGTCACTGACTGACTCTCAGTGAGTGCCGAAGGCAGGAAGAGGAGTAATTTAGGGCAACGGAGATTTAGGCTACACCCAACGTCATGAAACGATCACTGGGACATGTCGTTAAGGATTGGAACAGACTACGAAAGGAAGTTGTGAAAATGGGAGATTTTTAAGAATAGGCTGGACAAATCTTTTTGGGATGGCCCAGGTATACGGGGTCCTGACTGAGCAAGGGAAGTTGGTTATATGATCTCTTCAGGTCCCCTTCTGGCCCTAGGATTTTCTTCCCGATGCTTCTCAAATCAGCTCAGTTCTTTTATGCGCACATGCCCTCGCCACCTGCCTGAACAAGTAAATTAGATGCAAACACACTGCTCACGGATCAAACTATCACGGTAGGAAAAAGAAACAAAACAAAACTTGCGCACACCCCCTCCCCAATGGGGGCTGCGCCACCAATTCCACAATCGCTCGAGTACAGAACCCATGCGCAAAGCTGGATGAAGCCAGCACCTTCCACGATCGTGGTCTTCAAGGCCCCATTTCAACTTTTCTGTTATCCAGACTTACCTTTTAAAACACATCTACCCCTCCCATCCCTAACCACACAACACTGTTTTCCCCACTAAAAATTATAATCTGCATTTGTCTAGCAAGCAGCCTACTTACAGGTGCTATATAACCATGAAATATTACATAATAGACAAAAGGAATAAAAAAAACCCCAAAAGGCAACTCGAGGAAGAGGTGATAATCTTTTATTAGACCAACTAGATATTTGCAGACAAACGGCTGCATTTATCTTCAAGCTTGCGGGCGCACACACCCATCATCAGGCACAGGAGAGAGCAGAGATTGTAAATCCTCCTAGGTAGAAACAGGCCACTGAACTGAAACTCCAGATCAATCAAACTGAAACATGCACAGCTGTCTTTAGTTTAGAGTTATATTAATATTGCTTGGAAACCAGCTTTCTTTCCATGCATGGTGTCTGTGTCTTGTTCATTATGTCAGCTATTCAGGTTCTCCTAGGTAGAAACAGGCCACTGCAAACTTAGAAATAGAAGTAGAAATACCTAGGAGAACTTTTACAGTCCCGGCTCTCTCCTATGCCTAATGAAGGGCGAGTGTGCCCAAAGGCCTGCAGGTAAATGCAACAATTGGTTTGCAAATATCTAGCTGGTCTAATAAAAGATAATCACACCTCTTCCACAAGTTGGGATTCCTTTTGCCTCTAGATCAATACAGCTACAGTCTGGATACCCGACATAAAGGACAAGACAGACACCATGCCTTTGTCTTTGGCACAGCAGCCCATGGGGATAAAAGCTGGTTTGCAAGCAATATTAATAATACTAAGCACTGAAGACAAGGCTGTGCACGTCTCAGTGTGTCCGATGTGGCATTTCAATCCAGTGGCCTAATTCAGCATGTAAAGAAAGTATGCATTGACACAGCACTATATAAATAGGAAACTTTTTTTCACATTGCACTTTGCATCTCTTTGGTCACTACACCCCCACAAAAAACGCAATTTGCCTCCCCTTTATCCATGAACCAAATCACGTTTTTACAGCTTCTTGGCTCCATAATTTTTCAGGGTTTCCGGGAAGGTATATAACCATGTCCCTTGGCATGGTCTAAGCATGCTTCATGTACCCACACACACTGTGCCTGGAAACATGAGGAAGAAATCAATCCCGTGATATCCTCCCACCGTGGCTCATCTCAAGAGCGGACAGAGAGCCTTTCCAAGGAACAGCCATTCAACAGCGTTTCTAGTTTGACACGTGCAAAAAAACTGGGTGAAGCATGCCTGAATGTGCCCATCTAGGGACACTCCACGAACGGGGGTATACTACGTTGACCAAGAGTCGGGTTTTAAGCAAAACCCATCCGCAACCAATTTGACTTCCTCCTTACATTGTGTCTATATACAAGGGACATTAACTTGAAGCAGCAGCATTGAGTATTACCATGCAGCCCTTCATTTGTTTCTCTAAACCGCACCTCCTGCCCCTCGCCACGCATTCAGATCACAAGTGCAAAAAACTGATTACTTCCCGTGCAAAACCGGATTACTTGGCAACACGAAACACGCGGGCTTAGAAGATGCCAGATTAGCAATAAAGTCCCACATTTGGCTAGACACCTTTCCACGACTCAGGGTTGGCACACGAGAGGTTTAAAAAGAAAAGAAAAGAAAAAGAAAAATGCAATTGTTCAATTCCTGGCACCGCTGCTCAGGTAGGAAATTGTAACATATTGCCATTTAAGATTCCTAGGCTCAGAAAAAGAAGGATCAGTCAAACCCCGCTGGGAGATGGCAAACACTGTTTGTATTTCCTGATTTTGTGCATTTTTATCATTTCTGTTCTTCGCATCCAAATAAAACAGAGACAAAAAACCATCCTGCTATCTTCCATTATTAAATCCCTCAGGGAAACATGCCGCAGCTCCCTTAAACAAACCATTTTTAAATTTTATTTTTTATTTTTTAAGTTTATTGCTAAACTCCCCCGAGCGCTGCGATATTACTGAATCACAAATAAAAAACACATTCTCCGGATACTTCAAAAGCTCGATAAGAAATGTCCCGCTGCCAACATCTTGCCGAGACGACAGACGCCCTCCACCCGGGGCCCTCGTACCCGACGCAACACGCAGCTTCGTCTAACCGACTCCCATACTTGTATTTTCAACAAAGCACAACGGCGAGTTTACTGCAGGCTTTTAAACTGAACTTTACAATTGCTGGTCAGTAAAATAGTTTCCCCACCAGAAAAAATTTTTGCTAACGATGTATCTCGTTTCCTCATTTTTTAAAAATGAGCACGCCACTTTTTAAAGCAACGCGCTACACCCCGCTGGAACAGGTCATCTGCAAGCCTCATTTTACAGGGCTTCGTGACGGCGCCTCTTTAATGATGTTGGAGAGTCTGCCCACATTACGAGATACTGGGTTTCCAATTAAAACGAATGCGGAGAGCGTCTCCTCTTCAGGTCAACCAGGAGCCATTCGCCACTAAGTGGTTTCATTTTTGTGGTTACTCATCCTTCAAAGTTTATGAGCAATTCAGAGAAACAACGCCAGTCGTTTAGATGGGAACGATCCTGCCGTGATCGGGGGCTGGCCCAGATCTCCTGCGGCCCCTTCCAGCGGTGCGTCCCGATGCCGTGTGTCAGTTCAGATGGGTTTGCGTGGGTGTTTTTTCATCGCCGTGAACTACTTGCCCTCCGCTTCCAAGATCGGGCTGGATTTCTGCTGACGTCAGAACCTCCTCACCAGGGATCCTGGTTCTCTCCGACTTAAAAATATCCCCACTTTTCAGTTAAAAAAAAGTAACCCCAAATCCACATTTTTCTGAGAGTTAAATAAAACACCATTCATATGTGCATATGTATTTAGCTGTGTTTTATTTTAATTATGGAAAAAATGTGGACTTGGGGTTACTTTTTATAACTGAAAAGTGGGGATTTTTTTCAAATCCGAGAAAACCAGGATCCCCACTCATCACCGTGAGCAACTTCAAAACTGGTTCGTTTCAGAAACGTCCGAGACATCGAGATAAACGGCTCCAAGCAGAGACCCTTCCCTCTTACATTTGCAGAAACTACTAGCAAATTGGGGTGTTTAAGTGACCTCGACCTACATAAACACCCTGAAAATTTAGAGAAAAGTGTTTACGACTAAACTTTTCCGTTTGCGGGAAAAAAGCTGACTTCAAGAAAGAGTGAGGGCATCTTGCTCTCGGGTTAGTTTTTGGATGCCTGCCTGCTTCTGAAAAGCAAATGGTATTTTTGCCAACTTGCAGAATATACTGTTAAAAGGATGTATGCGTGCGTGTGGAGGAGGGTGGATGGAGAAATCTGGCATCTGTCTGGGAACATCTTTCCTTTCAATTCAAGTGAGGGGACAATTGCATGCCCCTTTGTTCAGCAATGCCCGAAACAATGGGAAGCGTGGGGGTGGGAGAGGGGGGACCTCCCACCCCACCTCAAGGCAAAATGGGCTAGGCCAGGGGTCAGCCGTGTTTTCCAGGGGTGGGTTGCAAGGATGCAGCTCAGATCCAAGCACCTTCTTCCCACCCCCAGTGGCAGCAGGGCACGGGCAAAGCATCCCAATGCCCAGCTGCAACGTGGCATGGGCGAAGCCTCCCGCCATCCTCCAC
>NW_017728948.1:3333293-3347904 GCF_001723895.1 Crocodylus porosus | reverse complement strand
AACTTGCGCGAGTGGTAGAAAACATTATAAAATGTCCATATAGGACTAATTTTACCCTCCCAAAGTATGTATGAAAATCAATAAGCGACCATAAGTGCTAAAAGGTGCAGAGACAGAGCCCTGGAAGTATGCACAGAGTTTCCTTTCAACCAAAAAGAAGCGTTAAATACAGAGAAACCCAAAATGATACAAGGTGAGGTTTCAAAACCTGTCAACTCAAATTACACATCCTCATCAATTAAGAAATCAGCTTGATTAACGTCTGGATGAGAAGACTGAACAGAAATTCATTATTCACGCACTGCAAGAAGCGGTGCTTGGGAGGCGAAAGGTAGTCCTCCTGCCTTTGTACGGATGAAAGAGACCCCTGGGGTTGCCTTACACCAAGGTAAGAAAAAGGTGGTAATAATCCACTTAAGATTTAAGTGTAGACCCAGCAATTTATCACAGTGGTGAGATCATATTAACCCTTTATCACCTACCTGCAATGGGCCTCAGGTAGAGCAAAGTAGTGCCTTCAAGACTAACTGCCCGGGAACAGAGCATCTGACACATCAGGCTACCAAAACCTTACTCCTCTCTGCACCAGTCACCTTGAAATAAGTCCCTTATTTCCCACAAGAGGAACCAAAACTCGTGGTAGAGGTGATCTCTTTTCTTAGACCAATTGGGACTTTGGCAGTTAAAGGACAACCAAACATGGGCCAATGGGAGACTTTTGGCTTTAGGGTATTCCAGTCCAATAAGATCGGTCATCACGGTGTTCAGCTCCCGTACGGCTGAGAAATGCTTGTGGATTTGCATGTAGAGTTATCCTCCAGTACAGTCAACCTAGGTGGTCCTGACTTGCACCAAGGACCACGGGAGGTCCCATCCAACCCCAGGAGAGGCATTAAGCCGAGTTGCTCCTTGGTGCAACTCTTACACCAAGCAGTGCTCAAGTACACGAGGGCACAGAGCGGCTCCCAGTTGGTAAAAACCTGGTGGGATGGCCGAGACCCTACCTTTCACATTCAGATCTAGCCACTGTCCCCCAAGCCTTCGTAACCTCAAAGCTAGACTTGTTCTTCATTCAAGGCTGCCTGCAATGATGGCCCAGAAGCTGCAGCTGGTGCAAACCACAGCAACCATCCCCATCTGACAGGGCTGGGGCATCAGAAATGCGTAACTAGGGCTCCAGTGTCCGCACAATAGCTCGCTGGCACAAGTAGAGGTGCTAGTTTTGACCCAAACATCCTGACCCCTATCTACCCAAGGGACCACCCTCTCCCCTGTGCCCCATGGAGATTTCTAAGGTCATCGAGGAGCATCCTCCAGCAAGTACCATCAACGCACCAAGCTGGGCTGGTGAAAACACATGGGAGGTCATTCTCCGCGGTTCCCCTTTAGATCTGGAATTTCTTCCCTCTCGAAGTCCGCCAGAGCTCAGATGCCTCCCGCGCGAGAAGCTGTTTAGCAGGCAAAGCTGAACAGGGATATTTTTCAGCAGGGGCTTGGGTTTTCTTTGCTCTATGCTATTTTAATACTCAAATCAGCTTTTATACACGATTTGGTTTCTCCCGTTTTGTTCTCTTGCTTTAAAATTACTTTGCTCTCTTCTGTGAAGGTTCAGGGCAGCTCGTCAGCAAAGCTGAGACGCAGCAAACCGCCTGTCGCTGAAACGCGATACACGTTTCAGTTCAAGTTGTGATATGCATGGATTAAGGCGACTATCACATTTATAAAGTGTTCATGCATGTGTGCACAATATTACACCCCCCACCACACACGTCCTACCTACGCTCTTTACTCCTTTCGTTGGTGGGTTTTTAATGCGTTCCTCAAGGCACCTCACCCCTTCACAAAGGGTGCCAGCCCAGAAGGATCCCTTATGGGACGCATGCCTTCCTAGGACGTGGTGGAGAAGCCTGCATTGCCTATACCTGCCAAGGTCCAAAAGTTTCCCAAACTTCTGGGGTTTCATGCCAAGGTAAGGTCATTCATTCTCATGCCCCCCACCTGTTGGATGCTTTTGTGCACAGGCAGCAGTTACACGACTCTCATGCTCACGGGCAGTCGTGCCCCCTGTAGAAACCGGTCACATCCCCCCCGAGAGTTTGGAAAAAACTCTGCTCCAAGTCAACTTGAAAGGCCCATTCCCTTCCCTTGTCATCTCCGGAAAGGACCTGTGCAATACCAGGGCATATCTGAGAATGGGTGAGGCGGGCGTGTTTTCAGCGTAACATCGCTCTGCATCAGGCAGGCAGTGCCCCAACCACAGCACCGGTTGCTCATAATCCTCACCCAAACCCTCCGCCCACCCATACAATGAAAAGCTGCATCCTTACAGCCTACCAGACACTAAACATATTACACTGGAGATAATGCTCAGTATTTCTTACCACCCTTCACTCCCACCAATTAAAAAAGGAGCCCTTTTCTCAAATCCTATCAATCAAGATCACCCGATGGTAAATGTAAGAGCCCAGGCTGCAAGTGGGAGAACTAACATTTTTCACAATTGCTGGCTGCGAAGGAGAAAAGCATCATGCTGAAAGAGCGTAGCAGGCAGCATCCTCTGAACAGCACGCTTGCGAGCAAACAGACGCCCGCGCACCAGCCCCGGGATCAGACATGTCTGGTATCAAAGCGTTTGCCTTCACTGTATTTAATTTCGTCCCGTGTTGTTTTGGGCTTCCTACACTGCACCCAAAGCAGCAATCGCACCTTTTCATGGAAGGTCGCTGCAAGTAGGAACGACACACAGCTACCACAACCCTCGCGACCACGAACAACAAAAAGAGCTCGGTGTCGACACCCCCTACACCCTTCCCCAATCCTTTCTGAAGCTGACTCATCAAATCTAGCCCACCGGAGAGATGCGCAGGCGAGGGTGCCTCCCAGAAGCAATTCC
Source organism: Crocodylus porosus (assembly GCF_001723895.1). Lineage (NCBI taxonomy): Eukaryota > Metazoa > Chordata > Crocodylia > Crocodylidae > Crocodylus > Crocodylus porosus. The sequence continues at coordinate 3,345,011 of NW_017728948.1, read as the reverse complement.
CCAAAAGGAAGCTACTTTGAAATCCAGGCGATGTGCAGCTGCTTCAATAGCAGGATACGCTCTCCCGTTTCATTCATGCTCTTGGCCGGAGTTCCCGTACAGGTGTCACGTAGACGCAGCAGAGGAACTACGGCACCTCCACGTTTCCTGCGCCGCTCGCAGCCGCTTTGTCCAGCACGAGTGCGTGGGGTTTACGCACAACAGGAGCGCTTATTAGGCAATCAAGAAAAAGGATGGGAGCCAGGGAACTATGATGCATTGGGGTTTGGTTGAAAAGCAGACAAATGTTTTTTGTTTTTTTTTTTTAATTGGGCTATTTAGCATTTCTTTTTTCAGATGGAGGAAGAAAAAAAAAGGTGGGGGAGGGGGTTATCCAGAACTACTGCAGGAAACCCCTTAAATAACCACTGTGAACTCTAGCGTGATCACTATATTGGAGAGCAAGAAAGCCAAACTTCTTCTGGGATCCAGGCAATTGAAGCCAGCCCAGGATGGTCTTCTAAGGTTGGGGGGGGGAGGGGTGCGCAATGTTTTTGGTAGGTGTGCCATAAGCTAGCCCTGCACCCTCCCCGAGTGCCACTCCAACCCCCTTCCCTGATCTGCTGCTCCACTTTCTGCCCTGTGCTCCCTGCCTGATCTGCTGCTCTGCCTTCTGCACCACTTGACCTGCCCGTCCCCGCCCCCAGTTTGCCACGTGCCACACAGATGCTGGCCGAGCTGCTTGGACGCACCCGTGCTACACACCGGCCACCTCTCTCCTACAAGGAAAAGCTCTCCAGTGCAACCTTCAGATGTGCATGTGTGCACTAGAAGCAAAAACCTCATTAATAGCCCCCTCCTCTACCCAACTGAATTCACTTACAGGAGTTTAAATATTGCAACCTCATTGGAAAAAAAATAATTAAATACAATTTGTGGATTTGGGATCCTAAGCTGCAGGGCTTCCAACAATATTCTGGACAATGGTTAGGGCACCCCTCCTCTCTCAAGGCTGATCTTTGGCACTGGGCAGCTATGCTAAAAAGCTCCAGAAATAGTTAATGCAGCTCCAAAAATCCCCCTACAGGTAACTGCTGTGAAAAAAGATCATCATTTTGCCCTGATCCCACTGTGTTACAGCACTGGGAAAGCAATGGTATAAGAAGAGCATTAAGGACAGCTGTGATTTAGTTAACAGTTAAATGAAACGGATATCTAAAGCTCTCGTTTGGGGGAAAAGCATGCGAGTCGTCAAAACGACATGCTTGCCCCGGGTACCAGGAGAGGATTTTTAGGATGAGGTTAGGTCTAAGTATGTTGGTACAAAACCTTCTTTCTTCATCTAAAGAGACTTTCTAACGCAGGTAGAAAGGCACCGAGAAAAAGCAACCCTCTATAGCTATAGTGGGACCAAAACATGACTGTAAAAAAAAAAAAAAAAAAATTCTGCAAGCCAAAAAAGGCATCTGGTATGAACCCATGCCCAACTACAAATCCACACAAAAAAGTTAGCGGACTATAAACTCCTGAAAAACAAGTTTTATAACGGAAACACTAAAGGGATCAGAAGGAGAGCAATGCTGCTGAGTGCCGACAAAAATCACCTGGCAAGCTGACCCTGGTATCAATCAGTCATGGCTCTGGACAAAAAGCCCCAAAAATGCTATGCAAAGAAAAAGGGAATGCAGTCCTTGCCAGCAAGACTGAAAACAGCCTATGGAAGCACAAAAACAGCATGACTGCACTGGAGGAAAAAAAGTGAACAGAAATGGGAATCTTAAATGCTGATAAATCCATCAACCAAAGCTGCAAAACCCAGAAACTATGTGGCATTTCTACAGCCCGATCAATCACAAACCCCTATGAAGTAGCAGCAAAAAAAATGGGGTGAGGAGGGCGAGGAGGAAAGGGAGATCATGAAACCTGCATCTGGAATGCCGTTTTTTTCCTTCTCATCCATCAGCAAGTCCAAATCAAGTGGCCCGACATGCACAGCAAATACATTAGACTGACAGCATGCATCCTGGGATGCTGTTTCCAATAAAAACTGGTATGGTTCATCTGGATGGGTTTCAAGGCTACAGTAGCAAGGATGCTGCCCGGCTGCATTTGTCTATATTGTGTGAGATATCTAATATATGCATTCTCTTTCCACAGAGCTGTACACTTCACCCACGTGAGCCAGCAAAATGTAAAGCTCGACTGGCTGTTGCAAGGTTTGAGCATTCCCGTTTTTAACTAGAAAAACCTCTTGGGGTTAAGAACGCCCCGTGCATTTTCTAAAAAATTAATCCCAGCTCTGCACAGCAAACCCTAGGTCTTATTTAATTATACTGGTGGGGGAAGGCATTCAACATCCCTAAATACACAGGCAAGTAGATCAGAAATGAGCCCTAGATTTCATTACAGAGCAGCAAAGCCCATGGAAATGCATCAAGCATTGCCTTACTGGCATGGATTAAATAATTAAAGAGCTGACACTGCTTCTTTTCTACATTTCCTGTTCAAATGCATCACCCAGCAACAGTAGTGCTTCAATATTTGCAGACCATAAAACTTACCTGCACTACTTCTCAAAAGAAAATAAAAAAAAGGAGAGGTGCTGTTAAAAGCTGCAAAACACCTTTAGGTCCCCTGGGCTTGCCGTCTTCCCTAAAAAGCTCCTAAAAAAGCCACCACCCCTGCTTTCCAGTGCCACTTGCATTCAGGTGGCAAGAGAGGCAGTGGCTTGCTGTTCCTCGGCGTCTCCGATATGAATCCATCCAGGGCATCTTTCGCTCGCACTTCCAATTGGTGAGCGGCAAATGGGTGGAGTGAGAGCACGACCCACGGGATCCCAGATGTGCACGCTCCCGTCCTGCTCTCGGAGATCCCCCCACCCCGGCGCAGAAGTGAAACGACTGGGGGAACGAAGATGCTGGCGATCCAGGGGAGAAAAAAAATTCATTCAAAAGCAATTCGCATGCCACCGTGGGGCTGGCTATCCTGCAACTTGGGCTCTCACTGCTGCAGCCACCGAGATTTGCTGCCTCTCTTTGCTATTTGCCTCTGGTAGGAAGGAAGGGGAAAAAAAAAAAAAAAAAAAAAAAAAATTGAACAATTAAAGTGACCCTGCACATCGGAGCGAGCGCATTGTGCTGGAGACCACACCGAGCGAGCTCCAGGTTCCTCCTTAAGAAACCTCTCTGACAGCCAGGCACCGAGCTGAACCGAAGAGATGCTGTACCTTGCAGAAAGGAGTGCAGGGAAAACAAGGCAAGGATGTGGAGACGCTGGAAGAGGAGGGTGAGAAAAAGAAAAAATTAAACCCTACTGCCAAAAAGGTATAACAGCTCGCTCAAAGCTGCAGCCGCTGTATTCTGCAAAGCGGGGGTTTTCTGCCCGATAACATCAAACACATTTTGATCTTGCTCTGCGACTTCCGTCGTGTGAGAGTAGCATACGGAGCCCAGCCTTGCATCCAGGCAACTGAACGGTTATATGCACACGGTTAGCGGCTATAATCAAAACTCCCGGATAAAAGGGAGATACCAAGGGGGTGAAAGGAGGGATGACAGAGCGCAGGGAAGAGACATCAGGAATGTCCACTGGGCTTCGACAATTAAAAAGAAACCGAACACTTCACAGTTAGAAACCAAAGACAAATCACGAAGCCTAAAAAAGCCTGTTGCAAGAAGGGTTACAGTGTTTTGGTGGTTGCTCACGTGACTGATAATAAGCGTGTGCACTGCACACACACAACCCTCCAATACATAAGACACGCAGGTCTCCAACATTAGGAAACATGTAAAAAACCCCCCCCAAAAAAAAAACCTCGCACTACCAGACGCATCCAACCAACTAGGGATCTGCTCTCCAGCCCTGCTTTTTGCTGGCTACTCGCCTAAGAAACAGCAGTACCGAAACCAACTCTAGCCGTTCTCCCCGCAACTCGGTTCCTCCTAGAGACTCGCTTCCTCTGCACTAGACCACAAGCAGCAAAACACATGCAAAGAAGTTCAAAACATATATTCTTCAATTGTACTCCCTGGCAGGACCCCAGATCAACCCGCTTTCTCAAAGCCCATGAATTAGGGGGTCGCTTCCTCAGGCAGGGACAGTCTTGTACAGCTCCGAGCACACTTACACGGAGACCAGAAACGTGCCACCCATACGTGGACATTATGGGCACGGAGAGCAGTTTAAGGGGGGGGATGTTTATACGTACCTACATACCTTTAAAAACCCTAGAATTTAAAATACCTAGTAGATAGGAGTATGGATTTTTGCAGGTGTTAGCTTTTATTGGACTGACTGTATAGAGATGGTTGGGGAGAAGAGTTAGAGAAGAAGAGGTGCCAAGTACCCTTCCTCAGGAGCTAAAAAGATGAACCTGGGCAAAACTCCAGATACACTTATGCCCGTAAAATTGGGCTTAGCAGCCTTCCATGGCACCAATACATTGCATGGCATCTCTGCTCGAGGCACTCTCAAGACGGACAACTGAAATTTCCTTCTCATCACAAGTGCATGAAAAAGAAAAAAGTTCCCTTTTGCAAGTTTTGCCGCAATTCCCGCACATTTATTTACACCTTTATTTAAAGCCGCAGACTCTGCCCCACACCCCCCCAACCCCAAACCTCCAGACACTTTTCAGCTTTTAAAAGGAATATTTAAATCAGATTGAAATAAGTTGGACTGAACTAAACCCAGAGGGCTGCCCTTGTCCAGCAGCTTCCCCATCCTCCCCCCTCCACCAGCGTCGCGTGCCCAATTTCAAAGAGAGGAGGTTTTGGTGACAAAAGTAAAAGCTGGCAAAAACTGTCATTTCTCATCTTCTGTTCTTCCTGGAAGTGGTCTGCTGGCCAGCTGTACTCCCAGCTCGCTCCCCGCGCTCTCGTGCGCCAGGTTGAAAGGCAGCACGAAGGAAGGACGCAAGCGGGGATGCTCAGGAGGTCTGCGTGTGCGAGGTGGGGGGTGGTACGGGGCACCAAGGCTGTGCAGGACCTTGGTGCTCTTTCCCTCGGGCGCCGGATGCGCATCTCCCAGGGTCTCCACGCAAACCGTCTGGTGCGCTTGGGCAGTAGCAGCCTTAGGGGTGGGCAAACCAAGCAACCGTCTGGGGCCCCATGCCTTAGGGGACCCCAAAATTTCACAGCAATTTTTGGGGGGGGGAGTTTTTGCAAGCAAGTGGCTCTATTTGCATTTTAACACTCGACTATTTATCCAGTTCCCCCCTTACAACTTACTAAAAACTTTGTTCTTGCTTCAACTTAGGCTTCCACGGGGTCCCAAATGACTCTCTTGCTTGGGCCCCCAACAACCCTAAGGCCGCCACTGGCTTGGGCCTGTAGGGAGCCGAGCGAGCGCTGCTTGAAGATTTCGTGGTTTCACAGACATTAGGGCTGGAAGGGATCTCGGAAGATCGAGTCCAGGTGATCAGCCACCGTGCTAGGATAGCTGCCGAGGCACCAAGGCGTGCCAAAGGAGTTGGGTTCGAGTGCTGGGACCTCTTCTGGAGGTGGGGGTTGGACCAAATCGCCTTTAAAGACCCCTTCCAAGCCTGCGATCCAAGGCACTGAGGACATCTTAGGACTGCCACCAGTTTGGCAGGCAAGAGAGTCACCACCATGAAGGGGAGCTTCTTTTTGCCACGATCCTGCAAAGCCCCCAGACCAGCTGGTTTAGGGCCCCCTCCCAACCCCAGCTCCCCCAATTCGCACCAGCCCACCCTGCGGTTACCCCAGACATTGTGCAGGCTCTCTGAAAAGGTACAGTAACCAAAATGCGGTCAAAGACAGACTATATTAATCGCGCAGACAGCGAGGAGGAGATGCACAGGCTGCAGGGGTGGAACAGGGCAAGCTGAGGTTAAAAAGAGGAACCGAGAAGAAAAGAGAAGTGAAGTGAAGGGTTGCGGAAGGAGGGGAGAAAAAAATCACACAGCTGCTCATTTCCTCATCTCTCCGGGCTTGCAAAGGGGGACATGCAATCCAGGAAACTCCTTACCGAGTTTGGAGGGTGGTGACAAAGGAAGAAAACACAATATTAAACCACAACCTGCCCTGTGCAAATGCAGCGTCTCCGCCTGGCTCTCTACCCACGTATTCAACAGCGCCACGGCACAGATGCAAATAGATGCGACGGCACCGGAAGAGACCGACGTCTAGCTCTGCGGCAGACTGATAAGCCGGTTCTACGTTTCGAGCCATGTTAGCATTATTATGATCTTGCCTGTGAATAGTGCGAGCGCGCCTGCTTTGTGGGCAACGAGCGTTTAAAAAAAAAAAAATTCTTAAAATCAAATGTAGACGGCCCCAAATCTGTAGCAGACGACACTATTGCAACGTGAGCAAAGGAGGCAGACCTCGGCTCGCACACCTGTAAGAACAGGTGCCCTCTGCTCCTCCCGGCAGGCAGCAGCCTGGGCTGCGATCGGCGGGGACACACTCGAGTCTCCGACGCCCGACCTCCTCTACACCGCCCACACTTCCCCGTGGTCCTGTACCTCCCTGCCTTCACATCCCCGCTGACCTTGGCCCCTCCAACAACTCTCCCACCCTCCTGCAGCGCACCGACGTCCCCGCCAGCCCCTGGCTCCGACCAGCCGGCAGCAGTACGAAACTGGAGTCACCGTAGTGCGTCCAGGCCTATGAAGATGAAAGCGCTTGCCACTTGCTCTGCACGCGAGGGAAAGAGCGAGCTCGTAGGAAAGGGAGAAGACGCAGGAGGGCCCAACAAAAACGCAGACAAGGTTTGTGCCCCGCAGGCCCGATATAAAGGGGTACCTGTTAGCCGCCAGGTCTAAATAACAGACAACAGCCATCACCTAGCCCAGGCCTTGATTTCTGGAGCCTCTCCGGTAGCATCCTTCGTGCGTGCAAGCAACACGGCTATTTCACCTCTGCCTCCCTATTTACTCCCTGGTTTGGGAGAGCAGGGTAAGGATGACGGCACTTCCCCATAACCCCCAGGCCCTCCCCCCAAGCCTTCTGCCTCTTCGTGGTCCTGCTTTGCTGGACCAGTTGGTTAATCTCCAAAACAGGTCATCGCGCAGCCCGGGAACGGCTCGATGTACGTCTCATCACCAGCGCAGCTTCATTGCGTCCCTCCTGCCCAGCCCATGCCTAGGGGGGTCTTCCCCTCAGGAGCACTAACAAACCTGTTTGGAGTTGGCGGGCAACGCGACCATCTGGAGGAGCCAAAAAAAGAGAGCCAGAAGGTCAAGTTTGCAGTTGCACAGCCGTGGTCACGTAGGTTTGACCTGCTGCATAAGAAAATCCTGGGAAGTCATACCTCCACCATGCATATTGGACTTGGGACCGGGACACCGCTTGTTGGACGCTTATTTAGGAGCGAAAGGCTTTCCAGAGAGGACCGATCCGCCATGACCCGTTGTTCAGCATTACAACGTTTCCACCTCATTCCTAAAAATTGGAACTGGCTCGAGCTCCAGCGTCCGGCCATCGGATCTTGGTATAGCTTAGTCTCCTTGAGCGAAGAGCCTCCTATTAACACTCCCATCACTTTATGGGACAAGTTCTCCCTTACCCTTGCCTTCATTCAACCTCAACAGTTGAAGTTCCTTGATGTGCTCAAAAAAAAAAAAAAAAAGGCAGAGCAGGTTTCCCCAATCCTTTTCAAGAGGCCGACAGAGGTTCAACCTTGTTTCGGATGCACCGGCAGCAGGGATGAACACAGGACTCCAAAAATACTCATCCTACTGCCCAACGCATAGGCAATGTCCACATGTCCTCCATCCCCATCCCACCTTGTGACCTGGCTCATAGCCCGTTGTGGGGGGCTTTAGTCACAAAGCTTTGAAACTGCCCCCAATTCCTCCAGTTTCCCCCGAAAGTCTAAACAGGACGAAACGAAGCTTGGAGCGAGAGCTGGCAGGGGTGGGGACTTGACACGGTCTCTTCTTCCAGAGATAGCTGGCACACGACGGGGGAGGGCAGAAGAGGAAGGAAGGGGGATCCTGTGATTAGAAATCAGATCACAAGGGAGCAACGCCCCATGCAAATGCTTACCCATCTCGCTACCGGCCGCCGAGTCTAAAGTCCGGTCTCCAGGCCCACATTGTAATGCAGCAGGGCAAGGTGCTCTCCGCTTTACACCGAGCCGACCTCTCCTGCGCAAAGCCGCAGCACAACTTAAAGGCGGACGGGAAACTTATGTACAGCAAGGGTGTCAAAACCTGGGGTCCGGACCCCCAAGGCTAGCAGAGGGGCTAGAGCCTGCTGCTGAAATATGGGGCAGAGCTGTGGGGAATGGCATATCCAGCCTGGAGCACAGGGCGGGTTTGATACCCCCGATGTACAGCAAGCTTTGCGAAGGATGGCGACACCTCAGTGCCCCTCTCACAGGGGCATCGTCCTCCCCTGCCACCATCTTCTTACTTTAGCAATCCACAGCTTTTGATGTTGCTCTCCTAACCCACCCCCCCAAAAAACCCACCCAACTCCATCAGCTGCAATAGAGGAAGCCAGTTGCGTTTCTTTTTGTGCTGTACAGGATTTAAATTTACTGGGTTCCAATTAATTTTCACAGAGCACACACAGCTGGAAGAGGGAAATAAAGAAAAACCAAAAAAACAAAACAAAAAAAACAAAAAACGGTGAGCTTTGTTTTGATGGCAACAGCACTGCACAGGTGTTCCTGGCTGTATTCGCTGCAAAACCTTTATTCCTGATGAGCAAGAAGGCAGGCACGCAGCTGCGCTCCTGGAATCCAGGAGGACTTTGCAAGGCCAGAAGCGAGACAGACATTGAGCATTTTCAGTATGAAAAAGAAAAAAACAAAACAAAACAACAAAAATAACCATGGAGAGGCAACAGAAGAAACCCACCCTGCCATGGTTACAGTTTGGAGGTAGGCAGTTTGCTAAACACTGCATCATATTTTGGATTTGCTGATTATCAGAAGCTTCGCACTACATGCCGGACTCTCCTTAACTTGGTTTCAACTTGGCAGGTGGAAAAAGAAAAAAAGTTGATTAAAATCAGCATTGCAATCAACTACGAAAACAGAACCCCTTTCCACGATGAGATCGCAGAGCTCTTTCAGGAGAGCTCGGCATCACGATCGTCCTCAGGTCAAACGGTGCCGCTCGGCTTCCCCGTCGCAGGATCACGAGGCGTGACCGCGTTTCGATGACCCCGCCCGACATACTTGTTCACAGTACTTTACCTATTTATTTACAGGGCAGATGACTTGGTTTCATGTGATGTGTCATCTAACATATCGCAACAGCTTGCGTTATTCAACGTCCCATAATTACTCCGAGTGAAATCCTTTAGCAGGAAGCGAGGCGTCGAGAAGCATTCCTTCTCTCGAAAGGATTCTGGCTGAGCAGGTTGCTGCTGCGTGCGCCGGTAGCTTTTGTTGGATGGCACAGATATCTGCTGCCTTAAAGAGAGCAATGGCCAACATCCTAGAGGTCTTTTTTACCCCACCCAGGACAATGAGGAAATGACTTTTCCCCTTCATTTGCTACGCGTCTCGTATCTAAATACGACCTATAATCCAAGTGCATGAACAGCAGTGCCCCGCGGTACTCCAAGGAAGGCGCGTACTGCAATTACTGGACTTGTGGGTTATTCAAATCCACGCGCACAGACACACAGCGACAGCTTTAGCGTCTTCAGTGCCTGAACTCGGAGCTAAGCAGATGACTGGGAAGCGAGCGATGTAGGCCCTCCTGAACTAGCACCAGCAGACTATTGCACACTTGATCAAGCCATTTCGGTATGCCGCGGTTCTGAAGATGCAGTGCTTTTTTTTTTTTTGTTGGCGCCCTGAGCAAACTAAAAGTTATTATAGAGGACTCCGCGGAAAGAATAAGTTGCATAATCCTCCAAACCGGTTGCTATAAGCCGTGGCGCCAGCACTTTGCAGGTTAGTACACCACAACCCTTCCGTACAACAGCGGCTTTCCAAATGTACTTGGAAAAGTGCAGTTGGGCTTGGCTTTTCCCACCTATACGTCAACCTAGCGTTTCTAACCGCGTTCAACTCATGGAGCCTCAGACCTTAGTCAAGAACCAAAAATATCCCCAGTGCCAAGCCTCAGGTGCAGGTGAATCTGGAGCAGGGGTGGGGATTTATTCCTGTACGACATCATCACTAAAAAAGAAAAAAGAAGTAGCAGCTACGCAAAGGCCAGCGGTGTCGGAGACCATCAAGGCCAAGATGCGCTAGTGTAGCCAAGGCTCCCCCTTCCTCCACAAAGAAGAATGAGGCCACGCTGTACGCGACCACAGGTGTACAAGGGCAGACTTTTCCACTGTTGCCCAGCTCGTCCCAATACACAGCTGTGTGCGAGACCGGGCTGCAAAAGCAGGCCGCAAGAACAGCCCAGGTGAGAAGCACAAAATAAATGCCTATTATACAGAGGGCTTTGGCTGCAGACCAGAGTATTTTATTCCAGCAGGGTCAACAGCTCCCTATGGAGGAATAGTAACTGTTCCAGCGAAGCAACAAAACAGCTCAAATCTTAAGCCAGCGAGGCACTAGTTTTACAGAAAAAAAAAAAAACACCCTTTGGAAAAAAGAAAGCCCCAAACAACAGGCGCTGCAGCTCTTCCTGTAATCTAAAAAGGATGAGGATGAAGGCTTGGAAGACATCCAAAGTGCCATCAGATAGACATTATTCACATGCACGCTTCTGGCATCAACACTGTCTGTTTGGAAAACATCAAACTCCAGCAAAACGCCCCAAAATTAACACCCAAAACCCTTCACACCCAAGCGCCTGAGCAAGGGAGCTGGTGGATCCAAGCGAGCAATCCGGCGTTTGGAGAGAAATAGGGCAGGTTTTAAAGAGACGCAGCAAATTTCTTACGCCGACCGGAGGGGAAAACCCCAAACCCGACAAAGAAAAAAGAAAGTTACAGGTACGTGCGAGTACCACTTCCAAAACAGCCTTGTAAACTAGGCAGCTGTGCCACCTACAGCTCCCTCGGCTCCAGAACAAAACACTTTCAGAAGATGGGAAACTCCAAATCCAGTGTTAGCTAAGCCTCATAAAAAAGGGAAAATAAAAGCAGCAATACAAACCCCACCGCGACTGAGGAAGCAGCAGGGATCTTCCCCCCTCCCCTTGTTTGTTTAAATAAAACACAACACATAGAAACAAACTTGCACAATGTTTAAAAAGTGGGCCTGCTCGCCTGATTGCAAAAAAGTTTGGACCAAATATAGAACCCCGTTTTGCAGCGCGTCTAAAAACGAGAAGGATTTTTACACCTGCATGCATGAACTCCCACCCCCTCTCACACACACAAGTATGCATTAAGATAACGTGTGTGCACGCGGGGGGGTTACATACAATATAAAACACACACATCTCTGTACCGTGGTACCCGCGCAGTCCCACCCTTCCCATTTCACAAGCGAACCAGGGTTGACGAGCTGGAAGGGGTACTGCAGTCTCCCTTCCCCGTGGCGGGAGCCAGCCGCCCCAGCCCCCAGCCCCCCCGCGCCGCTCGGCGGGTTTTAAACCGCCAGCGAGTGAGCGCAAGTGTGCGCGCTCGATGCGCGCGCACGTTCAGTGCCCCCACGTGCGCAGACACACACACACAGTGCCTCCACGTGTGCGTGTGCATCCCCACACACACACACACACTGCCCGCAGGTGCGCACACACCCACGCCGAGTGCCTGCGCGCACGCACGCCGCCCCTGACAGCGCCGCGGGAGCACTCGCGCGGGCCGGGTCTCACCGCATGGCTGGAGGTGGAAGACGCGCCTGGCCGCC
>NW_017728948.1:3306255-3332990 GCF_001723895.1 Crocodylus porosus | reverse complement strand
GAAGTTTATTTCCTAAATATGGGGGTTTTTTTTTTTGTTTTGTTTTTTTTTTTTTTAAAATGCTAGGCTCGGTTCACCCCACTCCTCCCTGCCAAGGCTTCATTAAACACTTCCCTCTTTGCTCATGAACAGGGAGATGGGGAAACCGCCTGCGCCGGGGGACCTGGGACACAGCCGCACGCTGTCCCATTCATAGCCATCATGCCACTTCTTTGGGGAGGTGCTTGCGAGGGCAGCGGGTCCGAAACTGCCCCCAGCCCGGGTCCCCTTCCGCTCTCAGCACCAGCCGGGAGAGGCACCTTGGCCGGTCCTTTGTAGTGTCCCAGCTCCGGTTTCTCGCTGAACTCGTTTGGCGATCACCAGGATCCTGGTTGTTTGCAAAAATGGGGGCAGTGTTTGATTTGCACCTCGCCACCGGCCTCTCTCCCTCCCTCCAAGACACTAGATGAGTAACTTCAGGAACGCAGAGAATAAAAGAAGTGGAAACCGACGGCAGATCGGTTTGCACAGTGTGAGCACGGTATTAAAAACAGCACAATAAAAAAAAATTAAAAGATGTGGGAAGGAAATGCAACACTCATCCTCTGAAGGAAAATGAAAGTTGACAGTTGAAAGCCTGGCGGGGGAAGAGATTAAGTCGTCTTAAGTATATTTTGAAGACCAGCAAAGTTTTCACACCATGGGGGAGAGCGAGAGGACCAGCCAGATTTTAGCCCTGGACACATGCACAAAGGAAAAGAAACGCTCACTAAATAGAGCTGATGAAGCTATTACAGTGGACAGAGCCTGGCACGACCTCGTCCTCGGACCGGGCATCTTTCCGGCGCTCCGTTCACTTAAGCGTCGCCGCTGGGAGTCAACATAGTTAGAAGAAAAGCAAGAAATAACCCAGGCTCCAAATTACCTTTGAACTAAGACAGCCACAAAAAACCCATCAGTCTAGCACCTGGCTCCTGCTACCTCAGGGCTCAGAAACCTCAACATCGTGTCCTTACAACAGAGGGGGAAAGAACGATCTGTTCCAAAACACAGACCCGACTGCATTCAGGGGAAAGGGGACGCCAGAAGAAGAAGAAAAAAAAAAGTTGCAAATCTAACAGAGGCAGAAGCAACTGAGGTGTTTGCTTGTCCATTTGTTCTTCAAAAAAAAGAAAAGAAATCTAGGCTTGTGTAACCTCTTCCAGCCCTCGAGAAAAAGCCAGACGCACTCCCCACCCCAAGCCGGCATCCGAGCGGGAACATGGGAAAGACTTGGGTGATCTGGTTTTGATCAGATTATGTTTGGTTTGAGCTGGTGAGCGCATTGAAAGCAATTATTTGTGGTTCTGCTGAAATTTTGCTTATGTTGCATAAGTTAGTGACTGCTGGTTTAATGGCTCAAGATTCGTGGGTTTAATAGTTTAACCTCTTCTGCTAAAGACGGGGATGGCAGCCTCTGTTGGGATTTAAATTTGCACGCACAAACCCTGCCGGCTGATACTAAGAGCCACCAGGAATACGAGAGCACTGCCTCTTGCCTGCTGTCGTTCGAGGCAGGCACAGCCTTGCAGAAACCGGGCCTCGGCGAGGACAAGGCAGGCAGGCATCCATCATTAGAGAAAACTACATATCCTTGCAGTTAACTCATAATTTAGATAAGCATTTTGCCTCCTGGGCCAGCTGTCCACAAGGTACCACGCAGCTCCCTTCAAGGCTCACACGAGGGCTATATGAACCTGACTTCAGTAAATCGAGGATTTAAGATACTTTTGTGACCAGCAGACCATGAACCTGGGTGGTCCATTGGATCCCTCAAAACCCTGCAACCCTCTGGAATCCCCCCACCTGATTTTAATTTAGGCAACCGTCATCCTGGGTGCATGCACACTTACTGAAGTCAACTTAAAATAAAGCCACTTAACTAAACCGACTTAAGTTAAAGGCACAGCAGAGCATACGCACGTACAGCTCCTTGACGTGGCGGCAGCCACCTTGTGAGCCAAGTCGACTTAACTAACGCCACTCGAGATAAATGCAGCACAAGTGAATACGACTCCCAGGTGTGTTTAAGTCAGCTCTGCTCCACATACGTGTGTATGCTCTGACACTTACGGTGACTTAAAGTCAGCTGAACTGGCAGCAAGTTGGCACGTGTGTACACCCCGCAAGTTCCCTCTAGCCTGCTTCGGGACGCTTGCCCTCGGATTTCCTTTCCAGCTTTGACGAGATCTGTGCCACGGGGAAGAGAATTGACGGGGCTTTGCCGAGCGGATCGGCGAAAGGAACAAAAAGACAGAAAAGCAAGAGCAAGTGGCTCAAGGGGGGCAAGCGAGAAGTGGGTCACATGCAATTGTGGGTGATCGACAGTCACCGAAGGGGAAAAAAAGTGGAGCTAAAGGAGGAACCTTGGCTTTGGTTGCAGCAAGATGAAGGAAGACTTGAACAAACCGAGAGAGGCATGAGGCCCTCCCCCCCCCCATCAGAAAACAGGCTGTTTAAATCCATTTTGAAAAAGCTGGGGGCGGGGTGCATAGCTATTCTCCCCTTGGAGCAGCAGCTCATGTCTGTTCAGCCTGAACTGCCCACTGGACTTAAGCTAAAAACTTTTATAGCAGCCAAGTCGAATGGAACAAGGGGGGGTGGGGCATACACATGCATGTGCTCCTCATGGGCATTTAAAAAAAAAAAACTGTTGGAGAGTGACTCTCTCACATGGAGATGCCCGATGTGCACACATGAAAGGCGACTTGAGTGGCTGGAGAAAGATGGAGAAAGAAAGAAAAAGGTGTCCGAGCGACAAAGCCGACTGGTTAGGCGTGCGAGCAGCAGGTAGTCAGCCGAAGAAGTGCAAAAAATGCGAGGCGACGGCAGGGCAGGAAGAGCAAGAGAATGGGGAAAATAGCTGCCCGTTCCTTCCAAGAAGCAAATTAAATTCATGGCTTTCTAACAAGGCAGCCACTGAAAATGTTTTGAGGAAACGGATCCAAGAGGGAATCCGGCATCAGGACAGACGGGCAGCAGAGACGCTGTGTCATTGCCAATCTCAAAGCGCTGTAAAACAAGGAAAAGATGCATTTCAAGCGCTGGATAATATCCTGGTTATCCATCGTTTGCTTTTAGAGATGCTTCTCCTCTTCCCAGGTAGCGCTGCTCCAGGGGAGGGATGGAGGAGAGCTCAGCGCCCGGGAGTGAAGGACTGTGCAGCCCACGCCCACAGCCAGGCTTCTGTAGCACCGGCGGGAGGCGTCCTCAGAAAGGCATCAGCGCCTCGCGAAGGTTAGGTCACTCTCATGCCAATAGTAGTTTTATGCTAAAGCGTCATCAACTCAGCAAGAAAACTCGGCTGTATGGTTACAGGACCAATGTTCACGTGAAGCCGACGTGTTTGAAGACCAAATGGCCAGCACCAACTAACGCAGTACATCCTTGCTGGACCAAAATGGGCAGCGAGGTACTTACCTCGCTCTAGTCCATGGCTGACCAATCCACTGTCGTATTGCATGTTTTTGGCGGAGGGGTTGTGGAGGAGCTGCTCCGAGAACATAATCTGGACGTCCCCCATCGACAGCCGACGGGCTCAGTAAGTGGTGGCAATGGAGCCAGAGGGGGGATTCGTTTGGTAATCCAAAACACTCAATCGGGTCATAGGAGAACAAAATCCTAAGGGGGGGAACCCCCCAAAAAGCAAAGGGTCGGTCAATTCAGACGGACAGCACCAGATCAAAGGTGTGGTAGAGCCGGGAGTGGAGAAACAGGCGCAGAGCTGAAGGAAAAGGAAAGGAGAGAGAGGTTGCGGGGTCAAGGAGGACCACCAAGTTCACCCAGGAAGAGTCAGGGGAAGGAACTGCATGCCGAGTCGGGACGTAAAAAACAGGGAAAACGTTTGTCGAAGTCTCAAGTTCAGAAGAACGGCTTCCTTCAGAGTCCAGTCACGCTGCCTAGATGGCGCGATGCACAAGTAACACGGGTGATGCTTCGACTGCGTCTCCGTAACAATTCTGCCCCAGGCCACGCACAAGAGAGCACGTGCACGAAAAACGGGAAAGTCTGGAAACCTTCTCCTTTCCCTCCCACTCTCCAATACAAACCAAAACAACAAAAAAACCCAGTGTCCGAACCAGGAAGGAAGATGCCACCACCTCAACCGCATGTTTGACTTCGCAGGAAACATGCATTGTTCCTGAAAAACCGAGCGTGCTGGCAACAGTGTTCAGCTTGTAATTGAAGTCAGGCAACAGACTTCAAAATCGTCCCCGTCTAGCACACTATGGTCCGCTGCCAAACCCCCAAAGCTCTCAGGAGCTTACGAAGTCTCCAATAGGATTAATTTAGCCATGTCCAAGGGGAGAGAAAGAGGATTTCTCCCTCCCTCCCCAATCCAGTATCCAGCCCTGTAGGCTACACTTCTCTTCGTAGCAAACAGAAAATCCAGGAGAACCAGGAACCTCTTTAGCAAGCAAGCATCACACATTTCTCCTACTCTAGTGTTGCCCCTTTATTAGTCATAGGAGTAATGCAGCCCTCCTACACACTTGGGTAAGAGGCTTCTAGTGTCTTAATGCCACTAGCACTGGTCTGTTTAAAAGGGGTGTGATGCTGGGGTGTAGCAGCCAAACGTTTGCTGGATCTAACAGGGTTTTCACTGCATGCTTGCACTGGGATGCAGGTTTATTTATTGTCATGGCATCAACTACATTTAGGAGGCAAAGATTTTTTAATTTCTTTTAGGGGGATATCATTTATTGGAATAACTGCACAGCTGGAATAAAAGTTAGACCAGCTTCTGAATGCAAGGCATTCCTCTTCAGGTCCCTACGTTTGTCTTGCAATGAACCAGGTCCAGGGGGTTCCTCCGAGCACAAACGGACTGAGCTCAGATGCCTGTTTCCCTGCTATCCACTATGCAAAGTGCTTGTACTCTGGTATCCATTATGCAAAGTTTCCAGATTCTTGTGTGGGTGAACACTGGCCATTCACATCAGAGAGCAAAGTTTGGAGGCCAGAAGGAAAAAACCCAAACAGCTAGATCTACAGGCTAGATAGGTGTTTTTGAAGCGCTTGCATTCAAGAAGTGCCAGGATGCAAAGCTACAGCAAAACAGTACCACTATTTATCTCGAGGAGAGCTTCAGGGGCAACTAAGTGCACGCACAAACAGGTTCTTAAAAAAGATAAAAAAAATAAAATCTGTCTTATTCTCTTCTAGCAGTATATAAAAGAGAGAGAAGTAGAGCTGGAAGAGACCTCCCTGGGTCCAACCCTCTGCCTGAGGCAGGATCAGCGCTGTCCAAACCATCCCATGAAATTCATTGTCCAACTTACTAGTACAACCACAGTCAACCCTGACAAAACTGCAACTCCTCATATTCCCTGTGCTTTGAATGAGCCCGAGACCAGCTCGAACTCTGTTTCAGAAGGAACGTGGAACGAAACAGGGACGTTTCACCCTAGCAGCATCATACACTGCAACCACGCTGGCGAGGTGCAGTAAAAACAGGCTGCTCAGCAGGGAGAGCAGGCATCGCTTTTGGCAGCAGCCTCTGGATGAGGATTGGGAAACAACCCCTTCCTGGAGCTGTCAACACTGGGTTGCATAAGCAGAGAGCCTGATGCAAGGTGCTTCTACAGTTGAGATGGAAGAGCGATCCCCGCTTGACCTCAGAGCGACGGATTAATAAGATCTGGAAGGCAGGCTCCTGTCCTCACTCATTCCTGATTTGATGGTACAACTACAAGGCTGAGCTTTGGAGCGATGCATGTTAAACCACCTAGCAATCAAGGTCCAGGTCTCCAACACACTTTGCCCTGCAACCACTCACAGCTCTGCACAGTAATGTCTATACGGAGTGACGTGTGGTTCCAAGGTATTTTTGCCCACACCTTTCACAGGCGCAAGCAAGTGCGTCAAGATACAAGGCAGGACTGGATCAGATCCTAAGAATGCGAATGGAGGCAGAGTAATAATAATAATAATAATAATAAAGCGTATAATAATAATGTGTATTATAATTAGAACATATTAATAATAATAATAATAATGAGAGTGCAATAGCAATAATGAGAAAGTTCTTCATCAGACAACAGTTGCAAAGTAGGTAATGTTTTGCTCCTCAGGCTTATGTAACTCTGTAAAGAAAATGCCATTTACCCTAATAGGACAGCGAGTATGAAGAGAAGAGGCAAACATGCTATCCTCAGCCTTACCTGCCATCCTGAGGGGTGGGGTAGTCCAGTCCAGGAAGAGGAAGCTAAGATACTACACTGTGAAGATGAGAAGCAGAAAGAGAAGGATGGGACAAAGCAAGGACCTGAATTTGAACAAAAGCATTTTTTCTTTTCTTTTTTTTTTTTTTTTAAAAACAGTGCAGAGGCCAGTTTGATACTTTAAAAACCAGGCCTAAGGTGAGAGTTTGGCAAGTTTTACCCCATCTTTACATACATGTACTTGCATAGTCAAGGGATGGAGGAGGCAGTTCCAAGAGACTGGTGAATTTAGCTGGTCGCTTTTCCAGTGTTGTCCTCCCCAGCATCTGCCCACTTCTCAGTAGGGCCCAGGACATGGCACATCTAGGAAAGCACCATCCTGCCTCCCCAAGGTGACTGCTAGTTGGCCCTGTATTTGCATCACTGGGAAGAGGCATGGAACCACTTCCAAGATATATGGATGCTGGAGGAAGATAGAGGGCTTCAGCCAAAGCTTGCAAAAGGCCATGCCCAAGGGGACACAGAGGCCTCCCTATGCCCATTGCCCCAGCAAGCAACACTGTACTCGTCACAGGAGAGGTAATCTCAGCCAATGCAACCCCTCGCCCCACCAAGTAATACCACAGCACACAACACACAGGGAAGATCACGGCTGCTTGTGAGGCACGGTGCTACAGCATGTATGATCCACACAGATCCCATTGCCTGCCCCATTGCGCAGGGCGGGACACTTTTGGTGGCGCAGTGTCTGCTGGGGCTGCATTTGCACCCAAAATGTCCTTATCCTTCCCCTCACTCCCTCCACAGCCACTAGAAAGGGTGGCTGAGCCAACCATTTCTAAAGTTGCCAAGAAACAGAATCCCTTACAAACAAGCATCCACATGGCTGGGAAGGAGAGCGTGATGGACTCTAACAGTGCCCGTGACGGTAGCCTTTGTTGTTCGAGCGATCGTCACGAATTCCACTCTGGCAAACAGAAGTTTGTGCCCTGGAGGTGGGAACGAGGAGTCCTACACGCTTGCCGATCACAGGATAGCCCCACCAAGCACTGGCACCCCAACCAGAAGCCCACAGGAAGGAGTACAGGGTAAGTGCACAGATCAGACTTCACACTGCTGCTCAGCAGCATCTCTCAGATGCAGGAATATTACTCAGAAAGCAGCAAAAGGTTGCTCAGGACCCACTGGAACAAGCCCTAATAAGTACACAACACTAATAAAAGAAACAGTGCCATTAAAGAGGTTGTCCCTGATGCCATCCAGGTAGAGGCCATAGTCATGGCTCCACCGCAAAGTGCTGGCCAACAGTTTCATATCACATGTACAGGAGAATATGCATCAAGAGTGGAATCGATGTGGGCACTTAAAGGACTACACTTTTTTTTTTTTTTTGGATGTGCACATACTGGCAAATTAAAAGTACCCAGCTAGAAGCTACTTGGAAGTGCCTAATGCAACCAAAAAGGAGTAATAAGAGGAAGGAGCAATTGCCATCAAGGTTTCATAGGGAATAAATCAGTCCCAACCCACGGGCAGTCCATGCACACGCTCATTTGTTCGTTAGGGTCTCGCATACGAAGTAGTACTCACTGGGCTAGAACTTGATCCGACAGGGATCAGACCTGGCTACAGCCCTTTATGGCGAGCTTCTGCTAACACCACTGAATAAGTGGGTTCGTGGGGAAAACAGAACTAGTAACTGCAGCTCAGTTGCAATAAGAGACAAAAAACACCAAAATCGAGCTGCTTCTGTGCGTTTTTTTGGTTATGTTTTTTGGATTTTTTAAAGGCAACATTTTACAGATGGACTGAAGGCAAATGATTTAGCATACCATTCACCCAAGGAACTCACAGCCATGGGACCCTCTTGTGGTCAGTAGCTAGTGACCAAATTCTTACCCTCCACTACATGGCCATGGCTGGCTTCTGGGCGGTTTTACCTCTGCCCAAAAGCAGTACTTAGCCAAAAAAAAGTTTCAAGAAATGAGGCGAGGTAGTAGAAATAGCAACCTCAGACCATTGCACGAGAACAGGCTTCAACACCAAGTTTTCATACGTGATCTACTAGCCGAGAGCAAATTCTGTTTCTTTAGCTGCGGCATACATAAGGGTTTGGGGTAGTTTAAACCAAAAAACACCTCCTTACGGGCACTTCTGTATTTCACCGATCAAAGCAATGACAAAAAACCACATTGCTAATAAGACAGAGCAAATGGAGAAGCTGTTTTGTTGCATCAGGTGGAGACAGTCATTCAGCAGAGGGTCTATTAAATGCGTGGGTTATTGGCATGATAGCCCAGCGGAGCCACTGTCTATCCTCAGTGTATATTTGAGGGCTTGGATGCTCCTGCTCATTAAAGGTATAACGTATCAACTGGGTTGGAGGATTTCTGAGAAATACTGTGCATCTACCAGTTAGACATTACAGCTCACGTGATAGGGAAAAAAAGTTATTATATTCATAACAATCATTGCGTCACTCTTCCTCTTCCAGAAACAAGACCCTTAAATTATGCTGCTGCTAAGGGAGGGAAGGCAAGTAACCCAACGTGACCAAATTCATTTCAGAAAGGCAAATAAACATGCACCATACAAAACCCCGCATAAGAGGCGCAATCACGCATGGCATGGTTGTATTTTAAAATGTTAATTTTGGCCAATCGGGGTGGCAAAAATCCTTAACCCAGGACAAGTTTACCTGGCTATTTTTTTTTTTGGTGAGCACACTGAATTTAAAACCTCAGTAGTCTACATCTAGTAGTTGGCAATTCGTGCTTTTCTTCTGCAGTTAGCTATGACTCAGACTATGGGAATGTTTTCACTATTGCTGAAGGCAACTTGCTGTAGATAAGGAGTTCGGCGTGGAGCTTGTTTAGCTATTTTAAAACACTATAATGTATTTAGGATTAATAAGCCACGGTCCTTATCCAACATTTGCCGCTGCTGAGCATGTCATGAAGCACAATGTTCATATGGTGGGAGTACATCCAAATGATGTCATGCATCTTTTATGCAAAAGAGCAATTAAAAGCACCATGCAATGGTAAAAGCACCAGCTAACTGGAACACTTAACAGCCTTGAAATCTCAAGACATAAGATTTATTTTGCTTGAGGGAAAAAAAAAAAAAAAAGAAAAGAAAATAAAAAAATTAGAGCCTCCCCCATATTTCCACTATTCACATTTTAAGAACAGTTTCCCATATTTTCAAGCCACTGTCAGATATCAAATTAAAAAGGAGGTAAGAAACTTTACCTGCAACTGTCACAAATATCAGGGAGAGCAGAGAGCCATAGAAAGCCTACGATTCGAAACGGAGAAGAAAGAGAAAAAGCCTGACCAGGAAAGCCATCTCCCCCGAGCGGAGATGCTGGAAGCAGCCGACAGACTCCGGAGCAGATTCACGAGGACTTGCAGAGAAGTGAAGCCGCTCGAGCAGAGACTGACCAGCCCGGCTTCCAGATAGCCTGAATGCACCGACACAAAGAGGAATCACGTGCTGCAATGTGGTTTGGAAGACACTTCACACCTCAGGCTGGTGTCTTTCATCTTGCTTGGCAGACTAACAGCAGCTGACAGTCTGCTCGCAGCAAATGCAAAGGAGAGGCCAAGTAACGAACTTAGAAAGTGCTCGGTGCACGACTTCGAAGCCTCACAATGGTGCACTAACCGATACACCACGTTGGGTTGTGTTAGTAGCTCTGGCATTTTCTCAACTTGGGCTGAAAAAGTCTGTTCTTTGAAAGCTTCTTTTTTATATTAGTGCATTTATGATGAGAATGGGGGTTGCACTGCTGTGGTGCACTGGATTTCTGGCTTAAATGGTTTACTTTTGTACATGCCATGCAAGTATTGCATATTTTCATAGCGGGGTCTCCAATATATGGAAAAAAAATTTGGATACAATAGAAAAACAGGCCTGAAGAAGCTGCTGGAACAGCCAACCTGAAGTTGCAGTCTGTATTTCTGTTGCACTTCTTGAGTTGGTCAAAAATCAGACCTACCCAAAGCACCTTGTCAGCCCATGCCAACATGGCTACAACCTACCCCCCTGTATTTCAAACCCAACATTTTACTTCAAATCTGTGCCGTATCAAAAGGGCCCAATTCACCCTTCAAGATCACGGGAGCCCGCTGTTCCAGCAGATCCTATCAACTACAAGGACTGTGGCAGCCCATTAAGGCAGCACCTCACCCAATATGCATCAAGGTATCGCTTCAAAAAGGTCTACGGCTTTGCCCAAATGCATCCCATCTGACGTGTAATAACAGCAGGAGTTAGACAGCCAAGTGAAGTAACTGCATGCATTTATTTCACGCAGCGGGCAGCTCATCGGGTGCCATCAAAGCCACTCTTCCCCTTGTGGGGGGGAGGGAGTGGGATTTGCCTCCTGCCTTTATAGGAAACCAAGTTCCCTGGAGCAACAAATGTAGGAATTGCGACCAGACTGAAACGTATGGGGGCCCCTTTAAGCAGAGCCGTAGGGGACATTCAACCCAACAGCTTAGATTTACCTACGCAGCTCAAAAACGTAGCACCACTCTATAATGGTGGCCAGGGAATGGATTAATACAGACAGCAATTTTCACCACTTGCCGCCGTAGATGCTACGCGGCTGGAAGCCGTCAAAATCATTCACTTCGCTAGCGTGAGCAACGGCATCTCCAGTGAAGGCCTGCCCTTGAATATCTACCTTCAGCACATCCCTAGCTTGAGCCACAGCAATAATAGTCCCAGTTTTTGCGCATCCTCCGCTCCAATTCCCGGGCTACACCACTCAATAGGGACGCTTAAGCTTTCATCGTTATTGAGGCTTCATGACTACCCGCCGAGTCTCTCCCTCCGGGCCGCATCATACCATCGAAATGGAGACAATAAAAAAAGTGGCGAGTTCTCCTTAATGAGAAGTGGTATTATACGTTATAAGCACTTAAGAGTTAGGGCCCCTGACAGGACTGGGCTGCCTTGCTTTATTTATATAGTCCTGGGAGATCAAGTAGCAGACAGGACTCATCAGCGAGCACGTTGTTTATAGCAAGTTATAGTATGCAGCTGTAACCACCGCTAGACCATAAACACTGAAAGGAACTATTAACATCAAGTTCAATATCACTTATTGTGTCGTCCACATCCCATCCTGGAAAACAACCGCTTTACTGTGCAAGCTAAAGGCAACCGAAATCTTTTGATGTGAACTATTGCTACTGCCACCACCACCAAACCTATTAAATAGCATTTGTGCATCAAAGCTGTTTTAGACCAGTATGGTTCCTATTGCCGGGAGCACTGGATGTCAAAAAAAAAAAAAAAAAAAAAAAAAAAAAAGGTCACATTAGAAGGAGGTTAAGTAGGAGGGCAAGCGAAGTTTGTATGAAAACAAGGCTGTGACCTTCTGATGTCTGTGAGCTCACCCGTTTCTCTGGGCAAAGCGCTGGTGGAGCCACAAGGCTGGGTGCGTAGGAAGCACGGGTATTTGCAATGCTTCTCAGCAAATGCTTGTACTTGGCTTCAGATACTTAATGCAAAGTGGTCACACCCAGGGCAACGCAGGGTAAAAACAAAATGACTAAGGGGCCCACTTTTCAGCTTCAGCCATCTGTGTGCTGGGTGTCGCTTGTTTTAAGCCAGAATATACCTTTTGTTTGGCCCATGCCAAGCTACCACAAGCAGTTACAGCTGCAATTCCTGCTCCACATCAGTATTTAATCACTTCCCTCAAAACAGCCTTTAAAACTTCAAAAGTGCGTGGTTCATGGCAGAGAAAGGAATTGCCATTATTTCACATACAATCTGGTGAATCGCATCAAAGAGAGATACTGGCCTCACAAATAGCGCCAGTCACATTTACAAAATCCTTAATGCTCTTTTATCTCTAGCCGCTCCCTTGGCCAAGGGTTGACGAACTTTGCAAGTTAGCAGAGATCAAGCTGCTGCGCTTTTTCGCCTCTCAAAATGAGCAAGTTCGAGGCATCTGGACACGCCTGCTCCTCTTGCACCTGCTGTTGGGGGTGAGGGCCTGCGCCAAGGCAACTGAACGCATAGCAATGTTGCTGGTAGTGCTGGAGCGATGCTGTAGTCATGATGGTCCAGGAAAGGTGCGGGAGACAAGGATTCTTGTAGGTGATGCATCTTTTAAAGGTAGACACCTGCATGATTGAGAGAGACTGAAGCTTGCAAAAGCAGTGCATCCTTCTTCAGGAACTCATGGCATTCAAAAGCTTGTTAAAGTTTAAAGGAAGTTTAAGTTTAAGAAAGAGCCTCGTCTCCCGTAGAATAGTAGTGATATGTTTAAAGCATCTCAAGGAGCAAGGGTCTCAAGTTGCAGCAAGGGAAGTTTAGGTTAGCTATTAGGAAGCATTTTCTCACTAGGAGAGCAGCAAAACACTGGAGCAGGTTACCCAGAGAGGTGGTGGCATCTCTCCTTGGAGGTGTTTAAGACTCGGCTCAACAAAGCCTTGGCTGGGATGATCTAGTTGGAGATGGGCCTGCTTTGAGCAGGCGGTTGAGCTAGGTCCCTTCTGCCCTTAAAATTTTCCACAATATGGTCTCCTGGTGCTGCAATAGATTCAAAGCCCCACAGGCCAGGCAGGTGTCCCCTTCAAAGCTTTCTTTGCAAAGTAGAATCACTTTTTATTTCCCAATAATGTGCAGTATGCAAATACAGCGCTGCTAATAAGTAACAGGACAAGTAAAGGCAATGACTTTGCCCCTTTCTGCGGGCGGCTGTAGCTGCTGTTCTCCATTTGGCCCTCGTTAGCCGCTGTCTGTACAAGAAGTGGTGCAAGATAAGGACAGTAGTACTTGGGTGATGGTGACATCTGGTCTACTATCTTGGCTGGTATATAGCTGGATGCAGGATGAGCCAGAAAAAAAGATCACCTGCAAGATTTGGGGGAAAAAAAAGTCAGTCTAGAATGAGCCTCGTAATCCAAGGAGGTCGTGCAAGCAGTGAATCTGCTCCGAAACCAGATCTGAGGAAGAGGGCCCTGCACCCAACTATGGAGGAAGGCAAAAGCCCCCCTCCCCACAGTCTGTACCAAATCTGACTACTGGGTAAAATTCCTGCCCGACCCCAAACCTGGCCAGTCTGAGCATGAGTGGAGGGGCAAGACCCCCTAGCCAGGAACACTAGAAGCACTAAAAGTTCAAGCGGTTCCTGAAAGCTCTGGGGGAAAAATCATTTGGTCAAAGATGAGGAGAGTGTATTCACCCTGGTAATGAGAAGAGGGGAGAGAGGATAAGTCCTTGGCTTGTCTTATTGCTTACGGCTGATCTTCATTAAATTTCCTCATCAGCTGCATCAGAAGATGCAGCCACATATGCGCAAGTGTTTAGTTTCGAGACAGACACAGCGCGGGTCTTCAGAGCCATGTCAAAGAGAAAGCCAAGGTCTTCCTCCTTCCTTAAGTCCTTCATAAAAAACTCTTCCTAGAAGACCAACACAAGGCATGGGGATTTTGTAGGGTTCTCCGACCAGGAAAAAAAATAAAAATTCACCCCAGTATCTAGCAACATGGAAGAGCAGGTCCTATATAGTCAAGAGGGCTCTGTATTTGGGCCTTGCCCTGACATACAGCAGCAAGAATAACCCAGACTACTCCCAGAGACAAAAGGAGGCTAAGTGGGCCATGGTCCAGTGCACAGCTCTGCTGGGGAACACTTTTGGGAGCTTGGCAGGAGCAGGCATTGATGTAAAAGTTTCATAAGCACAAAGTTTATTCCCCATGATCCAGGTTATACTGCAACTGCAAGAGCACGCGTGGTCGCCCAAAGATGAGTGAGGCTCAGAGAACGAGGGAGCAAAGAAGGGATATGACGGGGAGGGATCGAGTGGAGTCTAAGGAAGGACCGGGAGGAACTGTAGCGGCACAAAGACTACTTGTTTTGAAGCAGGTTGCTGTGCTGTTTGGGACACTGGCACTTTGACACTCCCTCTGATGGAGAAGACACGCCACTTCACGGGAGCTGGCCAAAAAGAAAGACCTTTGCAGCCGGGAGAGGGGTGGGGGGATGCTATTAAATTGCCAGAAAAGGCAAGAACAAAGAGAAGCCAGGATCTCAAAGCCTGGAGCTTGGTCCTTGTGAAGTCACTGCAGGACTCCTTCAGGAAAAAGGACAACAAGTAAGACTTCTTGGGGGGGTCTTCTGCTTAAAAAGCCATGTGGATCCCAAAACTCTCCTAGAACCCAACGAGGCATCATTGAGATTCCCCCCCACCACACACTGGGCAATCCTGGGAGTTAGCAGAGTCTCTTGAAGAAAGTTTTGATGAGAAGAAAGCATGGAAGAGAGGTTGAATGACTCTGCTCTGGGATAGCCCCTTACATCCAAATTAGATGACTTGCAGAGAATTAGGCAACTGTGACGGGCATAAATCTCTCACAACCTGAGCCTGCACAAGGCTGAAGCCATCTCCTAGACACCATCAGTTCCCTGGCATTTCCTATTGTTCCAGCTCTGGGCAAGCACCAATTCTGAGCTTGGACTTGCAGTGTCGAAGCATCACTGCCTCCAGAAGTCAAGCTTCACAGGTCATAGCCCCACGTTTTCCAGGGCTGGTTTTGACTCCTACTGTGGCCAGAGCCCAGACTTTTTGCAGGAATAATGCTTGATAAATGTTAAGAAGCCAAGCTATATTCCAGCAAAGATCCACACTTCATCTATACAATTAGAGTAGCTTAGCACAAAGTCTTTCACATGATTTATATATGTTTGGTATTAAGATATCCACCGTGAAGCAAAGAAGTTGAAAGGAAAGATTGCAATTAAAAGACTGCACAGGTTACAATTCAGATAAGAGAGCCATGCACACTATTTTTCCTAGTTTTAGAAACTTTGGGAGGTGTCCAGAAAAACAACTGGACTAAGTGTATTTTATTTTGAAAAGATCAAGTACGTGGACTCTTACATCCATGGGCACACACAGCTATAGGAGGACTCAGCCCCTTGATTACCACGTTAATTAGCACCATTTTAAAATTACATTACTTAACTTAATGTTGTATAATCAAAAACATTTCATCAGTGCTTGTGATTTTGGGTGCTTTGGGGTCAAGAAGAATTTTGGCAAACTGGAGAAGATCCAGAAAACAGACAATTCAAAGGATTAAGGTTTTGGAGGAAGACAGCAAAAGGTCCGTCAGCATAAGATGAGAGCCAACATTACGGAAAGGGAAAGAATTGTTTAGGGTAATTGGCAGAGGAAACTAGAAATAATGGAGTGGAACTGAACAAGGTAATTTCGTCTGAATAGCAGGAAAAAAAGTCCTTGATTAAGTCAATTAGGTCATGAATTAAGCTTCCCCCCTCTAAATAAGTGTTATTCAAAACAGAGCTGGAAAAACCCACAGAAAAGTTAACGGTCTTGTAGTGAGCATGTATTGTTGAGGTATCGTACCGGAAAAAACAAAGGGTCTCTTATCTCCTGATTCAGTGGCTCAATGCCCATTCTATGCCAAGAGGTTCCTCATTCAATTATTGCACAAATAATCTGTATGAGACACGCAACACACATGGACCTGCAGATGTGTGCAATCCTAGTCTAAGGATAGAAGCCCTTGAATACATATGCACCACTTTTTGTCCATTTCTGTGTTCGGAGACCTCTTCCCCAAGGAGAGGCAGACTTAGACCCTCCGCCCTTGATGTTCACACATACTCTACTACCTATACTGGCAGTCCTCAACTTACAACGTTTTGAGTTATAAACATTTTAAGTGCAAAATGTTGTAAGTTGACACCACGTTTCAACTTTCTGACCTCAGTTTTGACTTTACAACGCTTGATCTGATGTGATGCCACTGCAGCGAACAAGTTTGCTGCGTCACCCTGGAGAACATCTGTCTAAGCTTCCTTGGACACTTTCTTTAAGAAAGCAGACAAGACTCCAGAAAAACCTACAGCCAAGACTCCTTCAAAAAGTCCAACCAAAAGCCCTTCAAAAAAAAGTTACGATGTTTCGACTTAAGACGCGGTTTTCAGGAACCAATTGTGCCGCAAGTCTGAGGACCGCTTGTATGTCTAACTGCATGAACGACGCTCTTCTGAAGTTCACGGCTTTATGGATCCAAACGAGTTCTCAGGTGGTAGATTTCTTGCGACGTATGGACTTTACTGCCGAGTCCAACTTGCAAGCCCAAATACTTAGCACCCCAATATTTAAATACTTTAATATTTAAGCACTTCAATATTTAAAGAGAAACCCAGCGACACTGTTCGGTGTTCTTTTTCCTCCAAGAGGTTCGAAAACCACGCTCAGCTCTCAAGAAACAAAAGCTGTACGTAGCACGTTCGAGTAATGCCTGTTGTGATCATTTCTTTTGTTAGGATTAACTTCAGGTTTGGAGTTGACTCAAACCTGGCACATCAATAGTCTCAAGCGGAAAGTTGGTTGGTAGCTTGAAACCATTTAAAAGTTTACTTAAAATCCAAAAGGGAAGAAAAAAGCACCACCAGGAGACAGACCAATTGGTATGTTCATTCTTCAGCCTCTGTTACAGTGTTCTGTGCCCTTCATCTTGGTGCTAAATCCTCCACCTTTTTTGGGCTAACCAGGAAGTGTCGAGAGGGGTTCTTACAGTGAACAGAGGTGTAACAAGGGGAAAGCCCTCAAGAGTCAGTCTTAAGGGTCCTCCATGCAAAGAGGGTCAACCTTAGATCAGGTGTCCTGCTGTTCCCACGATTCTCCTTGCACAGCTTAGGCACCGGGGAACGACTCCCGACAGAGGTTTAAGCTGTAGGGATTAGGAAGAAGCCGACCGAGAGAGAGTGAGATGCAGACGAAGAGCCTGGGTCTAAAGCTAGATTGGACTAGGTGACTTCCCAAGGTCCCTTCCAGCCCTATTTTCCTCCGATTCTATGAAAGGACCCTGGAGGAAGGATCCTTTGCTTTAGGCGTTTCATTATTTTTGCTTCGTTCCAACTTTTGCACCATGTCAAGAGTTAACTGTGCCTGGTTTAGAAGGGGGTTTATTTATTTTATTTTTTTTCCTGAAATTTGTTCATTCTTGTAAAATGGTTGTGAAGTTCCAAAATCCTTGAACTGTAAACCCAAGTACCCAGAAGTCTGAAGCTCTTGGAGACAGAGCGCTTAAACCATATAAACAAAGAAAATGTTTTTTCGTCATAGCATAATCTTAGCTCTGATCCAGGAATGCTTTTTAGATGGGTCTACGGTTATCCAACTTCTTTCCAGGGATGCTGTTAAAATGGGATGCTTCAATAAATACATTTATGGTAGCAAGGAACACAACACCATCTCTACGCACATGGCCCACTATTTCAGGGTGATCAATGGGTGCCATTAATACGTGCATGGTAGTTTGTTTCCTGCCTCCCTCCTCCAGAAAGGCTTTCTGTTACCCAAACACCAGGGCAGAGATACTAGTGCTTTCTGCATTTCCTTCCACTTCTCACCAGTCTGGCATACGGCCGGATGAAGATAACTGTCCATTTGACGGAGCCATGCTGAAAACCTTAATTTCACCACCTGAATTGGACATAAAGAGCTCATTAGGAGTCCAAAAAAAAAGTGTTCACTACCACAAGTATCTACACGTCTCAGTTTGATTTCCACCACCCTTTACAAGAGTCCTACCAAAAAAGAGCTGATGGAGGTAAAGTGCCCCACCCCCCAACACCCAAAATGAAGGGGCAAAAGGAGACCAAGAGGTTTTCATTCATGGTAAAGATGTCTCGATGCACCAAGAACATTGAGGCAGATAAGGTTTGCTTAATAAAGCACAGATGACGAGGGGACTTCCGATGCGTTAGCCCACAGAGCATCAGCGGATTTCCTTGGATCCGTTTGGAGAAATATGAAACTTCAACTTAAAGACACTTTGCCCTTAATACTCCAAGCCCATTATAAAGTCTATTATCCTTTTTGCACGAGAATAGACATGGTCCTATGAAAAGGGTCCATTCCCTATCCCTAAACCAAGGAAAAACTGCGCTTACATTCCTCGTGTGTGCTGATGGTTCATAGCCATTTTGAGACCTCACTGGTAGCTATGGGATGACCTTGCACATGTGAATGAAAAAGAAAATTTTGCCCTTACTAGAATGACTTGCATCAGGTGCAGCTGTAGATGAAGCAGCAGATGCTCACGAGAAAAAACCATGGACATGCAGGATCCTAAACATATCACATGGCTAGATATGGGCCTTGGACTTCCACATTCACTGGAGAAGCCGAAGTATTACTTTGAGAACAGGGGCAAAGCATTTAAAATCTTGGACTATTAAGGCCAAGTCTACATAGTTTGGAGAGGGTCTGGCCTGGTCTCCTGGTTAGCCACAAATAAGCCAAGAGCTGTTGCTTTTGCAGGCGTCTGATACTAATCCAGGAAAAAAAGCTCTAGCACAGGTACCCATGTGAGGATGAAGGAACCTTATATGGAAGATAGCACGGTGCTAAACAGTTCTTGCCACCTTCCTCCCCTCCATAGCATCTGGCTTCAAGACAGCCAGTTTCATCTGGGCACTGACCTCATTTCATGAGCAAGCTATGCACGTGGCGGTTGGGCTTGAAGCATAAGGAGTCACACAGACACAGCGAGGCATCTCAGTGCCCGAGAGCACGTTGAAAGGAGAGTCTGACAAAGGAGGCAGGATACAGCCCTGAGGCCTCCAAGATCCCACAAGACAGGTTTCTCTTGCACAAACCCTGCTTGTTGCACTTCTGCTGCTCCAAGCGAGAAGCAGAGGTGCAACAAGCAGGGTTTGGGCAACCAGAGGGGGAAAAGGTGGGGGCAGGAGGTAGAGGGGAGAGGAAGTCATAGCTACCTTGGGACTCGAAAAACAGCCCCCCAGCTGCCCTAGTATGGTCTACGTGCCAAAAGGCGTTGCTCTTATAGCAACTTTTGCAGCTGTGCTGCATACTCCAGGGGGCAGGGGGTTGCTATCCAGGTGCCCCTCCCAAGATGGCACTTGGGGGATGTGCCCCGCTCATGCAGCTCAAGTGATGCTACACGCTGGGGAGTAGGAGATGTGGGCCAAGCATCTTTGTCCAGAATACGCACATCTCCCAAGCATTTTAAAACACCAGGACACGCTGATCCTCAGGAAATATCCTGTCTAGACAAACCAAACACCTCTCTGCCACCTCTTGCCAGCAAGTCCAGTGGAGCCAATAAGCATTCGTGTACCCCAAGCCCCATAACAGGCTCTCTTCTTCCACCGCTCCAAAGAGGATGACCATCTCAGAGGTCTCCGTATAGCTACAGAACTTCACATCCAAGCCCCGCTACAGACACCTGCCAAAGGCCGTCCCCGCAGTGACCCAACTTATAAAAGTGGGTTATTGGGACTGGGCAGGACATTGGCCACATCACACCAAGTACTGCTGGCTCCTCAAATGGCACACCCAGAAGCCTTATGGTCTGTGAGGCTCAGGGTCTTGGCACATGCTACACTTAGGACGTCTTGCAGTTAGATTGTAGGAAACGGCGGGCAGACTCACATAGTAATGTTTACTAGGATCCAAACAACACACATCCTAAGTGCCGGGGCCCTCGAAGGAACAAACAGCCGTCACACCAACTGGAGTGCCTTGATCGTACTACCTCTGTGCAGCAGTCCGACAGCAGCTCAACACGTATAAATGAGATGCTCCTCACCAGAAAAAGCCCAACTTTGCTATGTTACAAGGGCACTTAGCACATATTTCAGCATTTGGACACACAAATACTAGAGTTTTAAAGTTAGACAAACATGTCCCGAGTGCAACATGCTACGAGGACCTTGGGGAGACCTCTCCTCCTTAGATTTGTCAAAAAGGACCATGGCAAGAAGCAGCAGCTAATTGTGTAGGGAAGAGAAACGAGCCATTCAGACATCCTCACGTGTCAGGAGGCCGCAGGAAGCTGCAGCCGGTTATATCCGAGTGATTTCCATCCATGGGCTACAACAACGCGGCAGATTAACGAGGCGTATCCCTGCACCTCTGTCCCAAATGGGCAGACTGGAGACTTGTCAACAGGATAGTTGCTCCCTTCCAAAACTGGACTCATAACTCAGGAGCAACAGAGCTCTGTAAGGAAGAAATAAGGGCCTGTGGTCGTTTATTTACTCTCAAGACACAAGGAGTTAGTATTCAGTGCCAAGAAGTAAAAGCCTGAAGATAAACAATGTGCTTCAGTACAAATGCCGACCTGATCCTTATAGGGGTTTAGGTTGTAGCCGTGTTGGTCAAAAGATGATCCTTAGGATTTCACTGTTAGCTACCTACCAGAGTAGCCCAGAGGGACCCATCTACTGATGGCAAACCAGTAAGCCAACTTCCACTGGCTCACAGTTAAGTCCTCCTTCTCAACTCACCTGTATCATTGTAATGGCCACGCTTTGAACTGTTAGAGCCAAAATGTTTAGCTAGGGTTTTTAAAAAGGCATCACACACAGTCTTAATGCTTACACATTTTTCAGTGCTTGAGAAGCTGCCGTGCATCAGTGCAGTTGAAAGCATTTCCTTAAACAAAAATACCTTTTCTGCTGGACTGCTTCCTTGCCTCTTCAGTCCCCGACCTCTCAAGTGCATAATACCAATCACGACCAGCCCTACCAGCTAGCATAGGCTTGGTCAACACCTTCACCTGCAACATACTTGCAAGAGGCTGGACACCTTCAAGTCAGCCGGCCCTGACGATCTGCACCCCAGGGTACTCGAGGAGCCGGCGAGCATCATAGATCCGTGCCAGGGGCTGGGCTTCGAGCACTTCTGGCGCTCTGGTGTAGTGCCCGAGGATTGGAAGGCGGCCAATGTTGTGCCCATCTTCAAGAAAGGGAGGAAAGTGGATCCTATGACCCCAGCTGATATTCTGCCCTTGGAGCAGGGGGCTGGACTCGACGATCTTCTGTGGTCCCTTCCAGCTCTAATGGCTCTATGAAATACTTCCCCGGGTTCATCTTCACTGAAGAGTTGGCCAGTGTGTCTAGCGCTCAGCTCTGAGCACCTGGGTTGGCTTAGCCTAAATGCAAGTATTGTCACCTAGCATTCATACCCCTTGCTATTTCTGTGCTTGCTTTTCATGCCTAAGGGAGACTTACTGGATCTACTGAGAGAAGAGACCTCAGTCCTTCAGGACTTGGTCACCGCCTGCTTTTCTAATACACCCTGCCATACAGGGGGCTTGGGCTCTCTTTAGTAGAGAGCAGGCATGTTCCAATGCAAGCCTAACTCCTTAAACCAGACAAGTTAGGCCATACTTAAGTCACCTCCCAAACCCAAATTTATGATGCAGCCAAGATGCTGTGCTAATGCTAATGGAAAAGCAGAGTCCTGGCTTTGCAAATCGAAGTCAAGGGACACAAAGAACTGGCTTGTCAGAAAGCTTTGGAGAATGTCAAAAGGTTGATTGTGCTCTGAATAAGTTCATAAGGGCAATGAACTAACCAAACTCCAGAAACCAGAAATCAATTTAAATATGGTATTCCTCATGCAAGCCAGTGTGAAGGAGATGCCTGCCCTTCCTCTCTTGCCGGGACTCCTGGAACAAAGGGAATTTTGCCGTTTTAACGTTACAACCCATAGGGTAAAGCACGGGCATACATCCTCACAACCCACTCGCAGGCATTTCTGTAATCCAGAAGTCCTGCACATGCTTTAGAGAAAATGTTAGGTCATTACACAAACTCCTCAAAAATCTGCAGATGGTTCTCTGACCTGGAAGACTGCGACACCGATCTTTTACAAGGTCTTGGTAGGTTTGGCACATGGATTCAGAAGCAAAATGCAGAAGTTTAGTGCAACTGCGTGTCAGGCAATACACCTGGGTAGAAAGAGCACTCAAGCCAAGTAGTGAAACCAATTAACGGTATAGAGGATAGTGGCAGAGCCACCATTTAAAGTCACACAAGGCACAGCTACATGAGACTTTTACCGTGGAGCTGCCTAATTAGCTCCACAGTAAAAAAGTCTCTGCATCTCCACATGCAGCCACAGTAAACTAAAGACTCGGCCGTAGGATAGCACTTGCATTTATGCTAAACACAAGTACTAAATGACTATCCTTAATGTTGTATTTACAAGTACCATCCTACTGTGGAGCTATTTACTGTGCAGCAATGCACATATAGACACCGACGGGGATGGCTGGGGCAGGAGGGAACTATAGAGGGAGGGGCTGCCTGCGAGTTACGCCCACACTGAAGCACCCTTGTGCCCCAGTCAGCCCCGCTGCAGCACGCTGAGCCGAGGCAGAGTTGCCTTGGGCTGGCAAATTGACCCCCGAGGCCCCTGCCAGCTGGAGCTGCTCATACCCAGCTCAGCGTCCTGTGCGCACACGTAAACGTGGCACCCGGGAGCCATAAACCCCAGCATGATCTGAGCTGGAGTTTACTGCTTTGAACTGCATGTGTAGATGCACCCACAGCACACTGAAGCAGTAGATGAAACACCAGCTGGTATTCAACTGACCACACATCCTCACATTGCATTTACCATCCTTTTTATAGAAGTCTCTGCTTGCACCAAGTTTCAAATCCGTTAAACCTGCCTGTGCACCTGCAAGTGGACATGAGACTCACTCCTTTGCTTTTCAACTCGTTTTTTTCTTCCCATTTAATGGAGTGGTTTAATAAAGAATTACAGCAGGCCACTGGGATTGCCCTGATGGGGCACGAGCTCTAGGCCCCTGGTCTTGACAGATGAGGAAGACAAGGAATTCTTATAACCTGCAATAGCTGTAGTTTATTTCTTGCCAGCCTCCCCACAGCCCGCTCCAAAATTGAGTCATTTATGACTGTCAATATCCCCAGTGGAGGAGAATTCACAGGCTGTATTAAGTCCCCCCGCAAAAAATACTACGCTAGCTTTGGCACCAGAACCAAAAGTCTGAAGATGAGCTGTATAAGCAGCCAAAGATCTGTAGCAAGTAAAAACATGCAAGCTACTCTTAGAGATGTGCAGCATCTCAGTTAAGGGCCCAAATATGGACTTACATCATTAGACTCTGTGCTAGCTTTGCGTCCAGAGCGTCCCTAACACACAATGGACTTTAAGCAAAGGGGATTGATCTCCCGAATGATCGTTGTACAAGCTAGTAGAATAGGAGACTCCGGTGCTTCTCCTGCTACCGGCAGCAGCTCCCGGTCCTTTCCCCATGCTTCGTGCAGCAATAAACTTGGGTAGGAGAGACCGCAAATGATAGCCACCACCTCTGTGCTGAGGAGGGCGTCCTCCAAGTTTCACTGGGGAGAGGAGAAGGCAACAGCAGCCAGTACCTTACCTGTCCAGCATCAGAAACTTTCAGGCTGGAGTAGAAGCATAAACCAGAGCCAATTTCCAAAGGCATTTTCCCCAGCAGAGAGGGTGGAAGGAACAGTAGCTTCTCTAAAAAGACACTTCATTGTGCCAACCATATTTCCCTAATTGCTGTATTACAGCCACGGCAGACAACAGCCTGTACACCACTGACCCAGATGCTAAAAGAATGAGTCGGTCACAAGATGACAAGCTGGGGATTTCACCTCAAGAAGAGGGAGAGAGAAAAATCACTTCTGTAGGCAGCTGTATGTTTGAACAGTTTAAGACCTTAAAGGCAAGCTATAAAACTACATTAAAAGATTAAGATCCCTTCAGAAGGGGATTCCCTTTTGCCTCCAACTTAAAAAAAGGTATAGCAACCAGCAGTTTTTCAAAAACTTACTACAATGCCACTGAAAAGCATTCTAAAATATTGCCTCTAAATCAAATAATTGTATATCAGTTGCATATATGCAATTATTATGAGCAACTTTCTAGGCTATGTTCTTACCTTCCCAAAGAAGCACTCTCCCCCCGCCCCCCAACCCACACACACACACACACACACACACACACACACACAGAGCAGGGAATAGTTTTCATTCTGCTTTCATAAGCAATTTGTTTTAATGCAACAATGTTTTAATGAACACGAGCCTGCAATGCGATGCTGCGGCTAGTAAAGCGACCAAAATGCTGGCGTGCATCCATAGATGCTTCTCGAGCAAATCCCGGGACGTCATTCTCCCCTTGTACTCGGCCTTGGTGAGGCCGCAGCTGGAGTACTGCGTCCAGTTTTGGGCTCCACAATTCAAAAAGGATGTGGAGAAGCTTGAGAGAGTCCAGAGGAGAGCCACGCGCATGATCAGAGGTCAGGAAAACAGATCTTACGATGACAGGCTGAGAGCCATGGGACTCTTTAGCCTGGAAAAGCGCAGGCTCAGGGGTGACCTGATGGCCACCTACAAGTTTCTCAGGGGTGACCACCAGGATCTGGGGGAACGTCTGTTCACCAGAGCGCCCCAAGGGATGATGAGGTCGAACGGTCACAAACTCCTGCAAGACCGTTTCAGGCTGGACATAAGGAAGAATTTCTTTACTGTCCGAGCCCCCAGGGTCTGGAACAGTCTGCCAGTGGAGGTGGTTCAAGCACCTGCATTGAACACCTTCAAGTGTAAATTGGATGCTTATCTTGCTGGGATCCTGTGACCCCAGCTGACTTCCTGCCCTTTGGGCAGGGGGCTGGACTCGATGATCTCCCAAGGTCCCTTCCAGCCCTGATGTCTATGAAATCTATGAAACAATGCAATAGCAAGCAGCAAAAGAGTACATAATACAATATTCACCACTTTGCAATCCAAGTCCTCCAAGGATACATATTTGTGTTACGAATTTCTCTCGCAGTAAGTTGAATGGGAATGCTTAACATCCACTATAAAAGGAAAAAAGCTCTCCACCTCTCCGTTTAACATTAATGCAAATATTAAATACACAGCCCAGAAGCTTTGAGCTCTTGACAGTGGAGCCAAAATAAATTTATTCTCCTCCCAGAAAAGCTAGGGAATCAAGGGACAGGAAGCGGTTTTCAAAAAAAAAAAAAAAAAGTTTTTCTGAACAAATATTTCTACTACTCTTAAGCATTTAGTTGTAGGCCACTGACAAGTGAGCAGATGCAGCTCACATGGTAAAAGCTGGTAAGAGTGCGAGATGATATTTCAAATGGCGGAAGAACAAAGTAACGTGGAAGTCCGACATGATTATTAAAGACCTAGTTCTCCTATGCAACTGCACGTTGTGTCCTTCTGCCTCCTCCTTCCCTTCCCTAGTAGTCGTCACAGCCACTCGGTACCATCTCTACAGTTTGGGTCCATGGATAGAGAGGTAGTTAGTTGTCCATGTTAGTCTTTAAAGGTCCTGCCATGCCTTCTGCCCGACTTCAGGCTAACTTGTTCAGAAAAATAAAAGCCTATAAAAGCTTATTTCATTAGATTCTACAAAAAGTAACTTAAGAAAATTTAAAGATCATCTCATTCAGAAAGGCATAATGTGCCAGCCTGCCCTGCCTTCTACACCCAGATCAAGAATAGTCTGGAGGCCTCCAACTAAAATGTACTGTTATGGGTACCTTCCAAAACAGACTGATCCAAAGAAAATGGCTTCCCATTTCTTTGAAAAGCAGATTGCCAAGTGGCACAAAGTTTCATAGATTTCAAAGCCCCAAGTATTCGGGTTTTTGGGGGTCCAATTTCTTATCATCAGATTTTAGTAGGTAATCTCTGACATGGACAATGGCAAAATGTCTTTTTGGATAGTTATACCAGAATTCATGAACTGATAACTCCCCAGAAGCACGAGGACAGCGTTCTGCAGAGAGCTGCCCCCCAGCACAAGTGCTAGCCAAGTCTTTTCTTTAATTTATTTTTGTACTTAAGGTAATTTTTTTCTATTGTTCTTGTGGGTACAGCATACATACACCACTAGAGCTGGGAAAAATTTTCCAAATTGATTTAAACCCCTTTTCAAAAGAAAACATGTACATTCAGGTCAAACTGAAACGTGTGGCGATTTCAAATTATTTTAGCTGAAAAGGTAAAAGCTCCAAAAATTTCAACACATTATTTCAGCTCAGGAACGTTTCATAGATGTTGGGGTCAGAAGGGACCTCAGTAGGCCATTGAGTCTAACCCCCTGCCCTGGGCAGAAAAGAGCACTGGGGTCAAAACAGGTTAGCAGAGGTCATTGCGGGACCCCTGGCACGGCCGTACGAGCACTCATGGTGCTCTGGTGTGGGGCCAGAGGACTGGAAGAGGGCCAACATGGTCCCCATCTTCAAAAAGGGGAGGAAGGAGGACACAGGAAATTATAGGCCAGTTAGTCTTACCTCAATCCTGGGTAAGATTTTTGAAAGAGTTATCCTGACGCATGTCCACGAGGGGTCAGCAGGGGAGAACATGCTTAGGGGCAACCAACACGGGTTCATTCGAGGCAGGTCCTGTCAGACCAACCTGGAGGCCTTCTATGACCAGGTCACCACATCCTTAGACGCAGGGGGAGCAGTGGACATCGTCTTCCTGCACTTTCAGAAGGCCTTCGACACTGTCTCCCACCCCATTCTCATTAAGAAACTGGGGGCTGCGGTGTCGACACCCGCACAGCCAGACGTGTCGCCAACTGGCCGGAGGGCCAGACCCAGAGGGCGGTGGTGGACGGGTCATGTCCAACCTGGAGGGACGTGGGCAGTGGGGTCCCCCAGGGCTCGGTCCTCGGGCCCGCACTGTTCAACATCTTCATCATGAGGGGTAAAAAGCACC
>NW_017728948.1:3302712-3305076 GCF_001723895.1 Crocodylus porosus | reverse complement strand
CTCTTTCCTGCCAAGGCAGGGGGTCGGACTAGATGATCTACCTAGGTCCCTTCCGACTCTAGCTACTATGAAACTATGAAGTAGAGAGTATTAAAAATCTTGAGAAATGCATGCAACTGTAAAACAACTTGAACTGCCACAAAAGCCCCTTTTGCCCCTCTCACCTGGACACTTCCACAAAAACCCCCCCACAAGGATAGGAAAAAAGCCAAGGCAAAGCCATGCACAGCCTCTGCTGTGCGACAGAGCTTCACAAGCCTACATCCCCACCCCACCCCATTTGGCAATAGGGGAAAGAGCAGAGAAAGCATCCTTCAGCCGTAAGAGCTGAAGCCTAAGAAGTGATGCGAGGCAGCAACAGGAAGGGGAAAGAAAAAAAAAACTTCAGAGGTCGCACAAAGCCTGGAACCGATTTCCTTCCTTGGTCCAGCGCAGCCCCAATCCAGCTGCCTTCGAGGCAGATGGCAAGGCCAATCTGTTTTCTGGCTGGCGAGAAGGCAGAGGGGCAGGAAAGGGTCTGTGTATTCAAGGGGAGGAAGTTATTAAAGTCCTGATGGCAGTGATAGTCTTAAGGGATGAGGTGATTAATTGAAGTATGGGATCTAATTTTTTTTTTTTTTTTTTTTAAATCAGGTTCTTTGCTTCTTGGAAATACCATTACATGCACTGTGTGCATAATTGCCGTAAGATCAGCTCAGAAATATTTTGAAATAAAAAAGGGGGGGGGAATAAAGGATACAAAAAAGCTTTAAACTATTCATATAAAATTCAACTAAACGACATGCACTATGACATTTTTGAATTGAGAAAATCCTTCAGAGCCACCATCGAGCACTGGAGCTCCACTGTGCTAGTTAGCAGCTCCCTGAGCTTTTCTAGCAGCGCTCTCGGCCTCACTTATGGTAAAGGTTACCTTTCCTGCAGAGCCCGTTTTCTCTCGCGTGGTCATTTAGCACAAGTTTCTCGAGAGCGCTGCTGTTCTCAAGAATGCCATTTGAAGTTTAATAGCACCGTGGGGCCCTCTCTCGTCACTCGAGTTTCTTGGTATTGCAAGGAAAATTGGCGAGGGAAAAAAAAAAATAAAAGGGTATAAAAGTGATTCCTTTTGCCATATAGCTAGTCGTAGAGAGACCCATAAGTGGTCAGATCTATGCAGCTTTTATGGTTAAACGCCAGCAGGCTCAGCAGCGTGACACGGTCTCAGATCCATCTGAAGTCTCCAAGAGATGCAGTTGTTGCGTGTCCTATTTTCAGCTTCCAGAATGGTTCATCTGCTTCCTCCTGATAACGTGCCTTGCGAGCTGGCCTTTTCTTTTCGGAGCTGGAGGGGGAAGGGGGAAAGGAGACGGGAGGAAAGGAGCAGCTCTGCATAGCAGACTTTTCTCCTCCGCCTCTTATGCAGCGTCGTTTAAGCCAAGACAAAAGAAAAATCAGAGGCTGCTGAATAATATTTGAAATTAAAAGCAAGAAGCCTTTAAGTGAACGTTCTTCTCTGTAAAAGCTCGCCTTGGTTAGGGCAGTGGCAGAACTAGTCCCCTCACTCACTGCAGTCAAAAGCCAAGTGAGGTTTAAAAGTCAAAGGACAATGAATTGACCTTTAAAAGCTTGCCTGTTGGTTTACAGAGCTCAAAGTGGGTGGATTTGTAATAATGTCCCCAGGCTTGCATAGCACGCTGGTGGGCAAAGGTTTTTGCCATCTAACCATCTTCTCCCATGCCAGGAGCAGTTGTGCCAGCCTGACCACAGCTTCCAGCAGATTCAGACCCGTCAGTCACCCCCTGCCCCTCTGAAATCCTCCCCAGGAGCTAGAGAAAAGCAAAGCATCAAAACAGGACTTCGGGGGTAGCCTGAAGCGTCAAAATATACAACTTGAATTAAGTCAGCTTCATACCTTTCGTAAGGCCTCATTTTTCAAGTTTAACCTCAAATTCTCCAACTGGGTTAAGACTGGATAACCCAGGGACGGGCAACGGGCTGCTTACCGAGTCTCGGCAAGCCATCGAGGGCCGCATGCCGGGCAGCGCAGGGCACATTAATGTTACATTTTCTAAGTATTTTTAGGGGCCCCGCAAGCCGGATAGCATAGCTTGGCAGGTCGCATTTTGCCCACCCCTGCGATAACCAAGGGCCACATTTCACCTAGGAGAAGTCATCTCTGTGCTGTAGTACCTTTGCAAAAGGGAGATGAAACCTGGAAATGCTCCCGTTGCAACGTTTTCCAACAACATTAGCAAATCTTCTTCCAATTCACGTTTCATGCTATAACGATTGTGACTCGAGCAGTTCATTGCCAAGCAAGTGGATAGATGTCCTTTACCATAGACCAAACCACTCTGCCAATCGAAATACAAAACTAGTCTACCA
>NW_017728948.1:3285850-3302612 GCF_001723895.1 Crocodylus porosus | reverse complement strand
CAACAACATTAGCAAATCTTCTTCCAATTCACGTTTCATGCTATAACGATTGTGACTCGAGCAGTTCATTGCCAAGCAAGTGGATAGATGTCCTTATGGATGGACAGTTTGATTTTTTAAATCTTTTTTGGAGCATACAGATGCTCAAAAAAAAAAAAAAAAAAAAAAAAATGCTTTCCAAATCAGTTTCCAATCCCATCCTCATCTTTGAAGCAGACAGAAAGAAAAAGATGCATACATACACATCATATGCACATATGCATATATAGGTGCATACCATTGTTGCTTTGGCCAGTTTTGATTATTATTAATGGAAAGGCAAATATCCCTAGGCCCAGTTAATGGCGATGCGTTATTGATATATCAAACAGTGCAAGAAGTCTTAGAGGGATGGCTGCCAACCGCAGATGCCAAAAAACAACCAATAAAGAAGGGGAAAAAAAGAAAGAAAGAAAGAAAGAAAGAAAGAAAGAAAGAAAGAAAGAAAGAAAGAAAGAAAGAAAGAAAGAAAGAAAGAAAGAAAGAGAAAGAAAGAAAGAAAGAAAGAAAGAAAAAGAAAGAAAGAAAGAAAGAAAGAAGCCAGCTTTTAGCTTCCACTATTTTTTTTTTTTGGCTTTGGAAAAGTAAAAAGGGAGCAATTCTTCAGTCGCAAAGAACTCGGACCACAACAGGTCCGAATGCTTTAGACACGGAGGAATCTTATTTGAAACATCTGGGCTCATTTTGCGAATCATGTCTAGGCATTATACACAGAATAGAGCTAATATTGTGCAGCAACCTTAAAACAATCTTGCAGCACCCTGAGACCCACTGTCTTAGAG
The DNA here is from genome assembly GCF_001723895.1 of Crocodylus porosus. Taxonomy (NCBI): domain Eukaryota; kingdom Metazoa; phylum Chordata; order Crocodylia; family Crocodylidae; genus Crocodylus; species Crocodylus porosus. The sequence goes on along the minus strand of NW_017728948.1, from coordinate 3,301,791 downwards.
TCCCTCTATGGGGCCACCAAAATCCCTACCAAGTCTAATGCCACAAACAGCATTTCAAAATTCACTTACCACTAAAGCAAATTTCAGCTGCAATGAAAGAGAGACTTCCAGTGCCTCTAGAGGTCCCTTTCAACCCTATCCCAAACACACAGAACATCTGGAGATCTAAAGAGTCAACCCCAGGGAAAAAAAACCCTTTCTACTAGCCAAAATGCCCAGCATTTAGTCAAGACCAGGAGCCAATATCCCAGCTCCCAGAGAAGACTCGGACAATTTTGCAAAAAACTTCCAGGAACTCCACAATTAATACTATACTATGGTATTAAGTCAATGGGAAGAGGGCCACCTAAAATGACCGAGACCCCCATGATCCCTTTCATGGCTTAGAAGCAGATCTCACTTGACATCACCAGGCGCTCACTGTATGCATCAATTAAGCACGGGCTGGGATCTTTGCAGGATTGGGACCTAGGTTCTCTGGAGCTATGCCGTTCGGCACCTGACCCACTGCAACCTGATGAACCCGTGAAGGAAGATCCCAGCTTGAAAGGTGGAAGGAGAGAGAGGCAATGCAAAGTCTTAATTCTGATGTCAAAGACAGTACAAATTAGCTAAGAACCAGCCTAGTCTCCTGTGCGCTTCCAGCACCAAACCCATGCAATCAAAACCTCAGGAAAGAAGCACACACAGTTCGTTAGAAATATCAATTGCCCAAAGCCAAGAAAAAATGTTAAGCGTTTGGCTTCTTATGTCCGAAAAAGCCAATTAATGGCTAAATGCTCTTCCTTCCCTTTCAGGTACATATATATGGGTGAAGCAATAACAGGAGAAACTGCAAGGATTATCCCTGTTTGAAGCCATCCCAGACTATGTTTAAGTCACAAATCCTGCTGGGAATAATTTTTTCACACAGTGATTGAGCTCTCCTCTGCTTTTAGCGAGACTGCGTTTCAGCTGACAGCTAAAACGCACCCAACAAGCCATCAGACAGATGAGCAGAGATTTTTTTAAGTTTAGACAGATGATGGGCAGATCTGCAAGACATTTGCAGTCATGGCAGTTCAGTGCATGTCTGCATAAGGAGGAGATCTCCCACAGATAAGCAGGAAGAAAGGGGGATGACCACAAAGAGAGCCCCGTGGGACTCTTACAGGAAACAGGAGTAGAGATAAGGACGATCATGCACACAAGAAACAAAAAAAATAACAAAAAACCATCATCCAGTCATTTTATTACTAGAAGTTAGATCTTTGCCAGGCAAAATTACATAAAAAGTTAGGTGCTGGGGGTGTGGGGAAGGGGGAAAATGCACGAACACTGTTTTTTTAACTGGGGGGGGGGGGGAACAGTTTTCAACAAAAGCATCTGTAGTGACCGCACATTTTTGAAATTTTGCAAGGTTAGATTTGTGTGGGTGGGTGGAAGAGCTCGCTTTATTGCTTCCCACTCTTATTTTTATTTTTTGCGGCTGCATTAGGAGGGGGGAAAAATGAAAGTGTTGATTAATTTGAAATGTTTGCTAAGTGTTTATGTCCCAAAGGAAAACACAATATTGAGCCATTCTGAACATTTAAGGAGCAGTTACATGAATAATCATCATTTAACATGGTTTGTTGTTTTTTTGTTTTTGTTTTTTTTTTATCCAAGGAAGCATTCATATAAAACACTTGGCTAACCAAGACATGAGTTATCTTCAACTAGCAAATAAGATCAACTTGGAAAAAAATACCAGTAGTGTGCATTTGGATGAGTAGGACTCTTCCTCAGAGTTCATTTTCCTTTGCAGTTCACGCAAGCTTATTTTTAACCCAGAATGTCATGAACTTACCACCAACTAGAAATTAGGTACTCTGGTTCTCAAGCCACAGTTCTAAAAGCTGTAATATTTTCAAAGAGTTGACGGTATCATTTCGAACACCCCCCCACTACACTTCTGTTGTACCCACCACATAATTTGGGTCATCTTTCTTCCATGATCCATGGTCTATTATTTCACATACAGCAAAAACCACACAGCTGGATGTGGTTGTACAAATCCTTTCCCAACAATGGACAAAAAATGATTCTGCTTCAGAAACCCTAGGATTAATGCAACGTACCCACTACTACATCATTGTGCTTAACACTCAGCGTTTGGAAGGACTAGACACTGGAAAGTCATTTTTAGACTATCACAAATAGTTCAGCAGGACAGTATTAAAACATTATGCACAAGCTTTCTCAGTTTACATGCTTCAAATAGCTGCTTTTAAAGCTTTTCTTCCTTTTATCTCTATATTTACATCTCATCAACATAAATGAGATGGTCCAACTCCTACTTGCATGAATCGATCCCTAAGAACTATTCACCAAAAATTCTTTGCGACACCCTCCCAAGGTCACACGGGCAAAAAAATCAGTGGCAGAATAGATATTTGAACCCACATCTCCCAAAACCCAGTATCCCAACAAGCAGGGGGATTCTTCCTCCCCCAAACACGAGGCTTCAGATGCACAAAATGTTTCCCCATGAACCGATTTTGTGCTGACCCAACTGTGAGAAGTTACCAAAAATACAAATGCCGCTTTGTACCAGCCCTGTTCGTTTGTCAGGTGGGAGGTAAGCAGATCTCCTAAATGGGTCCGGGGGCAGAAAGCCTCTGAAGATGGGGCCCTAGAGCCATGTTTCAAGACAGCAGAGAACTGCAAGTAGTACATATAAAACAGTACGGTTTGGGTCCTGTTGAGCTGCAGAGCCAACTCAAGTCCCCAGCAGAGCTCCCTTGAAACACCAAAAATGAGGTTTGTACCCGCTGATGACCTGGCTTCACATTTCTTTCCGAAAAGAAGGATTTCTTATTCTCTCTCTCTCTATTACGGAAAACCTAAGGAAGAGGCAAGATGCAGACTGACGTACATAAGAATCAGAGAAAAGCCTCTATGCACATGCAAAAAGATAGTTTGCTTGGAGGGATGGAGGCGGCCTGCGAGCAGAGCCACGTACCCAGGACATACTGAGTGATGTCTCCAACATAGGGGCCAGGGAGCACAAGAAAACCCAGTACCACACAGTAGGGCCGTGCAAACTTTGGGCGGCAATTTGATTCGGAGGAGATTCGGTCCGATTCAGTGGCCGAATCTCAGAATCGAGTCAGGGACCAATCAAAAAGGTCCAAATCAATTCGAAGCTCTCCAAATCTTCAGTGAAGTTTCAGAAAGCTCTGATGGTTTGGGCAGTCCCTGGTGGCTGCAGGAGGGAGCTGGACCTGGACTCAGAGCTGGTAAAGTAGGGGCAGGGGAGGGGACCATGAGGGGACCCCTGCCAGGCCCCATCCCCTGCCTGCTCCTCCAGTCCCCCCATCGCTGCCCTGCCCACCCCAGCTCCCAGTTACTTAAAAAAAAAAAAAAGCCCCGACTCACTGGTGCTGCTGGGCAGGGGGGGCGATCCCTGCTGCCTCCCACTTCCCCATGCCATGTTGGAGGCTCTGCCACGAGCCCTCTGCCCCCCTCCTCACTCCCCAGCCCCCACCACGGGTGCCCCACCAGGGCCAGCTCCAGCTCTTTAAGAAAAACAACAAGCCAAGAAAAACCCCGGGACTCTCTGCTCCTTCTGCAGCCTTGCAGCCTCATGCACAGCCCCCCATGTTGCGTGGGGCAGCGGGGATTGCCCCTGCCAGCAGGAGTGGTGAGTCTGGGGGTTCTCTTTTTTTCCCTTAAAGGGCCGGAGCTGGGGTGGGCGGGCTCGTGCAGAGCCCCCCATACAGCATGGGGCAGTGGGCATGGCCTCCTTGCCCAGCACCACCTGGCAAGTACAGGCTTTTTTAAGCCATGCCAGGAGCTGGGGCTGGCGGGGCAGCCATTGCTGGGCTGGGAGAGTGGGTGGGGGATAGGCCTGGGCAATTTGGAGATTCAGCAGCAGCCAAGTCTCCAAGCTGGATTTGGCCGAATCAATTTGGGACACCGAATCGAATCACAGTCCCTTGAGTCACCAGAATCAGAAGCGAATACTAGCCACCTTGTGCAGGCCTACCGCACAGCATAGGAGGAGATGCAGTAGTTCAAGAGGGAGAATGGCACGTGAAAAGTTTCGGGAGAAGACATGGGAACAGAAGGAACCTTTGACATGCAAGAACAAGACCGACTCAGTGAAACTACAGATGGTGCAAACCCCCCCCCCCACTATAAACCACAAGACGGGGGCAAAACGGTAGAAGAGAGAAGAACAATAAAGGTCTGAAATCCGCAATTAGGCACTCTGCTATAACCCTGGGTAATACTCCTAAACCTGGGACTTCAGCTGGACTCCAGTCAAGTCTTCAACTCTTTCGAAGCTTTACAGATGGTTATGTCCCCAACCAAAATACATCTGGGATGGACAGATGGACGGACTTTTACAATATGCAGCTCACTTTGGTTTGACTTGCAAATGTACATTTTAAAATCATCCAAGGTAGTAACCAAGTGCTAAAAGAGCAAAATACGCTTCCCCCGCTCCCGCCCCAACATGACACACTGATACAGATACCAAACAAATAGTCACCCAGCCAATTTTAGCCTTCCATTTAGGAGGATTTCATTAGGTCAACACCATGTTTATTCTTCAGCAACCAATAAGGAGGGCGTGCGAGCAAAAAAAAAAAAGGAATAAAAATGTTTTGGAATCGTATCCGTTCCTCAAAATAAATCAACTCTTAAGAGACATGCTGTTTTATAGATAGGCACTGCTCATTGTCCTAATTACAATCTTGGCCGAATATAGCTCTTTGAAAAATGAAACACCACTGCTGTCGTGCTGTTTCAGCAGGGTGGTGTGTCAAAGGAAGTTCTTTAGCAGACAATGTCCTTTCAGCCTCTAATTGTGTATCGGTGGGAGGGTTACATGGCCCATGACCCCTGGAATATCTGCAGTTGCAAGCGTACTTTTAATAGACAATCACTTGCATGCGTCTTGGAGTCTACCATAACAACACTGGGTTATTTAACAAAAAACCCACCACACGATGCCTCCTCAGCAGAGCCAACTGCACTTGCACTCATGGTCCAGGTGGACAGTGTCCGATCTCTTTATTGAGGTCTTGGAGATAATTCAGTGGGTCTTGAGATCAGCAAAGTCTGCTCTGCAACACCCTGCTGGAACATGCTCTTCCAAACAAGATAACAGCTGATGTTCTTTTTTTTTTAATTTAAAAGAAAGAAATCAAACCCAATATTAAGGTTGCCTGATGCTTTCCTTTATAAGCAATTGAAAACAAAGCTCGGTAACTTTGCTATAAGTTTAGCCAATAGAGCAAGAAATGTTTCGCGTGCTGGAACATTATACTGTCTCCTGAGAAAGGCGATCATGGGGAAGATGCCCTGGTTTTCTTTATGTTAAATTCTGCTGGCTTTTTCTTCTGTGATACTTTCAGCTTTAAGAATTTGCCTTTTGCCACCCCTGCCCAAGTTAAAAAACAAAACGACAAGACTGATGGAAGAGAGTTGGGAGGGAGGGGTGGAAGAGAGGGGAGATTCAAGAAATTTCCGATAACCAGTAGAAAGAACACCTCACGTTAGCTGCCCATTCTGTCCTTGCCTGAGGATGTGGAGAAACCTTGATATCCGGTAAGGAGCTGGGAGAGACACTGGGCCTGGCCGAGCAAGGAGACTGCCGGTAAACAGATGCTGCCTTTGTACCACCATAAAAACTGATGGTGGCACAAAGGCCAAGCACATGGCCTCCCGTGCCCCTTGTCATGCCGCAGATGTCCAAAATCTGTTGCTGTGACAGCAGCACAAAATCCTACTGCTTATTTTGCAGCCAACGTCTGCTTGCTTTAAGGCAAGAGACAATGGGCAACCTCTCCTGAGGCTTTGGTGGCCTGATCCTGCATGCTCCAGGAGCTCCTGTTCCCTGAGCATGCAGGATTGGACCTCTGAAGCCCTGTGGGTGCCTGCTTTAATTCCCCCATCTGGGCTTCCTCGGACCCCCGCATCAGCACTTGGGTGCAGGCCTGGGGCTGGGACCATCAAACAGCACCGGACCTTTCCCTACTTGGAGGTGCATCCCAAAGACTGCCTGGGGTGCATGCCTGCAAGCGGGGAACACGCTGCCAGCAGGATCAGCGGGAGGAATGCAGCCAGGTGCGCTTCGCCAGGGACCCAGAGCAGCTGTACTGGGACACCTTAACCATAGCTGATGCATTTCATTTGGTGATGTCTACTTACACCTATTAAAAGAAAAATCAGAAGGGCAAAGAGATTAGGTTGGCAACAGGATCCCGAAATTGGGAGGAGTGGGGAGCGGACCAGGTTGGACAGGATCCAGCAAAAGGTGTGCTTCTAGCGCAGAACACTCCAGTCCAGAGGTGCAACACACTCAACCAGGGTGCAATGAGATCCTTTGAAGGGTACCGTGAGGCTCCACACAACATTAGCACTGTTAGGCAAGCAAACGCCGACCCAGACTTCACAAGGTACAGAAGACTTGCTCTATCATTTTTCTCGTAGTCAAAAAACCCACACTTGAAAGTTGGTACTTCAAGGGTGCTTTGAGTCTCAAAAAAGTTGAGAGCCACTGGTCTCTACCCAAGATTCCCCCCCACCCCCCGCTGCCATCTTACAGTTTTCTCCATTCTTAGCAAACATTTATGAAACCCATGAGCAAGAACCATCTCAATTTTTTTTTTAAAAAGTGATGAAAGGGAGCTGGAGGGAGGTGGTTGGAAAAAAGTTATAGTAGATTGTAAACCTTTAACAATTCTTCTGTTAACACAAACAAGAGGCCTAGGCAATGCATTTAAGTTTGAACCCTGTAAGCAACGGTGATGGCACATGAGGGCATGTGCCCCCCCACCACGTTCTTAGAAAAGCAAAAAGCCAACAGCCCCATTACTTTTATAAAACCTATTTTCATACATCCTTCTTTCCAACACCTCCTAGCTTGAATGCTTCACTCTGCAGTCTTAGTGCTCCTTTATCCTCAAATATTCACCCTAAAGGCCCCCCACCGTGAAGACCCAGTTGACCACAAAGAACACGAGTGGAATCCGAAACACCGGTCTTCACTAAATCTTGTTAGATCCAACTTAAAGATCAGGATATTCATATTTTGCCAAGCTTCCTTTACGTTTCAGAAGGTGACAAAATCCTGTAATAAACGTCAATACTTAATTTCACCCCATGGCACAGGCAGGAAGATCAATTCAATTGCATAGTTTTGCAGCCATCAACTGGTCTCCAGATGCATTTAAAAGGATGAATACATTTAGGACAGCAAGATGAAGCCAAGAGCAAGTACAGAGGGATGCAAAAAGAGCATAAATAGATCCCTCATTTACATGATATGGATAAACACGTGTAGCTCACAGGTCGGTTTTTCCCTGGTGCTGAATCTTTTAGGACTAGCTTAGATAGCGCATCATTCATAGCCTGCTCAGACACTAGATTCACTACTACGCATAGGAAACAAGTCAGCCATCTGCACTGCCTCGATGTTGAGCGTATACCCAACACCAGATGCAGCCAGTTGTGAGAGTTACCTTTGAGTAGATGGATTACAGTGACTATGGGGCTGTTTTGCTCAATGTCCACATCGCTCAAATCACCACATAGCACTTGATAAATGTAGAGCTGGTAGAAAAAAAAAATCAAAGATGTTTTTTAAATTGATGCATTCCCCCTCTTAAGTTAGAAAAGAGAGAGAGTCTCTTTGAAGTCAATAGAGGCTTTCCACTGGTTGCCAACATTCAAGGTCGCCCGCCTTTTCCGTCTTTCACGTCACAAGAGCTGTCGTCACTGTTTTAATTCCCCAACCAGGCCAACGCCCTGCCAGAAAGCGAGTGCAACTCCAGGATGTCGCCCTCAAACTTGGATCTGGGGCAGGATGTTATTAGGAGCTCCACAGTTTGGTCAGGGTTTCCAGTCACGGCCAGGTGAGGCTTTTAGGCTCCACCTGTACAATCAGGTGCCCGCACAGGCTGTGTCCAGTGTGTGTCCTATTAAGGGTTGTCCACATGCTCCATGGAAAGCTGAAGCCTGGTTGTTGCATCGTTAGGTCAGAAACAAGCTGTTATTATACCGAGCAATAACAGCCGAGTGCATTCGTTTTTACATCATGATTTACTTTGCTTTTCTGTGCCCCATCCTTCATTACTTCCCCTCTTCCCATAAATTTCAGCCTCATGAAGCCAAGTATAGGCAGCTTCTCCTGCTTTACAAACACCCTTCTCCTAACAGGAAGAATACCAATTAGATTTATGTAAATGTAGGCCTTCATTAGAACATCTTCAAAGAGGGGCTAATTCTTTTTACCATATTAAAAAAAAAAAATCGGTGGTAATTTGGTATTGTTCCCCTCTTTAACTACTTCCATTAGAACATTAGAACTCCAGGAGCTTTTAAGCTACTTTGCAAAATACCCTCACACTGGTACAGTCAATGAAGCTGTTCTTAAGCATCTTTAACTCAGTTATCTTGCTTACTTTTCCCTACTTCCCTCATTGTCAATCAGTTTTTTCCAATCTGTCAGTGGAAGACAGCACCAGATTTAGGCTTAAGCTGCAGGTTAGGGCCTCACAATAAAAAGGACATTTTCATTCTAATATGACAAAAAATACACACACCTCTCACTTGTATACATATTTGAGAAAGAGAGAGAGAGAGATACGAGAAAGAGGCAAGACAGAGAAGGAGGGATACACACACACACAGAATTATTGTTCTTTCTGCACAAGTTTATGAACTCAATATGAATAACAATTGTGGAGCCATACATATATGGCTCCACAGTTGTTATTCGAGCCATATTATTTTTTATATATATATGGCTCCACAGTTGTTATTCATATTGAGTTCATAAATTTGTGCAGAAAGAACAATAATTCATCATAATTTCATGAAAATTCATTTTGGTGGATTGCATGGATTCTTTTTATTGTATGGGGCCTCTTAAGCTGGGCATAGCTTAGAGCCTCAGCACGTCATAAACCGGCACTGGTGGAAGACTGAAGTTGTTCTCCCCTTCTGGCTCTCTCCTCCCTTTCTAGAGGATAAGGTTTTATCATGTAATTTAAGAATATTAAAAAAACACCAAATTAACCGGCACTTAAGTTTTTGCCACTTCATGGACCCCTGAATAGTTAAGTCCTAAAGCAATGAGATGTTCCCCAAAAGCTTCCAAGTGAGGAGGGAGTACAGTAAATGTGTGCACGCCTCCTAACACTGGAAGGGAGCAGACGGAGGCTTACACAATTCCTTCCTTTGTTCTTTTATCTTGCATCTCTTCCCTTGAGTGCCGTTATTCGTTTTGTAACCAATTAAGCTCCCAACAACACTGAGCCCTGCCAGTTCTGAAAGGAGAAACCTCTTACTATTTTCAAACACAACTTTAAGTGAGCTCATTACTGATGATATTTCTGCAGGAGACAGCACCCATTCCAAAGACTGTATTCTGGATGGGGAGACACAGCTAGCCAGGAAAAAATAGTACAAGTTAATAAGGAGGTGAACTCCCACCCCTTCTCGGGTGTCTAACTCTACATTTACATCTACTCTAGATCCCTCGTCCAAATTCTCTACCGAGGGCAGGCACTTAGAAATACTGCTTCTGAGAGCAGGACTTGGTTCTCTTCTTGAAATGGGGTTGGAGGAGGATGTACCCCCATTTCATTTAATAGTCTTGAAAGTGGGCAAAGCCACGGTTCAGAACTGGCCACCTGCTCTCTCTCTGGAGAGACAAATGCTGTATGTAAAAAAATAAGATGCACCAGGTAGCAGCTTTACAGGAGAGGCACTTCACAGAAGACCTAGTTGAAGGAGTTGTAAAGTCATCAGAAGTCAAGTCACCTGCTAAGCCATTAAACTGTCATACCCGAGTTGGATCAATTTTGATTCCAAGGATTGTGTTCTCAAACTCAATAGACATTTTGAGCACCTGTTACTATACAGCATGAAACCCTCCAGATTTGAGATGCATGAAGTTTAAAGAATTTGTAGAGGGGGAACCCCTCCCGTCCCCAATATTTTCTTTTGATGTAGCGTTTGTAAGTCAGGTTGTATATACCCCTTACGTTGTTGTGAAGTTGTAAACCCCACGATTCTGTATCATGGGTAGTAAACACCAGGTTTTAGGATACAACCACACTAAGTTCTCCAACAACCCAAGAGAGAAGAATTTATTCCCCTCCCAGCTCCCCCTCCCACACCCCTCCTCAACCTCCATCCCACTCCTGAGCATCCTCAAAAACTGACGTCCCATTTTGAGAGGCACCAATTTAGAATAAAAGGTATCTACGGACTGAGCACCCTGAAAACCCTCCCCATATCCTTGCTGAAAACAATACAATTAAAGCTCACTCCACCAGGAGTTTAAAGTAGTCGAGTACCAACAGCCTAATAAATGAAGAGGGGCAAGTGAATGGATATCCATTTGAAGTTCCAGGTGTGCCCTGTGAACCCCTCATGCAGAAGAAAACACGCTACATAGTCCACGGACAACAGGATGGGAAACATGACAGACTCTGTATAGCCTTTCCAGACAGTGTTCAGTACAGGTAACAAGTCCCAGAGAGGTTGTGGACCCTCCATCACTGGAGGTTTAAGGCCTGGGTAGACAAAACCTTGGCTGAGACCACCTAGTTGGGGCTGGTCCTGCTTTGAGCAGAGGGTTGGACCAGATGTGACCTCCTGAGGTCCCTTCCAACCAGAGGTGCACTGATACATTGGTCCCATATCAGACTGACACTGATATGAGGAAAATTGAGCATCGGCCATCGGCTTTTTTCATCTGATGTAGCTGATAACGGGACCAATAAAGGCTGCATGCATGTGCACAGCTGCAGCGCAGCACAGCATGCAGGCAGCTAGGAGAGCAGCCAGATCCAGCTGATAAGTCTGCCGGGGGGGGGGAGAGGAGATCAAGACCCCCACAGTGAGGGGGGAGTGGGAGTGAGGCTGGGACAGGTGCAGATGCAGACACTGCCCAGCTGCAGCAGGGCAGGGCATGGGACAGAGCTGCAACTCATCCAGGGAGCATGGGGGCGCAAGGAGTGGCTCCTGCTGTTGCACATACCCCAGGAGGGCATGGGGTGGCATGTATTTCCGGATCTGTGTGTGGGACAGGGTGGGCTGCACCGAGCTCTTTGTAGCAGGGCAGCTGGGCTGGGCTGTGTGGTGGTGGTGCTGGGAGGGAGGCTATAGCCCCCGCATGCCCTAAGTGCAACCTGGCGCAGCTCCCCACTGGGAAGAGCTCAGCGCAGACCCCAGGCCCAGCTTGCAGTGACAGCCCACCCCACGCAAAGATCCAGGGGCACATGCCCCCCCTTACCATACCAGGGTACATGCAGCAGTGGGAGCCATCCCCCACCCCCCTCAGAGGCCCGTGGATGAGCTGTGGCTCTGCCCTTTGCCCCACTCCACCCCAGCTGGGTAGCATCTGCTCCAGCACCAGCCCCACTCCCTCCCTCACCATGAAGGCCTCGACCTGCCCCTCCCTCTCTCCCCCCATCCCCTTCCCCACAACAGATTTACCAGCTAGATGCTGCTTTCCATGCTGCGGGGCTGCATATTGGAATTGGATCAGCATTTAATGAGCTGTTTTGGCCCCAAAAATGTTTTGCTTTTTTTTTAAACCAGGCATTGGTATCAGCCCCAAAAGCCTCTGCTGGTGCACCCTTACTGCCAATTCCTCGTGTTGTACGATTCTAAAGTCACAAGAGCAAATTTGTATCATGATGATCGTTCACTCAGCATTGAGAAGCACCACCACAGCAGGAAGCTTGGCAAAAAGCCCCATTGACATAGGTACTATTGTGTGCTCAGGTCAAAGTCAAATCTGTTTCTATTTTTTTACTGCCCCTACAAGTCCAAGTGAGGTTGGGATAGAGTCATTTCTTAACTGAGGAGTGACCAATTCACTTTGTCATTGGTCTGAAGCATCTGGATAGAGCTTCTCTTTCAAGTCCCCTGGGCGGCAGATGAAGAACTCCGCTAAAGCGTTAACAGAAAACAATTTTTCCAAGACTTGGCCAAAACAAGCGTATTTTGGATACAAGGTTTTGAGCTGAAGCTATCTACATAGCCAGATTTATAGACACCTTGAAAGCCACCTCCTCGTCTCAGACTACAAAACTAGTTTCCAAGCTACTATAGCATTACTTATTATGAGACCCCTTAGTGGGACATTAATTTAGTCATTTTTAAAGAGACAAGTACAGTTAGGGGATTGTATCAAGAATTGAACTCAAGAAGGATGCCACGTTCCAGACAAAAGTGCGCCTTCCTCACGGCAAGGTCTGCCGACACAAACACTGGTTCTTCATGGCGGGTGAAGTTAAGCACATCCTATTTCCGCCGCACAATTAGCGAGGACTAAAACATTCATTCTTGACCCCTAATTCAAGTCATTTTGAGTTGGAGACATAAAAGACTATTTTGCAGGGGACAGGGCACATGCTGTAGATTTGTGAAGTGGTTTGTGAGCTATTACGAACCATCACCATGGATTTTTTTTTTTTTTTGTGGCGGGTAGATGGCTACCAATAGCTTGCTTTGGGGTGAGGGGGAAGGGAAAATGAGTTCTCTTTAACTTTACCCGAGGGCCAGGTTTAGACAGAGGTTCACATAGACTCACGCACACACGTCATATTCCTCATGGTGCAAGACACGCAGCGGGGTTTTTTTGTAACCAAAACCAGCAACAGGCAAGAGCAGCTTTGTTCAGATATTCCAGATCAAGTGCCCTTTATACAAATGTGAACAAGACTGGGAGTTGCAAACTTAAATTTTCAAAGCCAAGAATAAATTAGATTATTCCATGTATCCAAACTTTAACCAAAGAGAGCTTTGTCTTAGTGCGTCAGACATTGTGAGCACACTTGTGAAGATTTACATAATACAATTCCAATCATAATGAGATTTGAGAGACAACAGGCATTCTTCAGTTATGAGTCCAAGTCCATCATCACTCCGCTGTCAGTGCATCAGGCAACAAAGGAAAGCGAAAGAGAACAAAAAAGATTTGCTTTACCTTGAAATATCTAGGAAGTAACCTCAGGAAAATGTGACGAGTGGTTGCTAAGCACGCAGAGTCCTCAAACGCACGATCAGGAGGACAATTGCTTATGGAGTCCAAATGTTTTACGTGCTGAAGAAATGCTTGGTTTGAAGGCGCGCTCTCCCTCTGCCTCTTAACTATGACTAAGCTGAAAACCGATACCAAAGATGTTGCTTTTGTTGGCGGTAGGATGAAACCTCTTGTTTACCACTTCATGCATTCTCATTCACTGAGCACTGCACATTAAAATGCACCTCCGTCCATGGAAAGGTTTCAGTGGCCTCTGACCCCCACTTTCCATGTCCCCGTTACGAGGAGGGGTAGAAAAATGCCCGTGTAAAAACCAAGGTAAATCAGGTAGTCACCATTTTATGCTAATGAAGAGATGGGCAGAGCTGACATAGTGGACACGTGCTGGAAGGTGGAAAGGGTCCCCTACTACCAGCTGGTTGAGGTATAGGTTGGATGACCATATAGGACAATGCGAAATCCAGGGCACTGTCCCCACCCCACCCTTTACTTCAAGGTAGGGCATTGCTGAAGGTGGAGAGTGCGGCGTACGGTGGCATGGTGCAACTCTGGTATTACTGTTCAGTAGGGATTCTGGTTCTCCAGTTTAAAAAGTCCCAAATTTTCAGTTAAAAAAGATAAAATACATAAAAATAAAAAGGTAACCCCAAATCCAGACAAAAAAAAAAAATGCGGATTTGGGATTACTTTTGTTCTTTTTACTGAAAATTGGGGACTTTGCGATCAGAGAAGACCAGGATCTCTGCTGTTCAGGCAGCTAAGGGAGTTAACGGCCCATTAAAGACCCATTGGTCTTTACTTCATAGGTGTTAACAATTGTCTCCCCTTCTTAAAATGGCCATTCCACTAATCAAGCTAGCCTATTTGGAGGGCAATTTTGCCATCTCCTAGGGCTTCCTATTTCACAGCTCCTGCTGTTCCACCTCCCTGCCCCACACCTGGGATGCTCATTTTAATTTTCACCTGTGGGCTCGGGCCAGCTTCCAAAATCCAAATGGGGATGTATCACCCTAAGTATAGACCATTACCACTTCCGTGCTCTAATCAACCTGGGACACAGCCATGTAGCACACCCACTCTACTGATTCCTGCTCTGCATACACCAAATTCAAGGCAGTTATTTTCCCCTTTGGGTGTGTACAAACATTGGATTCAACTGGATGAAGCTCAGCCATTTAGTTTAAGACATCTGAGATTTAACTGGTTGAAACCAAGTACAAAAAAGCTGGCTGTGTGCTTTCCAGGCAGCAGCTGGGGGACCCAGAGAATGCATCCCAGCATGCTTTGTGGGCTCCCCTGTCTACCTGGGAATGGGTAACAGCAACCTAGGCCACCGATCAGGGCTGGCCAGCTGCTGGTCCCCAGGGGCCACACTGCCTCCACTCCAGCAATACTTCCTCTGGTTTTTGAAGTGAAAGGTCCAGCCAGATTTGGGGAGCTGTGCCCCTGCCACCCTGGGCACAACTGGAGCTCTGGCTGCAGGAAGCCCAGCTGCTGCAATCAGAGCTTGGGGTTTTCAAGCCTTGGGAGGGGAGGTAGCAAAGATCCTAGCCCCATCTTTTCCTGAGTCTCCTGACTTCTAGGTAATCCTCAATGTAGTATGAAGCATTGCCTACTCAATGAAGCAAAAGGGAGAGGAAGGAATTCCTCCCCTGCCCCCCGCCCCCCACAACATAGACCCATGCACACGGGGAAGAGGAAGAGCTGCGATTTGCACAAAGTTAGAGTTTTCCCCAAGCACGGCTCCATTATGGGGGCTACACAGGGACGTAGGTGCAGACTTTAATGTCCTGCCAGGGAGACATCTCCCTCCCAGTACTTGACAGGCCAGTGCTACAGCCCCATGCATTATTAACCCCACCCCCCCAACCATGGCACTTTAAAGCCTGCACCCTGCATGGGGCTGTGCTGGCTTTGATGTACCTTGCAGGGGTAGGAGCCCCCCCCATGCAGCACTTGGGTGCCTTCTGCCTGCTGCCACATGCATGGAGCTGTGGGCACTCTTCAAATGTGTTGTGCAAGGGGGAACCTATCCCCCTACCATGTCACTTCAGAGCCCTACACCAACAGTCCCATGCATAGAGATGCAGGGTCCTGAAGTCCCATGTGGGTGGGAGGGAAGGGAAATCATGCATGGGGCTGTCAAAGGCTGTATGGGGAATCTCCCCTTGGCAGCGCATCGAAACATGCCCTTATCATCTCCGTGCAGATGCACTCAGAGAAACTTGTAATCCGGTGCAGATCACTGCCCTCCCTTTTCCTGGAGTGTGGCTGCATGCTGGTGGGGGGGCAAGGGGAAATGGGCCCTTCTCTTCTTGTGCTTTATTCAGCCTGGAAGGCAGAGGGAACCCCTAGGCCATGCAGGAAGTCAGGGGTTACCCCAAGGAGGAGGAGCCCTTGGGAGGTGGGGGTGAAGTCTCCAGGGTCCGAGTGGCTGGTGGGGCAAGTAAGGAGTCTGGGGACTGGTGTGGGATCTAGGGGCTTCTGGCAGGTGGTCCCCCCCCCCCCCACACACACACCTGTTCAACTCCACAGCTGTCCTAGCATCTCAGCTGTCAGGGGGAGGGGTCTGCTCACGGTCTCCTGGGGGGCTGTTTGTAAGCACTGCATGCCGGGATGCTGGAGGGCCCCACAGCTGCTGCATTCAGTTGGGAATGTGTGCAGGTGTTCACCCCAGCAAGCAGTGCTTGCAGGCACTGCCAACAGGGAGACGCTATGAACAGAGCTTGCACCCCAGTCAATTGGCACATCAACCTCAAACATGGTAGAGACTTTTTTTTTTTTTTTTTAAAGAGCCGTTGAAGTGCTTTGAATGTTTGCACACGCTCCAAGGGAACTGGGCTGATTTAGTCTGGAGAAGAGACAACCGAGGTGGGATTTGATAGCAGCCTTCACCTCCCTG
>NW_017728948.1:3276335-3285750 GCF_001723895.1 Crocodylus porosus | reverse complement strand
GCTGGACAAAGCCTTGGCTGGGATGATGTAGTTGGGGCTGGTCCTGCTTGGAGCAGGGGACAGGACTTGATGTGACCTCCTGAGGTCCCTTCTCACCCTCACTTCCTACAATTCTTTCCCCAAGAATGGTCTTAATTAGCATGCTCAGTGTTAAAGCAAATGCCTAGAGCCCTGTCCCCCTCAGAATGATCAGCACCAATTTGATCTACTTAATGCACTTGCCTCCTCCTATGCAATTATAGCGCCATTTGCATCTTGGATCCTTCAATGCACTTCCCCCCAAACACTTGAAGAAAAGAATTGCTCTCATCCCCATTTTATAGCTGGGAAATGGAGGCACAGGTAGATGGTGGGGGTGAGGTCTCCAGGGTCCGAGTGGCTAGTAGACCCGTGCTTTAGTCAAAGGGATTTAGGCAATTAATTCTTGGACAGCCGAGTAAGAGATGGCCAAATCACTTTGGGTTTGGACTGAAGGTCACGCCAAGGACCTGGGATTTATTTGTGTTTGTGAGAGCAGCTTGTTGACATGGTATATTCTGGCATCCGAAATATTTTTGACTCTAATAAGGCAGTTGCTCAAGGCAAAACAGATGGGGAAGCGAGGTGACCAGTGTGGAGGTGACTAATGATCCTTCCTGTTTCTAGATCTATTGTTAGAAATGACATTTCTGTACCATTTATGGACTACTCCAAGTTAGGGGTCTCACCTGGGAAAAAATCAGCATCTCTGGGACAGAGGGGAAGATGCTTTTCCAGTTGTTTCCCAACAGCTTTCTGGCAGTTATAAAAATGGATGCTTAGTTATCTCTCTCTAAAAGATAGTGGAGACAAAGCACTTCATGTTTGCCTTAAGGCAGCGTAGGTAAGATCAGCTCCGAACTGGGGATCATGCCAACCTAATGCCAAACAAGTGCTTGATCTCCACTCCGTTTTTTGGAAAGCGACCACGAAGAGAAATTCTTTCACTCCAGCAGCAAGAAGACAAATGGAGCCGGGTTGTTCGAGAAGACTAGACGAGTGCAGGCAATTTACTGCTTCTAAATCCTCTTACTGAGGCTTTGTTCCAACTGTTCAATAATAATTATTAAGGGAAAAAAATTGCAAGCAACAGCCTGCTTCAAGCAATACATCACTGATCAAAGGTTCCTGGAGGGAAGAAACTGGCATTAGAAACCCAGCAAGACCTGCAGTAGAAAGAGAAATTGTACCCAACCCCAGGTACAAGCGACTCCAAGAGTGGAAGAATTAACATTCACCCCAGGTGGGTAAATGCAAGTGCCAGGCACGCCAGATGACCCTAATGAGAGCAGAGGAGCAGTGGAATAGGTCACCCAGAGAGGTGATGGACTCTCCATCCCTGGAAGCGCGCAAGACCTGGCCTTGGCCGGGATGATGTAGTTGGGGCTGGTCCTGCTTTGAGCAGGGGGTTGGACTAGATGTGACCTCCCGAGGTCCCTTCCAGCCCTCATGGTCTAGGATTCTGTGACTATGAAATACAGTTCATCCATTACCCGAGACAGGTGGACATCCTGAACATGCAGGTACTCTGTAGGCAAACTAGGATGGACTAAAAACACCAAATGAGTAAAACACTGTCCCTCCACAAAAGAAGAGGCAACACCCACAAGAACCATTTGAACAAGACCAACAGCATTGATATTCCAGCTGCACTACTGAAGTATACTATTGAGTCAGCATGTGAATTTTTATATTGAGAACTATCCACACCATCCCTGAGAACTATCCACACCATCCCTGGCCCCCACAGCTCCCTCTCCACTCCGAATGCAGACGATTCAAACAGCGGAAAATTGACAGCTGTGGACTGATCGTCTTTGAGGAGTTGGAGGTGGGAGCGGAGGGTGAGCAAGTCAGAACCCAACGAAGGCAATTCCTTGCAAGGTGGGAAGATGGTTTGCTAGGAACAGTTTGCACAAGGGTGATTATAGTCATCTCTCAACAGACCACAAAGTGAGCACTGTCTTATGAAAATCAGGAGAAAGTAAGCACTTTTGGGTATGCATTTTAACAAACTGTACACCAACAGGACACTGCCAGCCCTCGCCCCCTCCTTAATGTGAGGCATGTAAAAGGTGCTTTTTGGGTGTCCCTGGACCTTAACACACACAACCACAAGGCATGTTGCCAACTATGGTTTTAGTATTAAATTAAACAAGGTCTTGTATGGGATGGTTGGGACATGCAGGATCCTAGTATGAGCTGGGGGCTGGACTACACCGGGATGGGCAAAATGCAGCCCACAGACAGATGTGGCCCGCCAAGCCCTTCTATCCGGCCCACGGAGCCCCTAAAAAAAATGTAGAAAATTAATATTAATCTGCCATGCAGCCCTCGATGGCTTGCCAAAACTCAGTAAGTGGCCCTCCGCCCAAAATAGCCTAGTCCAGGGGCGGGCAATTATCTCCAGAGGTTCCTTCCAGCCCTACTTTCTTATGATTATAAGTATATAGATTTTGACAATATTGAAGCTTTATCTTTCCCTCAACACTTGTGTAGTATGGAAGAAATTAAGTTTTCATTAAAAAAAATTAAAAACACATCTTTCCCCTGCTGCTAAATTACTGCTGTTATTGTTTTGCATGCGTCTTATCCCTTGGAGACCAGCAAGTTGTCTCTTGAATACAATAGCAGCAAGGGAAGTACTAGCTCATCTTCATATTTTGTCACTTCTCCTAAATGTTTGGAGCCTCGCAGCTCCGCCTAAATTACAGAAGAAGATTTAAATAAGCATCCAGCCATTGGCCAAGCTCAGTTGACCGTTCCAAAAAACTGCATTCCCCTCTGGCAATTATCTTCTCATTTCCAACCTAAAATTCGTCCATAGCCAGATTGTAGCCATTTGATCTTATGCCAGAGTTTTCATCCAAAAAAAGCTCATCTCAATACTCGCCCCATGAACATACTTGCAAAACCAAAAGCTTTGCTATAAAAAAATCTAAGTTACATCCATTGCAAGAAGTCTGCTATCTCGTCACAGAAGGACACTCAATTAGCTTAACACGATCCTCCTCAGATAAACCCATGTTGTTTTGTCTCATTTTCTACTGGCTTCCATATCTTTGTTCTCTCCTCCCAGCCAAGGACTTTTAAGTTGTTTCTATCTAAAAAAACAAAAACAAGACCACCTTATCTTTAGGCAAGAGGTCACCATAACCTTCAGTGCCGACAGCAAAACAGCACAAGGATGGCATAAAAAAAATGGAGTGGAACATGCTTCAACAATCCCTGCAAAGCGAGAGGAAAGCAAGCCTCCCGAAGAGCGGTGAACAGGCACCTTAAAACAGGTAGCGCTCTAATCTGTTAAATGGCAGCCCAATTTGAAGAAGAAGTGACACAAATGCAGACTCCCTAGAAAATAGCATGCACAAGGTTAACTAAGACTGGATCGCAATTTCAAAAAACAAAAACAAAAAAACCCCACCCCTGCTGATCTCACACGTTCGTAGATGCACGACAGCTTGCAAATAGGTGCCGGCAAGTTCAGCTAGATAGCTAGTCCCTTAAATATTTGAATGCTTAGCCCAGCAATTTTATCATCTGAAAAGCTTGGTGGAAATTGCTTGTCCTGCCAAAAATACATAAGTGCAAGGGAAAGGCGCATTAGATGCATCAAATAAGCAACCACTTTGAAAACTTTCCAGATCTCTCTCATTCCATTGCCATGCTTCTATGGACTGCAGGTTGATGAGATTGCTGGCATTTCACAACAGCCACATCTTGTTATCTTCAGATGACTATTCCCATGTCAGCACAAGCTCTGCAAAACCAAGTCCTTAATAGATTTTAAAATCTTCTGGTTTTGGAGTCAAGACTATGCATTAGTGCCCCACTAAGAGGATGCAGACAGCCTGCTGAATATTCCAGTCTCAGCTGACTAGCGCCTTGAAGACAGGCTACCCGCCAGCAATCTGCAGAGTGGTCGAATGGGATATTCTTTGGACTGAAACTCATACAAGGAGGCAATGAAAGGCTAGGATGCATTCTGGTGAGGATATCAGCTGAACAGCGTCACATCAAAACTCCCCTGTACCAGCTTCACACCACACTGTGAGCTACACCAACCTTCATGGATGGGGTGACACTTAGAGCCACAAGACACCTTTGTACCACTGCAGATGCATCCACGGTAGGGTGATGAACCAAAGCCAAAGGACAATCAAATCAGTTTAAGCTACTGATTATAGCATCCGTAAGCATTATTCCCAGGCCAATGGGAAGAAATAGCCCTAGTTTAGTTTCAAGCCATCCTTCTAAAAACGAGTCCCTCTGGCCAGATGAGCAGCTATTTCTACCTACGTCACACCAAAAGATACTCCAGGCTGGACTGGAAGTACAAGCCCTTGGATTTTTTATATTGCTGCAGTTAGTGGTCACGTGAGGGAAACATTGACATGGACCCAAGCAGCGTAACCCGGCAGAAAAAGTCACCTAAGGACAGAGGAAGTGCTATCAACTCTAACAGGAAAAGATAAATATCTGGATAAGCAGGTGAAGAGATAAACCATAGGAACATGGGGCAGAGGGCAAGCTACCTAAAAGTCTGAGGCTAGAGGTGCAATGGAAGAGGAAAGGATCAGGAAATGGGATACCTGGCTGTTGAGGGCAGAAGCTTCCTTTTAGAAAGTAAGAGGGATCACGATTACCCCTAGAAGGGCAGGCTGGGATGGCTGCAGGCAACATGGAGGCAGTGAATGCTGGAACAGGACTTGGAGGAAGAGCTTACAGCCCATGACCAGCCAAGAAGGGCCAAGGACCAAGCAAGTCCTCCTTTGGCCATGATCAGCAAGTAGGGTCCCACGGGCTTCCTCAGGTTCGGCAGATTCCTAAAGCTTCGGATTCTGGAGTCATGTTACGCAAATAAAAAAAAGGAGCTGCAATTTGTCTGAGGTCAAGCCCTCAACGTTGCAGAGAAAACAGCTGAAAGTACCTGACTGAGTCCCGACAGCTCAGAGGCCAGGTGGAAAATAAGAAATGCTTAAGAATCAGATCAATCAAGGTTTTAAAAAGTGGGGGGAGGGGGACCTTTTACATCTCAGGAAAGAATTGCTGGAATAGACAACTCTACTCCCACATGAAAGAGGGATAAGTTACAGGACGCACACCATTTTTTTTTTTTTCAGGTTTTTTTTTAGAAGTCCAAGCCAAGTCTTGTTCTATGGAAAGCCAAGCAATGAGAAAAAAAGTGAAGTGAGCAAAGTCAACCCAACCAAAAAAACATGCCTGCATATTTGTCATGAAGTCCTGCACATGATCCTAGGTGACGGCCATGTCTCCCAAGGCTACTACTGAGCTTTAAGAAGCACAGAAAGAAAGCTTACATCCTCATAAAGGTTAGCAAGTTTTGGGGACAGTTATAAAGTAATAGCAGCACAACAGTATCGCACACCGGAGAGAAGAACAGAGCTATTACTGATCACCTTCATTAGAGGCTTTTCTGCCCATGCAGCCATCCCCAGAAAGACTCCTCTGCAGAAAAGTCTCTCACTTGGCAGCTGGTATATTTAATGACGTTTTAGGACACCTGGATGTTTGTCTTGTGCAAGCTCACTGACCTCGGAGACATCCGTGTAGGCAGAGGGATTCCCTAGCTGCAACTGCTGCTCCTGGAGAATTCAGAGCTCCTACTCCTTGATTTAAGCTCTTCTCAAAGGGCATAGCAAGCTAATCCACGCAATTTCTGCTGCATCTCCTGCAAGAACATTTATACAGCATCACAGTGGTAGCTTGGGGATGATCTCATAGCCGTGATAGTCCAGGAAAAAGTGAGAGGGGCAAAAATTTGTGGGTGGCATCTTTATAGGACCAGCCGTCAGAGCACCAATGTTCCCTTACAGGTTCTCATGGGTGGTCTAGGATTTTGAAGGAGGGGAGAGCAGGTGGTGTGGCATTTCACATAACACAACACATTTTACCTCTATTAAAGAAAAAACTAGAAGCTTTACTAATAGGCTAAGCTGGCTATCGCTATATTATTCAGTTTAAAGGTCAAAGAAAACTACAAGTGTAACTATTGGTGTGGGCACTAAATTTGCTAGATTATACATATCAAGTTTAAGAAAACTACAAACTAAGCAAGCAAAAAAAAAAAAAAGTCAAAGAATATGGTATGGTAAACCCACTAGTCAGATTCATAGATGTTGGGGTCGGAAGGGACCTCCACAGGTCATCGAGTCTGACACCCTGCCCTGGGCAGGAGAGAGCGCTGGGTTCAGATGACCCCAGCCAGGTGCCTATCCAGCCCTCTCAAAGACCCCCAGGGTAATGGAGAGCACCACCTCCCTTGGAAGCCCATTCCAAATTTCGGCAACCCTCACCACGAAGAAGTTTTATAGTCATTATATTTAAATGCACATCTCTCATCAAATCAAATCTAGCCTTCGAGTGTCTTGGCAGCGCCTCCAATATTTCACTCAGTCATTTCTACACAAAGTTAACATTACCACACCTGAGTTAAGGTTTTAAACTAGAAATTAAAAACTGCCCGTAGCGCTGCAAGTTAGGAGAGAGACATTACCGGGAATAGCTAAACAGACAGCAACATTGCAGAAGAAAGGACAGTCTGAATACTGAAATATCATAGATTGTTTGGGTCGGAAGGGACATTCCTAGATCACCAAGTCCAAGCCCCGATTTGGGCAGGAAAGAACGCTGGGGTCAAATGACCCCAGCCAGGTGCATGTCCAGTCTCCTCTTAAAGACCCCCAAGGTCGGGGAGAGCACCACCTCCCCTGGCAGCCCATTCCAGATCTGACCATCAAGACCATCACAAAGGATAAAGGGTCATTAACACCTGTGGAGTGGAGAGGGATTTGTAGGAATCAGGGAGATGATGATGCATTGACTTCATGGCTCGTTCTCTCAGCACTGCTGGAACAGAAATGCCCCTTCACTTCTATACAGATGGTTTTAAATTTGGGTGGAGCAGGACTGTATCGCTGCCTCCCCACTCCAGCCCGGGATCTCCTCCCTATAGGTTCTCATTGTGTCCTTGTTTCTCACCCAGTGGCTTTTGGGCTACAAAATGGAAATAAGTTTGGTACTTTAAAACCCAGGCCTGTGAGCTAGGGTGAAAAAGTTGCCTTCCCTGAAAGTGACAGAGGACAACTGTTCTGTGCTGGCAGTTTTACACTATTTTAAAATTGCAGTGTAATCCCTTATTTTACTTAGAAGATCTGGAGGGAGAGAAGTCTTTCTGGAGTTTCAGATCATTGCTACTTCTTCCAAGGGTTTTTACAAATGCCTCTTATTTTATAATTTGTACTTACTCCTTTGTATTTTGGATCTACTCTCCCTCAAAACTACACGTCTCCCCCCATCCCCTCAAGTCTCTACAGGGCCACCAAGGCCAAGACTCTAGTTTCAGACGCTGCTCCTCCCCTTTGACAAGCCAGCAGCTTTGTTTATCCTCCCGTGCCCAAGCCACACCAAGCCACAGTTTTGGCTCTCAATATTTCTATTAGCAAAAAAACTAAGATGTTGCCATTATTCCATGGGAATCAACGCAGCTACGCAATGTGGATTTGTTTTTTTGGTCTAGGCAAAGCTGCCAGTCAAGTTCCAGTTGCTGTATTACTGATGAGAAACAGTCCAGACTGATTTTGGAGCAGAGGTGGGAACGGCAGTGCTGGAAGTTATTACAGGGCAGGCACACAACACGTTTGCAACGAAGTACATGGACTTTAACAAAATCCAAAAATATTGGATGGGGCCTGTGATGCACAGCCCTGCCAAGTAGGAAATCACTCAAGCCCCAGGTGAAGTTAATCCTTGAACAAGTCTGCCATAGGTTTACTGTACATCTGCTCCCCTTCTTATGCTCATCCTGTGGTAGAGACTCCATACAAACCAAGTACCCTTTGTGGCAGGCCAGTAGGGGGTGCTCCTGCATTGAGCCACCCCCCCTCACACACCTGACCACCTTCCAAGCTCTGAGTGCCTCCCTGGGGGCGCCTCATGCCCAGCCGACCCCCTTCCTGGAGCACACCCGCTAGCCTGGGGGAACACTGCCACCACCCAGGGATGGGCTTGATTCCAGCTCTGCGCCCCCTGGGAAATGAAGGTCTAGTAGCCCTCGAGGGTACTTGATTCACTTCAAGACCTTGGGATGCTTCCCTCAGTCAGAAGCACAAGTAGTGGTCTCCCTTAGTCAGCCGAACCAAGGGGACCCCAAGGCATAATCTAGACCCACTCCCAATAAGTCTCCCACACTAGATACAAAACAGAACGTCACTGGTTACAAGGAGTAGGGTTGGAATAGGGTGCAGAGTTGAGTAGTACCAGAGAAATCCCATACAGCAAACTGGCATGGCTGGGTAGCCTTTGATCACGCATCCGAGTTACTGCAAGCTATACATCTCATTAGATCTCAGGTAGCTGACTCACAAGCATCATCCAGAGGCAGGTGGAGATTCCCTCTGGAGGCAAGCAGTTCCTTGATCATGCGTTTTGAGAGAGAGACAGCAAGTTTCAGATGGTCCAGCTCTTCTCTCTCCGAGTCTCCCTCATGGCTGCTGCCCCCTCCTCCTGGGCAGTCCTTACTTTATATAGCTCTTATGACCTCATTTACCTGATTCAATGGAGGCCAGCACCTGTTGCCTACCAATATGAAATGCATCACTGGTTGCTGGGTAGAGTGGCAGTTCCTAGCTCCCCAGGGAGCAAGCCCCTCACCCAGGTACGTGATGCCAGTCACGGAGGCAGAGAGAGCAGGTTTCCCCCCTCCCTCAGGAACGTATCCAACTCAGGTTACCTAGAGAGATAGAGTAGGGTGTGTACCCTCTGCAGGGCCCATCTTAACCAAACTGTCACAGAGCAGAGTTTTTGGGGAGAAGCAGAGGTGGCATTCTGCCACACCCTGGCACCAAGTGGCTGGGCACTGCAATAGTGTGCACTGCACACGGCTGGTTCAGGACAGCCAGTTGTGTGTCTGCCTCTTGGTATGAAAAAAAAAGTTACTGCAGAACTAAAATTTGGGGCAAGTTACTAAGTGACCACACTGTCTTACCCATCTCCTCAAATGCGCTCCCCATCATACACTTCAGGTGTAAGCTCCTTGGCTCAGACATCAGCATTTTGCTGTTTGTACAGTGCCTCACACAATAAGATCCATGCCCCGGGGCTTCCATGCATTATGGCACCACAGTTGAGCAATTCATTGAAGTGCAGAAGGAAGCCACGAAATCCCACGTGCGGGTCTGCAGCCATTACATTAAACTGGTTAGAAGTTTGAGTTTCGAAGCTTGAAGAAGTCGCTTGTTGTCAATATGCTCCGATGAAAGGATGGTAGGAGAAGCAGTGGGACAACCATCAGGCCTTTCCCGTTTTTCCTTCTGCCCTGCACCAATGCAAGTGTCTGGATTTTGTGAAGGTAGGTAATCCCACCTTTCTGATGGGG
>NW_017728948.1:3255159-3276235 GCF_001723895.1 Crocodylus porosus | reverse complement strand
GGGAGGTAGGTTCCTCAGCAGTTACACAAGTCTAAAAAATCCTGACCACCCGCAACTCCTCTGGATTTCCTGGCCTGGTCCTCTCTTTGCCGTGGATGCTTCTTACCCTGCAGAACAGAAGATACCTACAAGCAGCGTCTCGATAGCTTTAGTGATAGCTATCATTTTTCTCCAAGACACCTACCCTTTTCTTTCCTTCGATCCTTCCGATTGTGTAGGTCAGGGGCGTCAAACCTATGATCCGAAAGCCAGATCCAGTTCATGGAGTCATGTCGGGGGCTCCTGGAGGGTCTAGGAGTGGAGTCCATTGGGGGCTCTTTTAGACAGGAGTGGAGTGAGAGTTGCTGGCCTTGACCCACAAGGCTCTCCAAGCTGAAACAGTGGCTCAGGCACCTGCAGGGATTAATGCTATTGCCATTTGCCCTGCTAACAGAGGTGCATTTGGATCTGGCCTCCCAAGCCCACAGTCTGCATCCGACCCAGGGAGCCCAAATGTGTGCCGCTCCTGATTTGAAGCCAAACTTTACCACTTGAAGCAGAGCCAAAAAAACAAATCTGTAGGGAAATCATCCTAATTACTACAGCTTTCCAGCTGTAACTATGCAAGGGACAAACCACTTGTCCAAAGCTCACACATGAACTCCCGAAGTCTATTTGAACATCAGCCTTAGTCTAGCTAAAAGTAAAATTAACAAGCTGGTGAGAACCAGGCCAATCAGTCACCGCTCAAACGGAAGAGGAAGAGGCAGTTGAGCGATCGGCCTCAGAAGCAGTGCAAGGCAGGCTTGCTCGTGCTGGCAAACGGATGCACGTGAAGAGGGACATGACAGGAGTTAGACCATCTTAAATTTGCATCGGACTTTGGCCCGTGGACATTACTGGCCAAGAATGACAATTGTGGGCATCTGTCACCAGCAAGAGCTGCTGGCTAAGGGCGTTTCAGCAAACAGAAATTCTAGGTTCTCACAAGTACCCTTTAGGATTGTCCTCCATGGCATCTAACTACGTCCTCCATAGCACCCAAAATAAGTAATAAATAAAATCTTGCCAGCTTCTTCATTTCTGGCATCTCAGTAGATCAGGGGAGCTCAACCCCTGGCCCATGCTGCCCTGTTATCAGGCCCACTGGGCTGGAAATTTGGCAGTGGGGGGAAGCAATGGCACTGCTCTGCTGTTGTCAAGTCTCCAGGCCCTGCACACTGCATCTGGTACCCGATCCCAGCATACGGGGATGGGCGGGGACAGTGCCAGTCTGCCAGGACTCAAGCCCGGCATGCAGATAGATGTGCCTTGTGCCACTCACCTGGCCCACAGGGCCAAGAAGTTGAGCTCCACTGCAATAATCTATGCGCGTTGCAGTCACCCGCATTACTATTCCACGGACTATCAACGTGAACCGATATGAATAACAACAACCAAAACACTAAAAAGCTAAGGGAGAAGACGCACACATCTCCTCTCCCCAGCCCCGCATTTCAAGTCTCATCAGTTTACAGAGCAATTATTCACGTACTATTTGTTGGACTGAAAAGCAGCAAGAGAATAATGGTATAGTTTGCAGGATGAGGACATGAGGCATTGTAATCCACTTGCCTTCATCCTCTTCCACCCCCCACCATCCTCTTGATTTCAAAGTCAGTGGACCTTCAAATCCAATTCGAGATGCAATTTAAATATGATGCATTACTGAATAATCTCTAACAATATCATTAAAATGAAACAGGAGTTCATTTCGTCTTAAAAGTTGGAGTGTTTTTATTTTTAATGAATTGTCTGGGTCCCCTGCTAGGCAGGAGACTTATGGAAGGCTTCAGATCTCATCTCACCCAGCACATTGCTTATCTATATGAGTCTTTCATTAGGCAGCACAGCAGACTTTGAAACAGGAAGTATTTATTGACTTTATATTGACTTCATAAAAAAGTGTTTACACCACCAGAAGCTCCCAACAATTCAGCCTGGACCCGAGCTTAAACTAGAAAGCTAGATTCACATGGAGCAGCAATTCTTAACTACGATACTGTGGGATCTTTCTAAGGGTGCCATGGGGTGCATAATGTTTGCACCGGTAGGCGTGCAAATGCCTATACATGATTCACCAGATAAACCCAGAGATTTCAAGAGTGGACTCTGCACAGTTAAAAAAAAAATGTCCTGTCTTGCTGTGGTCCGAGTTGTTTGGAAAAATAGTAGAGCAATTCTGCAGCATAGGCAAAAAAGAACAAAAACCAAGAGCTGGCATTCTCCGAGGGGTGCCAGGAGTCAAACGAGGTTGAAAAACCACCAATATAGAGCATTGTTCTAGACTCGGATTGAACTTGAAACATTTGATGCTACAATGTAATGCCAGAAAAAGCCAAGGGTGGTGGGGGGGGGGAACCCCAACAAACCAACTGGCTATGAGCTCCAGCGAAGATGGCCATGCAAGGAATTGTAACATTGACTCTCTGATGAATGGAAGTTATATCTTAAATAGCAAGAACCTACTGTAACACCTTATTCACTTGCTTACAACACAAAAATAAATTCAGCCATTAGGAACTGGGATGCATTTTATAAGCAACAAAATATCGTCATGCTACTTGCTGCCTCTGGCAGAGGGTGGCAGGAAGTTTGGTACCGAACCTTCCACCTGGGGCTCCCTTGGCAGCAGATGCTACTCCGTTATTTACTCCCATTTACCAGTTTTTTTAAAGGAAGATCTTCATTCTGCCTTTTAAAAACCAAAAGGTGGGCATTTGGAAAGATATAACAATCCTCCCTTGGAGAGCTATCGTTTCAAAGCAGTTACAGAAGCCTCTTCTGAGGCTACAGAAGGGGTCCGTCTGGGTTGGTTTTGGGACACCAAATCCTACAGCCTACATGAACGTGGATATCCCACCCCAGCCACTGTTTCTATCAACAGCTTTATAAAATGAACGTAAAAGAGCATTATCCTCCCTCTTCACTTTAAGACATGCAAGCAAAGGTACTAACCAGACTGACAGTTTTAAAACTCAACTTGTTAGAGCCACACCTGTTTAATAGTATGTATACTTCTTATATGTGTTTGGTTCAAGTGGGTTAGCCAAAATTTAGCTGAAGCCACTAAAGTTAAGACAGTCCACACACAAGAAGCCTGCACCAATTTAAGCAGATTTAAGTGCAATCAGTACTGCTTCTGTGTTTAGAAAGGACTTGCTGAAGACTCCAGATCTAGGGACAAAACATGAGGTCCCAGGATGCCTGGTGGTGGTAGAGGACTGTCGAGCCTGGCCAGGGCCTGTAGGAAGAGTTTGGGGGCCTGGCACATCCTGGTAATGTCTGTCAGGAACCAGAGAGCAAACCACAGCTGTACTCATGGGTGGCTTTGGGATTTTGATAGGATGGCAGGAAGGCACTTGTACCGCTTCTTCATAGCAATTTATTTCCCCCGTTCCTTCCCCCCACTCCTGAACTCAGAGGAATCCCAAGCAAACAGAAGAGGTATGGAGTATGTGGTTCAACATGTTACTATAAAAAAAAAAAAAAAAAAAAGCACTGATCAGCAAGATCAGGAGGAGACCGATGCTTACCAAATGCCACATTACAGATCCTGTCGTCTTATTTAAAAGGAACCGGCAAATGCAACCTATTATTTAAAAACACAAGCTAGGGACCCAGAAGTTCTCATACAAATGCCATTAGCAAGAAGACTGATCATCTCCCCCGCTACTTCCACAAGAAGATCTTCTCTGGGCACAGATCTCACATCTCTTCAGTGTAAATACATTCTGGACCCTATAATAAGCCTTATGAACACATATGGGCATGGGGGAAGGTTCGTATTGGGGTACATACATCCCTGATTCAAGATCCATCTCAGTCCCTGTTCTTATAACCACCACATATTATGCATACAGGCCTTAGTCCAATGGGCCATTGCCACAAAGTCTTAACACGCCCATGTCAGCATTCAGTATGCCATTTTAAAAAAATAATCCAGTGCAGATTTCTACATTTTGGTTTTGTTCATTAAAGTGTGAGCTTTGTACTTAAGGAGACTGAGAAACATGCAACATCTGGAAATATTGGCTTTAATAACGGCTCTGTATGGAAAGAAAGGATGTAAATTTTGGGTTCTGGAATCCATGTGTGCGAGTCCCAAACGCACAAAAAGTCTTCCAAAAAAATGCTTTCAGAGAGCTGCACAACCATCAAGAGACAAACAAGCATTACTCAAACCCCAGCCAGGGATTAGTGGAAGACATGGCAAGAAACGCCTTTGAATTTCTGCCCGGGAGAAACCACCACTCCACCACCAAGAAAGGAGCTTGGGTAAAGTTTTATGCTCAGACCTAAAGTACCATCAAGTTGCTCAAAAGTAGTTGTCTTCTTTCAACACCCCCCCACACAAATGATCATCAATATAATGCACTCTCACCTTGACCCACATGATCATCCTCAACAGCTTTGCGAGTCCGCCCAGACAAGCTTCTCACATTCCCAGAAGGTCACCATATCAGGAATGCTTTATGGCAGGGGGAGAACAAGCATGCCAAAGGAAATGGGCCCCTTAAACTGGACCTTTTCATGTAGAAAGTAGTAAGCACCCCAGAGTTCAACTGCTAGGATGCCTTGAGCCCTGGGTGGATTGGGACATTCTTACTCAAGTAGTCAGAAAGGACATCTGAAGCCCAGCACCCAGGACTGTATGTGGATACCCAGGAGCAAGGGCCTTATGTACATGTGACATGAGACTCTTCCAATGACTTGAGGAAGCTGAAAGCAGAGCCAGCATGACGTAACCAGTAGGTTGTGTCATATCAATGCAGTTCTCCATTTTAAGGCGTCAAAAGGCATCATGGTACTCAGATGCAGGTCTGAAAGAGGCCAGTCATCTGACCCCAAGACAAAATGAAGGCAGAGGTGGAAGGAAAGAGGTAGTCTTGAGTGCCAGTGCAACTTGGTCAGTAAGAAGTAACTGCAAAATGCAACCAGGCCCTACAGGTAGGCCACCATTAGATACACACCCCTACTACTACACCTTGCTTCTCCCAAACCACTCAAAGGTTGAGTTTCAGCATGCTCTGCCTCCTCCATTTCCCAGCCAAGCCCAGGGCCTGAAGAAGGTATACCTATATATTCTCTGAACAAGAGATAAAAGCCTGTTTCGCAAACATCACAAGTTGAAGTGTTTTTGTTTCCTAGTCAAAGGTTCAGTACAGCCAAGTGCAGAGCACTCTGCTCCTCACGTACAAGCTGGTGTGTGAAGGCTTAAGTTAGACCATGAGTCTAACTTAGTGGAAGTCAATGTGAGCCACACTAACTACAGGCATACACTTGAGGATTGGCTGCATCAGGACCATGCAAAAATCAACTCTTGAATTGTCCCATCTCCTCTATATAAACCTTGTGATAAGTGGGGCCCTGGATATAGAATCATAGGAAACAAGGGCTGGAAGGGACCTTAGGATGTCACATCTAGTCCAACCCCCTACTCAAAGCAGGACCAGCCCCAACCACATCATCCCAGCCAAGGCTTTGTCTACCCAGGTCTTCAAAACCTCCAAGGATGGAGATCCCACCTCTAGGGAGCCCATTCTAGTGCTTCACCACCCTCCAAAGAAAGTTGTTCCTAATATCCAGCCTAAACTTCCCATACTGCAACTTGAGACCATTGCTCCTTGGTCTGGGAGCTCACTGGGTTGTATTTGGCCAAGAGGTCTCTGCAAAAAAGCAACTCAATGCCTTGAAATGCAGCTCCTTCTACTCCCAAGGGCCATAAGTGTCTCAGCGCTGCCTCACCATCCACCGCTCTCTGGTGTGAACAAAGTATTCTGTCCCTTTTACAGTGCACAGCTTTGAACCTCTCAGAGCTGCCAGTTTAGAGAATGAAGTATGGGCAAATGCGTTATTGAATATCAACCATTTGCCTCCATGCAACAAGTGACAAGCCATCCTTTACCTGTTGCACTGAAACTGCTACCGAAGACCACTTCCAGCTGGAAATGGCTCACAATGCTTCAGGTGCTGGATTACCTGCTGTAAGAAAATGAAGCAGCGCAACAGAAGTTGGGATCAACACTCCCCCTCCCATCTCCTGCACTTATGTATTTCTACCATGATTTGCAAGTTCTTGCAGCATAAAGAAAACAACACCCCCCCTCATCTGTTGTCAAGTGCAATCCGATTTAGAAATCCTTCTTCTGTGACTAATGTCATATCTCAATGCAACTGGAAGAATTCTCGAACGCAGTTCATTTTTCCTTGCTTACTTTTGGCACTGCACTCTGCTTGGAGACAGGAAAAAAAAACCCGCCTCTGGGTGGACAGTTTTATTTTCTGGTTCTAATAAGTTAACAGGATTTGAGGGTTTGGCTGGCTTTGGAGAGCAGCATTCAGCATCTCTCTTTGGCTAGTCTCTGTAGCTGTAGGGGTTTTTGATGTTATGGTAAGCAGCAGCCCCCGGCAGAAGACTCTAGCTGCTAAATCCCCAGAGGCAGCAATCCGACAGGGGAAGCGCATTTCCATTAAACCACTGATTTCAAGGATGAAAGGTGCAGAGGTGTCACCATAATAGTGCTATGGGAATGCCACGTATGTACTTCCAGCAGAGACTATTTTAAATCTTGCACCATTTATCACTTTATACTCCCCCCCCCCGCCCCAACACTTATTATACAAAACCCAGGAAGAAAATAAAAAACAAATTTGCAGCTTAAGAGATCAACCAAAAATCCCACATTTTGTGCCCAAAATAATCATCTACTGTTACAAGATAATAGTCACTTGAGTAATATTTTTGGTTTGTTTAGTTCTGTATTTGGCAGAGTTAGGTATAACCAGAGCCATTTTCATTCAGACAAGGAAAGAAAAAAAAAGGCTGTTCAAAAGTAGGAAAATGGGAAAGAAAGCAGCAGGGAAACTCAGGGGCAGGTACAGGACGCTACTGGAGGTTTTTGTTTTAAATTAAAAGTGACTGTATCAACTGTTCCTTTATTATGCCCTAGCATCAAGTATCACAAACATTGAAAAAATCAAATTAAGTGTTTCATTTTGTTTTGAACAGATCTGAAACGTTTCGTTTGTAGACAGCCTGACATTAAAAAAAAAAAATAAAAAAATCACAGCTGGATACAAAACTGGAGTCACAGCCCATAAATGTGTGTGTACTCGCATGCACACACACACACACACTTAAAGCATTTGGGTCTTAATGTAAAGTCCCACCAAAAACCAAAATTTTATTTATTGTTATATATTCATAATAATCAAGAAGCCTTTCTATCCTCAACCGGATGGAGATCAAATAATGTAAAATCCCACTAAAAAAACCCCAAGCATTTGGGTTTTAAATAAGATTTTGGTTTTTCGTGAGATTTTACCTTTTATATTCATAATAATCAAGAAGCCTTTCCATCCTCATTTGGGTGAGGATTAAATACCATAAAATCCCACCAAAAACCAAAATCTTATACAAGACCCAAATGCTTAGGGTTTTTTGGTGGGATTTTACATTATTTAAATCTCCACCCAATTGAGGATGGAAAGGCTTCTTGATTATTATAAACATATGACACTATTACTGCCTATCATAATAATCAAGAAGCCTTTCCATCCTCATTTGGGTGAAGATTAAATAATGCCAAAATTCCCCCCTCCAAAAAAAACCCCAAAAAACCAAAAATCTTATTTAAGACTCAAATATTTAATTTATTTAATATTGCTTTTTTTAAAATACAATTAAACTTTTTTTTTTTTGGTCTAGAAATGTAAAAGTCATTTCAAGTAACATAGACCTTTTGGTCTGTTTAAAGAATTCCAGAACATTTTGTCTTGAAATTATAGAAATAAAAAAGGGCAATAATTTATGAAACAGGAACTCATTCAAATTAATCCTTCTTGTGGAAAGATTTTGTTTCAGCAAGTCTTCATTTTGCAGCAAGTGTTTCATTAGAAAATACCCCCTTCACCTGTGCATTCCCTGTGCTGGCAGGTTGCTTTATGGAACAGGCGCTTTGAGTCAAAGCTCTCATTTCTTCAGTGTGATGGCCTCAACAACTACACTACGTACCCTACAATGCACATTACCATTTGAGTAACAGGAGGGAGAAAACACAGCGTACAACGGAAGATGCAAATTGGCCCAAATGGCTGGCCCAAGAAGGAGAGGGCAGATGCCCATATCCAAGCGGCAACACGTCACCACAGGGAAAGAGGCAGTTGTGTTGCATCAGCTCAGCACCAACTATTCTGCAAAACCAAGACATTTCAGTTCAGGATAAAATGTTGTGAGAAACAAAGTGATTCCTCTCCCCCTAAGCACAGCAGAATATTGAAAAGTTTCATCAAAGTCCAAAAAACCCTGTGGGAAATTTTGATTTTTGTGGAAACTGCTTCCCCCGCCCCCCGTCAAAGTTCTTCCGACAAAAATCAAATCCTCAACCATCTCCAGCAATACATACCACATACCAAGGACATTGGCTCCATAGTAAAAGGAGTACTTTGACAGGAGGAAACAAATCCAAAGCTCATTGAAGCAAGCTAGAGACTTTCCTTTGTGCTCGACAGACTTTGAATCAGGTCCCAACCAGAGAGAAACAAATGAAATGAGGCTATTATCTCGCTGGAAATGAGAAGTGTTCTGTAGCAGAAATGATGCTGTCATACCTGACACCATGTCTGAAATGTCACTTGATTCAAGACCTGCTATTTTTCACGTGGCAGACACACATGCAAGTCATCCTGATTTTATGCCACCACTCATTTGATCTCTCCTATGCACAAACAAGGGGACCAGCAGGAGCAGATCCACATGACTGACTAGCAGGAGCCATCTCTTCATTAAAAGCTATTCCCCTAAGCTGTGTGTCATTCAAAAAGCCCAAACCCAAGTCATTCAAAAAGAGCTACTCCTCCAAATACCTTCATGAGAAGCCAAAGTGTGGAGAAGCTGCACCTCAAAGCATCTGCAAGACTAATTTGCTCTTAGGCTGTCGGATGGCATCAGGGGCTAGGAAGGATGCAACCGGTGCCCAACTTTTGCACACTGCAGTATTTTCTGCTTTTCCTTTAAAACCCACTGAGCCAAACTGCCAGGTGCTGTCCCCTGTTGTGCAACAGGGATTTCCACCCCCAATCCTTGTGCTTGTGGCAGACTTCAGCGTTGTGCATGTCACTCCCACCCCTCCACTTCCATTGCCACAAGGGCATTGGCAAAAATGGGCACCAACAAGTCTTCCTCTCAGCTGCCGCTCACTCCGCGTGGGCCTGGAGCCAGCAAGAGGCAAAGACAAAAGATGGAGAAAGACGAGTCTCCCTTAGCAAGAGGCCCTGCCCTTGTGTGCCCAACAGGGACAGCAGACCACTAGAAAAGTGGACTCAAGTTCAGACAAGCAGCCCAACATTTGATAGTCCAATCAGGCATCATTCAGAGGGTCCCGATGAGCGGTCCAGCACTTCATGACCCACTTCCCATCATGCAATTTTCTGCCATGCCATCCTGCAATAGTTAGGCCAACACTATACTGGGCAACCTCTGACGAGGAGGAAGGGAAGACACCAAAGCCAGCTCACAGCCTCTGCTGTTCTTGGACTCGGTGGCAGAGGGCTGGAAGGGAGCTCTGGAGGTCAGCTACTGCAACCCTGTGCCAGAGGCAGGATCATTCCTATGCAAACCATCCCAAGCAAAACCTTGTCTCATCAAGGACTAAAACTAGGCAATCAACCCCGCCATCATGCAACCACAAGGCACAGCACCCAAGCCTGCTAGGGGTAAAGCAAGGGGATAACGGCAGCTCTTGCAAAGGTCACAAGATCCAAGGAAGAGGGCCACACTGTGCACTACAGAAAGCAGCAAAAAATAAATAAATAAATAAAAACCCCTCACCACCCATCACAAATCTGACCATGGGGTAAGCATCCTTCCTAACCCCAAAAATGGCCATTTCTCTCATCAAGTTTTTCAGCTGAAGCCTTAATTAATGAGAGCCAGTGGAAGGACTAGCTACCAGTCCCCTTCTGCACTCCTTTTGAGGGCCCTCCATACACTCTTCTCTTTTGTAGAGGCTCATTTAAGGACTTTCCTTAGCAGATCAGATTAGCCATTCACCTACAATGCTCTCTCTAGCTAGTACTAGAAACTTCAAATAAAAGCGCAGTGGCAGATAATTACCGAACAGCTTATTTCAAGAGGCCGGTTCTCCCCAGCACCCACCACCTAGGAGTTGTGCATTGCCCTCATTCCTTAGGGTGGAAGCCATCTCCATTTACTTGGGGGAAAATGGCCTGGTTAGGCTTGCTATCATCTCATTACTGAGTAGCCAGGAACCTGTTACACAGTCTCCTGAAGGCTTTTCCTAACAGACACTTTGCAGCAGGAATTCCCCAGGTTAGTCATGGATGAGACTCTATTGTCTTTGTATCACCAGTTTAAGACCCCGGACTTTTCTCAAGTGTCGCTAGTGCTGCGTCCTGGAGAAAGCAAACTGGATGCTCCCCTTCCTTCCTTTGCAGAGATCTGCAAATCCACTGTCAAACCCCCAGGTCTTCTTCAGTCTCCCAACGCCCCTAGCCATTTCTTCACTCACCCGTCTCCGCACACCGCTTTTCTGATTAGGACAGGAATTAAGCCTGCTATTTCAACAGAGCATAAATCAACTTGGGGCCTAGCATCCTCTATTCAGTTTTGTTTCTATCACGTTCCTTAAAGCCAGCCCGCAGTCCAATCTCATACAGAACAGACCTTTTTGTGGCACTGCAATATTTGTCCAAGAGAAGAAAAGGCTTTAAAATGCTGCAGCAAACAGAGAAACCAATAATCCACAGAATGCAAACCTTACCTTTTCCAGCGGAGGGGACGTTCCCTTTGTCTTCTGTTGCGCTTGGCTCGGCCTTCATCTTCTAGAGGCGCAGGAGGACTAGGACTGGGTTTTCTCTCTCTCTCTCTCTTCTCTACCCCTTCGACTGGTGCAAGGGAGGTTTTCCCCATAAACACCCCTGCAACGTGCCAGGGAAAATCAAGATCTCTACTGGGAGAGAAGGCGCGTAGACAGAAGCACCTATTGATGGGGGTGGGGAAGGAAACCACCGACCCCACCTGCCCGACCTTTAAAGTGCTGCTGACATTGCCCCAAGGTGCTTTGCTCCTTTTGGGGGTCCTGCACACCCCCCCCCCTACAGCTCAGCAGCATGCATGTGCTTTGGGCCCCAGCTGTTTAAGAGCTGCATGCACTGGCTTGGGGCTACAACACCTCTTCCAGGCTAGGCAAAGAGGAGAAACAGAGCAGGAGGGGACGGCAGAGGCACCTTGCACCACCGAGCACACGCGCAGCAGCCGGCGAGGGTTTAACTGTCCCCCCCTGGAATCTTCCAGGGGTTTGAAAAACAAGCCGGCGGCTAATGGCTGAAGGCCTGGCTCTGGGCTGCAATGAGCTGGGAGACAAGCCAGGCTCAGGTGGGCCTGTTGCACCTGATTAGGATGCTGCAATGAGACAGCCTGGCCCACCTGAGCCCACTGTCTGCAGGAGGAGGAGACTCATTGTTGAGCCAGGGAAGAGCTTCCCTCTCAGATGCTTCCCTTCAGAGGTGATCACTGGCCGGGCGGAGGAGGCAGGTAGAGATTAGACTAGGGTCAGGAATGTGGAAGGTGATTAACACTCCTAAATTGACCCTGGGGTTTGTGTTTAGGAGGTTTCCCAAGGCTGCCTTGAGAAATGCTTCTGCTGTGGGCAATTCAGGGGGTGCATTGAGATCTTAGTGGGCAATGCAAAGGGGGTACATTTTGATCTTAGTGGGCAGTGCAAAGGGGTACATTTAGGTCTTAGTGGGCAATGCAAAGGGGTACATCTAAATCTTAATGGGTAATTCAGGGGGTGAGATCCTAGTGGGCAATGCAGAGTGGGTACATTTAGATCCTAGTGGGCAATGCAAAGGGAGTACATTTAGATCTTAAGGGGCAATGCCAGGGGTACATATAGGTCTTAATGGGCAATTCAGGGGGTACGTTTAGATCTTAGTGGGTAATGCAAAGGGGGTACATATAGATCTTAGTGGGCAATTCAAGGGGTACATTTAGATCTTAGTGGGTAATTCAGGGGGTGTATTTAGATCCTAGTGGGCAATGCAAAAGGGGCACATTTAGATCTTAGTGGGCAATTCAGGAGGTACATTTAGATCTCAGTGGGCAATGCAAGCGGTACCTTTTTGATCCAGAGAATGCTTTTGTGAAGCATAACCCAGACTTGGACTGTCTGTCATACCCACACCAGTGCTCCCCAGCTATTACTGCAAAGCAGCTTCCCCCTCTGAAGTGGCAAAGCACTATGCTAAGCTGCTTATCTGGCTTTCTAGGTTTCTCTGATTGCTGTTTGACATGAGACCATCATTTATCCCTTGCTCTGTTTAATATATTGCACCCAAAAGCTATATGAAAAGGCTGTTAACGTTGCAAAATCAGGCAGGAATGCATGTTGCAGGAGCTCCGTTTTTATGCAACTTAATTTATGAATGCGTTATGATTTCGTCTTGAATACGTGATCAGATATGTTCTTGTCGTTGGATCCCTGCCCCTTTCAGTGAAAGGCTCGTTCATGCCATAGGCCTTTTGAATCTGCACAATCAGTTCAAGGCCACAGGCCCGATTTGATGCAAATCAGTTTGGCCCTACTGTGAACATAAAATTCTCTTTATTTCCTGAGCATTTTGGCAGGGCTGTTTAGCATGGGGTGGGTGAACTGTGGAGAGTTTTGCTGGTCTTCATAACATCCCCATGAGTGGATGGAGAATTAGGGTTCCCATTTCACAGCTTAGGAACTGTCTCACAGAGATGAATACGAAAACTGCCCAAATGCTTGAGGCACTGATGTGCTTACACCTCTTCTGTGGCAGGATACGTATATGCACATCGTAGGAAAGCTGCCTGCTGCAAAGAGAGATTCCTCTGCCTTTAAAGGTGCAGTGTGCAGGACACAGTTCATACCAGAGTCAAGCCACGTGCACTGCACTGATCAGGAACCTGGAGGGGAAATCCTCTAGCACATTCACTTTTCAAGTAACTCATAATTGCTGAAACACAGGAATTCCATGAAGAAAATAGTTTCCATACTTGGTGGAAATGGCCTTATCACTCAAACATCCTGTATTTACAACGGCATTAGACCAGGCACCACCCCTCTGGCCAAAACTATTTGGCAGTGTGAATGGACTCAATCAGAGACCTGGCAACCCTTAAAAATAGGTTTCCTCATGCTTCCATCATTTAAAGGTGTTCAATATTATCTTTTTTTTTTTTTTTTACCTTTCCGCTATGAATAATATGTGGTATCTCTAGAGTATCGTTCATGCATGCACCTCCAGAATTGAGACATGCAATACTTCAATCAGACTAGGAAGCATTGTTATAGCCATTGTTTTCAGCGGATCAGGCAGCAAGCGGTGGCTTTCCCAAGATAAGTGAATCGTACATCTCCGAGTCCCTTTAATCTCACTGCTTGATGCATAATATCACCGTGTTTTCCATTGTATCTTAGTTGACACCAGAATATCAACATTTACCCACTGTCATATCTAGGACACGATACTCGCTCGCTATTCAAAGAGAGGCATAGGAGAAATATTGCAGTAGCGCAGATACCAGTGGATGGGGAACATGACATGCTTTAATGGCAACCGTTGTCAACAAGTGAACTCCATTTTCCATTCGAGCTCTTTTTCCGCCATAATGATATAACTTCTGCTGGGGTTGATGTAGTCCCGGTTGGTATTAAATCAGTGGTGGGTGATATTTTTGTTTGGTTTGTTTACTGATATTTTGGTTAAAATCTGCTCGGCTGCCTTTGTGGTGGCATGTGAGCAGAAAAACAATGTTCTTGTTTCTATTGTCAAGGATGGAGAGATGTTAATTTTTTACTCTTATTTGATACCCTGCTGTCCTGGAACCAGAGACTCGTGGCAGGTAACTGAATGTGAATGACAATTGTGTGGTTACAACTAATGCATATTATGACTCCTACACTCACACACCAGGTCATAATCTCACAGGGTAGAAACAGCCAGCAAATTAAAAATAGCCACTTGCATTATTAAGTTGAATAGACAGGAATATTCCTCCAAAGATGCAGTGATGTTTCTGATTATATTATTTATTAACCAAGAATAACATCTCCTCTTTCATCAAGTGTTCCTGAACTCTGGGATTTTGTACTGTCCAATGTGCTTTTCCAAGGCAGTTTTTTTAATAAAGGAGCCAATACTTGCTTTGTACTGCCCTCAAACTTAAACTATTCCACTCCTGATCGCCAGAGGAGTTGGTGTGGGATGGATGAGGTGGCTGGAAATAGCTTTGAACTGGACTAGTAACCTGAAAATAGCTGGAAATAGCCTTGACCTGCAATAGTGGACCTGAACGTCCTCAAACTTTGAATCCAGTTCTGGAGTCTAACTTCACAGAGTGATTGCAAATAGGGGGGAGAGACCCTGCAACCAGCAAACGGGGAGGGACAGAAATAATGTCACTCCAAAAGAAAAGCTTTTTAGTGGATTTCATGTTCATGAGAGTCACCCACTGGGTGCTGGAGTCTGAGAGCTGTAGTCCAATTGCAGATGGCTAAAATCTGCGTGTTGCATCTCCATGGACTAGTACTTGCATTTGAAGCGCTGCCCATAGGAGGGAGCAGGCTTAGAAGACATAGAAGTCTCCAGGCTGTTCCCAAGGTCTGCAGCAGCCTGCCATCGGAGGTGGTTCAAGCATCTACATTGAACACTTTCAAGAGGAAATTGGATGCTTGTCTTGCTGGGATCCTATGACCCCAGCTGACTTCCTGCCCTTTGGGCGGGGGGCTGGACTCGATGATCTTCTGAGGTCCCTTTCAGCCCTGATGTACATGAAATCTATGAAATCTATTTCTGGGACTAGGCTCTGACTGCCAATCGGTGCCCACAGCAATGGCTTCCTGAATATGGGTTGGGGCCACCCACTCGTTTCATCTGAGTCCCTGTAACACCCAGCACTTGATGATGATGACCTGTGCTCACCGAGAGCTTGCCATGCCGTGGAAGCATGTAGAGCAATTTCCTCTCGTCTTAGGGTAGAGCCACCATGGGATTTGGAGGCAGGGTACACAGCCTCTGTAGGGATGGGTTTGGAGACTCTACC
Source organism: Crocodylus porosus (assembly GCF_001723895.1). Taxonomy (NCBI): domain Eukaryota; kingdom Metazoa; phylum Chordata; order Crocodylia; family Crocodylidae; genus Crocodylus; species Crocodylus porosus. The sequence goes on along the minus strand of NW_017728948.1, from coordinate 3,261,120 downwards.
AGAAACTCAGTCTGCTCCCAGGGGCCTTGAAAATGAGCTGGAATTGCAGCCTGTCTGCAAAGAGTTTTCTTAATAAAGAGACAGTTTAATTTGAGAAGCATAGAGTCCCATTCCCTGTCACCTCCCTTCCATTATTACTTCGTGCATGCTACAGGAAACAATTACTACAGGAATCTGTGTACACACGGGGTTAAGGGTGGAGGGGGAAGAGAACAAAGGGGAATATTTGCATCCAAACACTCCCTTGCACAATACCTTGTATAGTCTTTTAGAGCGTTGCAAAGGGCAGGCGATGTGGGTGACAGCTACAGCTGTGCTTACAAGAATTTGATTTCAACTTGGCTGGGTGTTACTCTAGGACCTAGAGTCTAGGCTCTTCTGCTTTGCTACAGAGCCTCCAGGGCAGTGTAGCTTGGGTGGTCGATGTTCCCGTTTTCCCACGCTGTACTGCGATTGCCCAATTCCCAGTTGATGTAGAGGGGAAACTGTAGTGACCAGGCAACAAAAGTTGTTCTAAGCTAATTCTCCTGATGCCTTTTTTTTTTTTTTAAATGGCATCTTCAACATTTCCTTGCAGAAAATTTAAGTTCTGTGAAGAACATTTTTTGTCCAACTCCTTCCCCTTGTCCCCCAGTATTAGAAAATTTGCAGACAGCTCTAGTGTCGAGGGTGCGGTTAGAGAATGGTATGAATGGAGCTGAACTGTTCTCATTGGAGCTGAATGGTTTTCGGTGGGGGCAGGTGACAGGACAAGGAGCAACGTGCTCCAGCTGCAGCAAGGGAGGTTGAAGATGGATATTGGGAAAAAACTTTCTCACTAGCAGGGTGGTGAAGCACTGGAACCAGCTACCCAGAGAGGTTGTGGATGCTCCATCCTTGGAGGTTTTGAAGCCCTGGCTAGACAAAGCCTTGGCTGGGATGATCTACTTTGAGCTGGTCCTGCTCAGAGCAGGGCGTTGGACTACATGTGACCTCCTGAAGTCCCTTCCACCCCTCATTTTCTATAAATCTGTGATTCTATGAATGCCCACCCTTCTTGCATTATTATAAACACCTACAAGAGATACAGGGTAATGGAAACCTCTGTGCGCCCCCAAATGGAAGAACCAGGAATACTGATTTGCTAACTTTTCTCTTCCTATCTCTTAAGGGAGGATTTCAGCATGCTCCTCAAACCTCCTGGCTTTCAGCAAAAGTTGGAGACCTTTGAAAATCTGTTCCTTTATATTGTGAGAGTTGTGTTCCTTATAGTATTTCACATTTATTTTTTCAAACAGGCATGCAAGGAAACATGTCAAAAGAAACGGGACGGGGTGGTTTCTCCTACACAGTACACTCAAATTAGTACGCTCAAGTGAGTTCCTACACTTGACCAGCCCAGAGCAGCTGAGAACCATCACAACAATACAGGGCAATTGGATTAGCAGTTGCTGGATTAGCATCTAATGTGTTGTAACTTGAGCTGCTGTATCCTCTTGTCATCACGAAGTTGAGTATGAATCCATACCTTCCTAGAGGCCACCAGGGTCGAACTCGAAGCCCCACTTCAACGTACCTGCAACACACTCATCCCCAAGTCAACACTTATGATTGGGGGAATAGGACCATGGAGGTGAGGTTGTTAGTAACTTCAGATATATTTAGGCAGCTGAGCATCTGTACCTGAAGATCAGAAAGAGGGCAAAACAAGCAGCAATGAAGTGAGTGCAAACAGAGCTGCTAAGTAGTTGGCAGGCAGTGTGGGAGGCATATTGGTGAATTCCTTGACTTCTCAGAGACTAACAAGTCTCTCTCTCTCTCCTTTCTGCTACTGCAGACACTCCAGCTGGGACACAGTCTAAATGATGCTACGGTTGACAAAATATTTATAGCTACATGAATTGCTCTGTTCACCCCCTTCCCTCGTGTGCGTCAATATATACTCAATGCTGTGGACTGCTTTTAATAGCACTCCGGCTGGGATGGTGAGTGCATGCACTTCTGGGGATCTTTGTCCAGAAATTAAATTAATTTGGTGCTTTCAACCTAACCCACATAGATCTTTCCCCGCACAGTCGGGTTGTTAAATGGATCTTGTAGAAGAGACAGTGGTGTTAACATCATCTCTGCACCCAACTTGTCACCAGGTGGACTGTGCTCAATAATTGTTTGGACAAACAACTTCCAGCAAGTTAAAAAGGGGGAGGCACTGGTTGCACAACAGTATCTCCATGGTATGTGTCTGTCTGCACGCCCTTGCCCTGCAGTGAATGAAAGTTCAACCACAGCGGCTCACCCCTTTCTCCATCCCTCTCTGAAATATGTAAGCCGAGTTATGTTTGATGTGTTTCCACCCTGCCAAATTATTATTTCATTATATATGTTTAATACTTAGGTGGCCATGGCTCCAGGGGCCTCCACTCAAACCTGGCCTTTATCCAGCAAACACTTAGTACGTGACAACTTTTTCATACGAGTAATCCCACTGAAGGCACAGAGCCTATGCGTGCAGTAAGGTAGCAACAGGAATCAGGATGTGAGGAAGGAGCAGTACTTAAATGGCAGGTGCGATGCTCATCTCAAAGGTGGCTCCTCAGGTGAGTGTTACAGAGCATCCCTGGGAACGCTCTGTTTTACCTGGAGGGTGAGGCAGGTCTTTGAAGAGCCCAAGAGGAGAGGTCACAGAGCAGTGCCTGCATTGCACCTTAGCTTCATGCCCTTCTTCCCATCTCACTCAGGCATTGCCATGTACAGCCCTAAAGAGCACAGAGCTCCTAACTTGTGAATACTTGGTCCCTTGGTCTGAGTGCTGCATTAACATTATCATCACTTAGCATTATTGTGATTAACATTATTATTATTAACGTTATTATCATGATTGGCAGTAGCAGCAATCCCTCAATTAGAAGACAATCTCTAGCATAACCCATTAATGAGACTTGAGGTGACTTAAAAGTCCAATCCTTGAGCCACAAATCTGTCCACAGAAGTTGCTAGTGTCTCCACAGAGGAGAGGCTGTGGATTCCCCTCCTTTCCTGCAGGCTGGGATCCCCCTCCTTTTTTTTCTCTGCTTCAAGGGAAAGACACTTTACCTAGAAACAGGCTGCCACTTGCTTGAGGTTGTGGCACCATTGGAGTCAGTGGGCAGCCAGTTCCTCGAAGCCCTTGAAGTTGGCATCCATTTTCTTGAGGTAATATGACAGGCCCACACCCACTGTACAGACCAATGTGTGTGCCCTGTCACTTGGGGCCACCTTGGACCTGAGTCTATTCACCCTCCATGACTTGTTCCCTGATATACCTCTGGAGGTGGTGCTCAGTGGTTCCTTTAAGGACTCAGGGGGAAGTCCTTTGGTGTTTGTCTTCTTCAGGTCTCCTCCTCCCCTATACCCCATTTCTTTCCACTCGGGTATCACGCTGGATCCAAGCAGTGCCATGACATGATCATCGGCTTCTCCTCCCATACAGTGGCTTGGCAAGAAAGAGCACTTCAGGGGTCTTGCCACAATCCTGTGCTCCACAAAAGTCTCAACACAACAAAGAACCTAACTTAAATAGTCTGTCCTGAGTGGTAGACAGGGCAATGTTGCCCCCACACTGAGCAGCTCAACTCTGAGTGTGGGCAATTGAGTGCTCTGTATACCTTCACTCCCTTTGGGGCTCAGTTGTCTTCCCAATGAGCCAGTTTCCCACTAGAGGTCCTTCCTGTTTGCCCACTGAACCAGGTATGCCATAGCCCCAGGGCACTCCATGCCACACTGGTTTGGGGCCTGCTGCTCTGCTGGTCCCTCATTGGTGCACTCTGGGCTTATGGCCACACTGATGGGTAATGCAACCTCTGTGGGGCTTCCCTCTAGGGTTCCCCCTCATTTGGTGCCTGCAAGGCCCAGTGGGCTGCCCTCTCTCAGCCCCACCGGACCTGTGAGTTTTTGGGTGGTCCTCACTCTGCGGCGGTGAGTAGGCTTGCATCTGTGCTGAGCCACTCATCAATTGGGTCAGGCAGGCTAGTGTTCACTTTAGCCTTCTCTGGTTTGTGGACAGATGAACCTTCCTGATTTCTCCTGGGACCAAGTGTAGCCAGCCTCCATCCAGCCATTAGTAGTGCATCCAGGATTTCCCTGGTCACCTTTGCAGCACAGCATGCATGTGCTGTTCCCCGGGCACACCACTCATCAGGAGAAATGCAAGGCCTCTTCCAGCAGCAGGGAGAGCATCTGGTTCTGCCTGCGATGTCCAGACCCATAATACCTGTCCCAGCCCCATTTTAAGTACATGGTCTCTGGGCTCCGTGCCAACCAAGATGGCATTCTCTAGCCACCTAGACTGCGGCATCTAGGTAAGTCAGGCAGAGGCCCAACATAGGTAGGTATTATTATCAACATTATTATCATTGTTATTAACACACTCATGACTGCCTGCTGTTTAAAAGAAGCAATGCCATCTTCTTTTAAAACAGGAAGCAAAGAAGAATCTTTATATATAAAAAACCAAGTCTTCCGAGTGCTGTCACATCCGTGCTTGAGAGAAGCTCTATGGGTCAAGCAGCTTTTTAGGTGTCAAGGTTAATACCTCTTTTATTGCATCTTATAGCCAGTGATGGGCACAGAACAGCTTTACACAAGGCTTAAAAATCCTACATCAGTTTTCTTTGCTGTTGTGTTATCCCCCTTCTGCACAACAGTACTCCATCGAATTTGTCTCCAGTGCCTTACTGTGTAACATTATATAGCGCAGGAAAAGAAACAAAACCCTCTTACAATGGACTTTCATGCTCTTCTGATCCTCATTATTTATTTGTGAAATCACATCAACAACCCAATGCCTGCCAGGTCAAACAAAAGTAAGTACATCCCCAGTGGGGATAAAAGGAAGCAACAAACATTGCCAATTTGTGCTCCAATAGCTTAGTGGGGGAGAAAAAAAAATCCCTAGCTGCTAATAACCTCCTAACGTGCTACTTAACAGCCTGATCTGAAGTGTGGTGAAGTTAAAGGGAGTTGCTTCCATTGACTTCAATGAGCTTTGGATGAGGCCCCAACTTCAGGAAAACAAGAGACATTTCACTGCAGTAATCTGAGCAACCCATAGGTACGGCAGGCTTAGGGGAGCCGAAGCATTTTCTCAAGTCACATAATTGGAGTGGTTTTGTGCATTACATAATGAAGCAAAACGACAAGCAGTTGCACGTACTGTTCCCAATTTTGCATTAACTACCGTGTGACCTTTTGGTGTTTAAATGAGCTTGGGGTTTGGAGGGTTTTTCTTTCTTTTTTTTCCCCCCTCTCTGCCTCCAGCCTTTCATAACAGAACACGAATTGAGTTAACTAAATGGACATCATTAAGTGTTATCTTTCCTGTAAAATTTGAGAGTGAATTTACCACTGGTGAATGACAGCTCGAAAGAATGAAATCCTCTGTGCAGAAGAACACGGTGTGATCTTTTCAGTTGTTTAATCCTTGGCCTTTCCGCTGATGCTGCTGGTACAACTGGCTATTAGTGGCACTTTAGTGGTTTTTTTAGTCCCTTCTTCTTCCCATGTGTTTGCCTCTCTATTAGTGATGGGACTGAGTCATTTTACATTTGCTGGTATCTGATGGTAACACCTTTCTGTGACTGCCAAGGTAGATCAGCCTGACCTGTGGACTCGATGCTGATTTTGGTTTAAAACAGGGTAAATCTGGAGCCAGGCCACTCTGCAGGAGTAACCCTGGGTTTACACCAGTATAAGCCGGGTCAGATACTAACATCTCTGTGAAGAGCTGGTCCCTAAAATGACCCAAAAGACTGAGATTTGCTGCAATCAAGATGTAAAGAACCCTTCATAGTTTCAAGATAGCATTTCCCTTTGGATATAGCCTGAAATTCTCCAGATTCATTGATTTCCTTGTCACATAGATTCATAGATTCATAGATGCTAGGGTCGGAAGGGACCTCAATAGATCATCGAGTCCGACCCCCTGCATAAGCAGGAAAGAGTGCT
>NW_017728948.1:3248335-3254009 GCF_001723895.1 Crocodylus porosus | reverse complement strand
AAGGCATCCAGTTCCTCCAAGTGACCCTGCACCACCTCAGGGTCCACGCATGGAAGTCACCTCTTTGTCTTTATTAAGAGTCCTATGCCTGCCAGATCCCACTGTGGCAGGAACACACCAGTGGCACAAACTTTGCAAAGGGTTTGCTTTACTGTGTGGAAAAATGACAGCCTAAGCATGTAGTGACCAGGAGGCCATGGGATGGAATCCTTGCCTATGGCCCCATCTTGGACACTTAGGCTGCTTGTACACACCACGGGGGTTAATTCAGCTTAGCTTTCCCTAAATTGAAATGGTGAGTTTTTAAAAACACCGTTTCAATTTAGGGAGAATGAAACCCAACTAAACCTCTGCGGCATGTACACAAGGGTGGGGGCCCCGGTCTTTACCTGGCTCTTCAGCGGCAGGGCAGGTGGGGCAAGCTTCCAGCATGCAAACTAGCCCCTGAGCTGTGTGGGGGCCTTCCAGGTGGCACCTGTCCATTGGCACCCAGCCTGGGTGGTCCCAAGGGCGCTGCAGCTGCAGAAGGAAGCACCAGGACCCCAGCACAGCTCAGGCAGGCAGATTCCAGGGAGAAAAAAAAAAAGATCAGGCTCTCTGCTTTTTTTTCCCTTTCTTCAGTAGAGCCTGCCTGCATGTGCTGCCACCAGGTCCCACAGCTCCTGCGGTGCGTGGAGCCCACCAAGCGCCAAACACATCAGCTTCCAGCATCCCGTGCACTGTTGCACTTTGTTAGGTAGCAAACAAAAACCCTTTGGAGGTGTTTTATCTTGCTAGGAACAAAGCCATTTAAGGTGGAATACACTGCCGAGCGTGCAAACAACAATGGCATTAAAGCGGAATATGCTGCTGAACATGCAAACAGCAAGGCCAGTAAAGCAATGCAAAAGGGCATCTTTAAAGGCCAATTTTGTGGCGTGTACAAGGTCCTTAGCTACTAGCTACTTCTTCTCCCTCTTCCCTGGCTTTAGTAACAAGGACTCCATTATTCAACTGGGGGGGAGAGTTGTGCTGAATTCCCCAGTCTGTGCCCAGTCTTTTGTCCCTGGCTGCTTCTGGTGGAGGAGTGAGGGACACAGAGGAGAAATGAGATGACTCCCAGGGAGTACAGGGGTATGAGAGATGGTCTCCAGCTTTTGGACCAAGCGTAAAGGAAGCCATCCCACTCCAACCTACATGTTAACTCGTGTATTTAGCCCACAGGCTGATGTTCCCTGTCTGAGTCATCAGGACAGCTGTATTTACCTCCCACCAGCCCCATTCCCCTGACACACACACAACTGGGGAATGGCTATTATTCAGTTCCAGTGACCAAAGCTTAAAAGCAGGCTCCAGCCTCTGCTCCAGCCTTCTTCATACACCTGCTCAACAGCACTTGTGCACTTGAACTTCCTTTGAGCAGGGGAAAAATTAAGTCTGGAGAAGAATAAGAACATGCTCCCTATATGACTCTCACTATCGTCTGAGGTCCAGGAGGCAGGCAGCTCCCATGCAGTCCTCCCACTGCAGTCCTCAGCTACACCTCAGCAGCTTGGGATCTTCCACTGTTTTGCACCCCTCCCTCCAAGACAGAGGATTTTTGTGAATAACCATGAAGCTAAAACAAAGCACTCATAGGCTAAATCTCATGCAGTTTCTGGTATTTTGTTCCCTTGCATCTATATATTTGTCTAATTGCAATATGAGATGTTCTGGCAGAAAAAGAGCCCAACGTAAGAGGTATCTTATGCCAGGAAGTATAATAAATTGAGGCAGAAATGGCACTGATACCAACTGGTGCTCACCAACCTTTGGGGTCTTTAACAAAGAGCCTCATTGGGAGATTGTTTTCAATAGATCCCCTTAAGCAAGTTTTCCCATGTGCATGACAGGTGCTTCCTCCTCCTTGGGTTGATGGAAGACCTCGCCAAGGCTTTGCCCCGGGCCCAGCCCCATGCTGTTACTGCCCCCAAATCCCGGTCCCAACCTGGCCAATCTACATGGAGACCCTAGGATCATGGTGCTGTGACAGCATGGGGCTGGGGCAGAGCCCTGGTTCTGTGGGAAAGGGCAGGTGGGGGTGCATCGCAGCTCTACCCGGGCCCTGTGCTATCACGGCCCCATGGTCCTGGAGACCAGCTGGGAGCCGTGCAGGCAGGGGCTGCTGGAAAATGGAGTCTGGCCCTAGGCCCAATCCACCATTTTGCCTACCCCCACTTCTACCTAGCATTTTGTCCAATGCTGGTTACATACAAACATCAGGAACACTATTGGAGGCAGAAAGCAAGGGCTAGCATCCAAGACACTCTTCCTACTAGATCAGTGCCTAGTTCACTGAGCCACAGAGCCACAGTCCTTCCAGCTTTGACATCCAAGGGCACCAAATTAAATAAAGCCAAATTGTTAAGTAGGAAGAGCAAATGAGCCAGGGTACAACACCCAGTAGGCTCTAAGCTGGATCCAGCCTGCAGAACCACTTTACCCAGCACATGGAGCTGAGAGGGCTTCTGCGGCATTTCCGCACACAGTGGCTTGGTGGCAGGGAGAAGCGGGACATCGGCACTGCTAGGGGAGGTGGTGGCTGCAGCTGAGACTGGTGGCATGGGGCAGGCTGGAAGTTGTGTGTGCTCAGAGCTAAGCTCTGTTAAAGTGGGCCCTCGCTGCCACTGCCTGGATTCTGCTGCATCCCATCCACTTCACAAATCAGTCTTTGCCTATAACCCGTGCAAGAAAGGACCTTTCAGCAATGGCATTCATCTGCAAAGTCCAGAGCAGCAGGATGAGAAATTTGGGAACGGAACAGTTGCACAAGGAAGGCATCAATAAAGAATCATCATTGACTGGGGTGGTCTAGGGGGATTCTGCAAGTCCTGGGACCTGTGCTCTTCCACAGATGTAAGCACAAAGACATTGCTGATAAAAACTGTGAATGATGCAGATTGGTGGAGTGGGAGATAATGAGGACAGGATGGTCATGCACAGTGATCTGGAGCGTATGACAAGCCGGGGTCCATTCAGTCACACGTGTTTTAATACAGCTAGGTACACAGTTATGCAGAATGGGGAAGGCAGGCCATGCCTAGGGAATGGGCAGACTGTATCAACCGTGAAAAGGACAAAGGGGTCCTAATGGACAAGCAGGTGAATGCGAGCACTCAGTGTGCTGCTGTGGGGAAAGGAGGGGATGCAACCCTTGGGGTATATCCATGGAAGTCATGAGGAATGTCTTTACCTCTCTATACAGAACTGCTGCAGCCAGTACTGGAATACCATGTAGCTTTCTGGTGATCACAGTGTTAAAATGATGTTAACAGGTTGGAAAAGGGGATTGAAAGGAGCCACAAAAATGACTCAGCAGCTAGAGAAAATATTTTACAATGGGAGACTTAAAAGCTTGATCTGTTTAGCTCCTCCAAAAGGAGATGGAGGGGTGATCATAAACAGTGTGCAAGCACCTGCACAAAAGATTGGCCTCCACATTTTGGACCCCGCACTACATAAAAGATGTAGACAAATTGAGAGTCCAGTGGAGGGCAATGGAAATGGTTAGGGGGCTGGGACACATTGCTTCTGCAGGGAGGCTGACGGAACTGGGCTTATTTAGTCTGCAGAAGAGAAGACCGAGGGGGATTGAATAGCGGCCTTCACCTCCCTGCAGGGGGGTCCAAAGAGGATGGAGCTGGGCTGTTCTCAGTGGGGGCAGAAGCAATGGGATCCAGTTGCAGCAAGGGAAGGTAAGGTTGGATATTAGGAAAAATTCTCTCACTAGGAGGGTAGTAAAGCACTGGAACAGGCTACCCAGGGAGGTTGTGGAGTCTCCATCCTTGGACATTTTTAAGACCTGGATAGACAAAGCCTTGGCTGGGATGATCTAGTTGGGAATAGTCCTGCTTGGAGCAGGGGATGTACTAGATGTGACCTCCTGAGGTCCCTTCCAAACCTAGTTTTCTATGATTCTGTGAAAAGGGTACTTGGTAGGGGTGCACCGATAGAGATTTTTGGAGCTGATACCAATAGCCGATTTTTCAATATGCAGCCCAGCAGCTTGAAGAGCAGTGTATGGCTGGCAAGTCTGTTGTGGTGGAAGGGGAGGGGGAAGAGAAGGGGCATGTGGGGGGGAAGATCAAGGCCCCTGCAGTGAGGGAGGGAGTGGGGCAGGGGCTGGGGCAGGTACTGCACAGCTGGAGCAAGCTGGGGCACAGGATGGAGCTGCAGCTCATCTGGGGGTGCAGGGAAGGGGGGCGGCTCCAGCCACTGCATGCACCCCAGGAGGACATGGGGGGGCATGTGCCCCCGTATCTGTGCATGGGGTAGGGTGGGCTGGGGCCAGGGCTGTGCTGACCATTTCTCAGCAGGGGCTGGGCTGGGCTGCACTCTGGATGGGCGGTGGTGGCACTGGAAGGGGGTGTATGGGAGAGCTGCAGCCCCAACCAAATTCGCTGTAGCCCCTTCAGCCTCCCTCCCAGCGCTGACACCCACCCTGCCCCAAGTGCAGACTGGCCCAGCCCCCACCAGGAAGAGCCTGGTGCAGCCCTAGCCCCACCCCCCCAACAAGCCATGGCTCTGTCTTATGCCCTGTCCCACCCGGGATGGGCAGCCCGAGCCCCACTCCCTCCCTCACAGCGGGCACCTGGATCTGCCCTCACCCCCATGCCCCTTCCCTCCCCACCCACCACAACAGACTTACCAGCCGCACGCTGCTCTCCATGCTGCCAGGCTGTGCCCCTTGCTACCTAAGTGTTGCGCTGCGGCTGTGCACATGCACAGGCCACTTATCGGCCACATTATCAGCCACATCGGGCTGATCTCCAATGCAGTCAATTTTCTTTATATTGGTGCTGATCCAATATTGGACCAGTGTATTGGTGCACCTCTGCTAATGGGGTTCTCTAATCTAGAAGAGAAAGGCATGAGAAGAGTCAGTGGCTGGAAGCTGAAGCCAGACAGACTGAAACTGGGAATAAAGTAGAAACTTTTGACAGCAAGGTGATTAACAACAAGCTACCAAGGGAAGTGGTGGTTTCTACTTCTTTTGACATCCTCAGATCAAGACTGGATGCTTTCCCGGAAGAAACACCATTACCCAGCACAAGCTATTAAGCTTGATACAGAGGTTACTGGGTGAAATGTAGTGGCCCGTGATATATAGGAGGTCCAAGAAGTTCATCTAATAATCCCTTCTGGCGTCCTAGAGCCTATGGATCTAAAAAAAAGAGAAGCAATTCATAACAAATGTGCAAAGCTGATAATATCTCAACTGTCTCACAAACATACCAACATCAAAAGGCTAATCCGCATTCATAGAATCATAGAATCATAGAAGTAGGGTCGGAAGGGACCTTGTAGATCTTCAAGCCCAAACCCCCTGGGCGGGAGAAAAAGACTGGACTCAAATGAGTCCAGCCAGGTAGGCATCAAGCCTCTTCTTAAAGATCCCCAGGGTAGGAGCCAGCACCACTTCCCTAGGAAGTTGTTTCCAGCTCCTAGCTGCCCTAACTGTGAAGTAGTTCTTGAGGATGTTTAATCTAAACCTACTCTCTAATAACTTGTGTCCATTGTTCCTTGTCATGCCAGGGGGCGCGAGGGGAAACAGTGTCTCCCCCGAACCCTTCTGGTCCCCCCTAGTGAGTTTATAGACAGTCACCAGGTCCCCCCCTCAGCCTTCTCTTGTGAAGGCTGAACAGGTTCAGGTCCC
>NW_017728948.1:3205370-3247645 GCF_001723895.1 Crocodylus porosus | reverse complement strand
ATCTTCTCAAAGAGTTTCCCAAGGATAGAGGTAAGACTGACGGGCCTATAGTTGCCCGGGTCCTCCCTCTTCCCTTTTTTGAAGATGGGGACCACATTAGCTATCTTCCAGTCATCCGGCACCTGGCCCGAGCACCACGAGTGCTTGTAGAGCCGTGCCAAGGGCCATGCAATAACCCCAGCTAGCTCCCTCAACACCCTGGGGTGGAGAGGATCTGGACCCGCTGATTTGAACACGTCCAGCCCTTCCAGAAGCTCTCTAACCTGGTCTTCCCCAACCTGAGGTCTGGAGGCATTCTCCTCGAGTCCATCTGGCATCCCAGAGGGGAAGTCCTGGTCCCTGCACAAGAAAACAGACATGAAAAATGGTATTTTCAAATAGCAGGAAAATTGACCTAAAGAAGGGCATTTTGTGCCCAAGAACATATCAAACATCCTTCCCAGCTATGCAGCTGGCCCAGTAAAAGATATCAGTGTAAAACTTTTCTTTTTTCATATTTCCTGGATCAACACAGCTACAACAGTCCAACCCTGCTATTTTCAAAGAGGACATCTCTAAATATTGATGGGTGGAAAAAAACAGGAAGACCTCCTTCAAGCCAAAGGTCAGACCACATACCCAATGTCTGCAAAAGGCAGGTTTTGTTCTCAAGTCTTGCACATACAGGATTGTGAGCGAATTTCTCCATGATCCCATCCTGACTGGCCTCTGGGGGTCACATGGAGGACTGCCACCTAAAAAGGGAGAACAGGCTAGGCAGTGGACCAATGGTCTTATTGATGCCACACTGCTTGTTTCATGGGTTGATGGCAAAAATGGAAAGGAGATCCTTTCCACCTGCATTGCATCAATGCGGTGGAAATGCCGAGGAGAAATCTCCACATTGAGACAAACATCCAATCCGCTCCTTGCTGCTCGTTGGCACACACCGAATCCTGGAAATGCAGCAAAGTAGCTGCCTTAGAGAGAGGCTGAGCACATGCCAGTAAGCACACCCAAGGCAGAGGGCCTAAGATTGGTTTTGGCACACACTGAGTGTCACTGGCCATATAGTCTTGCCTTGTTTTTAGGAATTGACAGGAGGTTTAGCAGGTGTTTGGGGAATGCTTCATAGGAGTACTTCTAGGCATGGCACGGAGGTGGTGTAGATGTCCTCAGAGAGGAAAGACCCTCCAGGAGTTTGCATGCACCTTGCATGTCCACCTCTCCAGGAAGAGGTGATGGAGAAGGCAACATAGCTGATTGAATGGAGGATCTAGAAGAGAGGCATGTGTATGTGGAAGAGACCAAAGGAGAGAAGATAGCTGACTAGGAAGGCCAGAGATAGATGCACAGATGGATATACCCCAACCTGACTGTGCAAATTTTCCTTCTTGACAGCATCACAACTTCATGGTAAGAGGGACCTAGCAAGACAAACTGCAGGACTTCACAACCCTTTGCCCCTTTCGAAAAGAAAGATTCTTTTCTTAATATGGGTCATATAAGAGAGTTCAGACAGTCACAAGGACAGTCACGAGTCTACAACTCACAGAGCTGTCACAATACTATGACAGAAGTGCTGCTGATACAACCCTAATCTCAGTTCAACATATGCCAGTTTAGTAGAGTTCTTGACAGCCTGAAAACAGCAGCGAGTAGATGCCTACTAACGAGGCTTACAAGACCCACTTCTTAATTAACACCATTTACTATCTAACAAGTATATTTACCTTCAATTTACTAATACATTAGCTGTGACAATAGGAGACACTAAACAGCCAGCGTTGCCCCGGACACACATTCTTTTTATTCAGCATTTTCTCATTCATTCACTACTAGGATGATGTTGCTTAGCCGATGGAGAAATGGAGTCGTGTGGGGTGATACTGTAAATGGCTAGAACTTGCTGCTGCGAATAGCCACCTGCTTAGGCAATCTGTCACAAAACAAAAGCAGTTTTCCTAGGCTTGAAGGGAGGATCAAATGTCATTAGGTTGTGTTTAGGAGACATTCACCCTGATGGCAAGAAATTGCATCTTTGTTAGTTGTGGCAAGCAAACAGCGGCATTCGAACCTGCACAGCAGACGGCACCAGGTTATGTGCTTACATGTGTCTAACTCCTGTGAAGTCAGCCACAAGTCTGAATGCACCGCAGTGTCAAAGGGAGCTACGGCCTGCACCATTTGAGGAATAAGACCTGGTTACCCTCATCTTCATTCCCTTGTCCAGCTGCATCACTTCATTAGCTTTTTGGTGGAGCTTCAGGAATGCTTCATTTCCCCCATTCCCTTCACACTTGCTCTCTGACACTTCCCACTGTAGCAATTCTGGACGGCTAAGGTGAGATGAACATGGACATTGATTGCTTTTGGAGCTGGCCCATAGTTTGTAAAGCCAAAAGGGTCCCTTGTGATGATCTGATCTGACCTCTTGTATATCCCAAAGTGTATGACTTTCCTGAATGAATGCCGGTGTGAATTATAGCTTGTCCTTTTTTAAAACATCCAGGCTTGATTCAAACCCATCCAGTGATACGGAGCCTGTTACTGCCCTTGGTAAACTGTGCTGTATTTCTGATCCTAAATAGTCTAATTGTCTAGCTTCAGATCAAACCACTGGATGGTATTCTACATGCTAATAATATTAATATGTATTAATACATACTATTAATATGCATACACAGTATAAAATCGTGCATGTGTGTGTACACACAAACACACTCTGTCCCCCTGCCTCAGCAGAAGAGAGCTCCCAGCCCCTGGTCCGTGATCATGGAGCTGGAGCTGGGAACAATCTCCCCAGCCTTCACTCCATGCTTGCATGGGGAGCATTCCCTGGGCAGCCTGGAGCTGGCTGGGGCCTGCCTCTGACTGGGACAGTTCCCAGTGGGGCAGCTAGTAGTGAACCCCTGGCTTGGTGGGGAATTCCTGCCCAGCCGGGTGCTCACTGCTAGCTGCCCCACTGGGGGATCAGGGCAGGGGGTTGGGACCTGTCCCTGCCCTGAAGCTCTTTCCAACCCCCCTGCCCCGATCTGGGAGCCGGGGCTGGGAGCTCCCTGCAGCCAAGGCAGGGAGACATTGTCCCCACGTGGACTCTGCCCCCAGGCAGCTCCAGGGGGCAGGGAGCAATCTCCAAGCCCCTACCAGAAGATAACTGTCTCTTGGCCCCGTGCTCCCTCACAGCCCCTGGGCTAGCACTTGGGGGGAGCCTAGAGCTCCTTCTGGTTGTTGCAGGGGGCCAATTCAGGGCCAGAGGAGATGGGTGCAGACTGCTGCCATGAGCAGTAGGGCAGTGCGAAGCTTTGGTCCCTGATTCGATTTGGCAGAGATTTGGCCTGATTCGGTGGCTGAATCTCTGGATCCAGATTGAATCAGAGGACCCTTTAATCTCTCCGAATCAAACTGGAACCCTCCAAATTGATCTGGAAAGATTTGGAAAGTTTTGGTGATTCGGACATAGACGCAGCTTTAAATGTTTTTTCTACATACCTCAAGGTATCAGGGGCTCATGAACACTGCAGTGCTGGGGCACATGGAGTGTCCCACAGAAGCACAGGGGCTCCCCAGCGTGCTCAGCAGTAGACCCAGAAGTGGACCAGAGGATTTCTGGTCCACTTCTGGGTCCACTGGGGAGCATGCTGGGCCCCACTGCCATGTCCCCTAGCTCAGCAACTGGTGCCTCCTGGGTGTGGAGGGGCACCCGGGGTCCCCCCACAGCCGATCGCTGAGCGGGGGGGTGGCGGAGGGGCCCCACGCGCTCTCCTCGCCAGACCACCGAGCACATGGAGGGCCCCCCACACTCCTGTGGGATGCACCACCCACCCCAGCCAGCATTGCAGTGCTCATGAGCTGCACCTAATACCTTGAGGCATGTAGAAAAAACATTTAAAACTGTGTCTATGTCTGAACTGCTGATCCTCCGAATCAGCTTTGAATCTTCAGATTCAGATTCAGCCAAATCGAATCAGGAACAGCGATCTGAATCAACAATCAAATCACTGTCCCTGATTCAGGCCGAATCTGAATTGAATAAGGCCCACTTTGCACACCCCTAATGAGTAGCAAATCTGCTCCAAAATCTCCCCATGTGTAGAAGCCTGCCGGGGTGGATTTACTCTAGAGTAATTTCCTCTAGAGTAAACCTACCCTGCAGCATTTGCATAAGATGATTAAATGGTTGGACCAGGCATGGCAAGAAAAAGAACAGGGAAGAAAGTATGATTTCTCAAGTAACGGCTGTCAATGAATATTTACAAGCAAGGCATTTGGGATGGTGTGAATATGCTGAGAAGGGCAGAGGAAGATCATTTTACTCAAAAACTGTTTCAGTATGGAAGTGCTAGGTGTTAGATCAAGAGAAGGACCAAGGAGAAGTTGGGAAGGACAAATAGGGGTGTATACACATACTAAATCAACTTAAAATAAGGTGATTTAACTAAGTCAAATTAAGCCGTGTCAGAACGTACTTACGTACAGCAATTTAACATGATGGCAGCCATCTTGTAAGCTAGGTTTACTTAACTAATATGGCTCAAGGTAATACACCTTGAAGGTGTATTATCTTGCACTGCATTTAAGTCTACTCTGCTACACTCTGATGGTTAAGTCAACTTAAAGAAGTTAAACCAGTTTAGCTGTCAGAAAGTTAGTACATATGTACACATCCTTAAAGGTTATGAAGGTAACAATATCGGAGAGGTATTTATTAATGATAAAACAGTGTGGTGCAAGTGAATTTAAACCAATAGCTGACTTCGCATAAAGATAAGGCTGATGTAGAAGAGGAATTCTGTTTATTGGGTCCCATGGGTCCTGCTCCATTATCCCGAATCAACGATGTGCTGACAAGCCTAACATTACACAGGTCATTTCATGTAACCTTTTTAAATACTTGTGCAAAACTAGCTTTATTCCAGTCTTCTAGAATTTCTTCTCTATCCCAAGACTTACTAAAAAATCAATATTAATGGTCCACAGAAATGGACTACGTGTCTCCTTAGTCAGCTCTTTTTATACTCCTGGATGCAAATGATCAAGAACTGCTGATTTTAAAAGGTCTAGCTTTAGTAGCTGCTTTTCAACATCCCACTTTGTTACTGTTGGAATGGGAAGTGTTTCATTACTGTTGCTAGATGAGACTGCACCGCCTGGCTTTGTCCCAAACATAGAAGAGAAATATGTATTGAGCGCTTCTTATTTTTTTTTCATTCTCATGAACAATTGTACTCTTTCTACCTAGCAATATGCCAATGTCATTGCTAAGATTCCTTCACTTTCTAAAAGAGGCAAAGATATCTTCAATGATGTCTTTTATTTGGCTAGCTTCATAGTTGGGGTAGAGTTAGACAAGGTTTTGAATACATGACATTCTTCTTCAGGTCCTGGACCATCACTCTAACATTATCATAAAATGGAAGATATTGAAATCTGCTGCTTACAGTGGCTATCCTTGCCTCTTGCATAATACCTGGACCATCATGGCTACAACATCACTTTTGTTTGATAAAGTATTTGAAAAATTCCTTATTGTCTTTAACTATCCAGGTCACAGATTATCCCCTTGGGGATGGTCATGTGGGCTCTTCAGTGTCCTCACTACTTGTCTTCATAGGGACTAACATACAGATACCTGATTGGACTCAGGTTTCTTGAAGTGCAGAAGGCTCTGCTAACCTAGCTTACAATAGGTTGTGTATTTCGCTGGTCATTTTTAATGGGATTGGTTTGGGCCTTATGGCCGATTTCTCAATGTTCACACGAGCAACAATCCAGACCCTTTGTGCGGCTGCGCTGCCTAGCTTTGCATCCAACCGTTTCAAGGTGTCTTTCAAACATGAGTCTCAGAGCCCTGCCAAGAAGACAGATGAGATTAACTATTCTCATTTTGGGTCAATATGTAAACTGGGAAGGTAACCCAGATCTCCTAAATCTCAGGCCAATGTAGGATTTTCAAGATTGCTCAGAATTGGTCTAATTCTGTAACCATGACAGCATCTATAGATTGATTCATAGATTCACAGAGGCCAGAAGGGACCTTGGTAGATCATCAGGGCCAGCCCCCTGCACCAAGCAGGAAAGACAACTGGGGTCAAGTGACCCCAGCAAGGTGACCGCCCAGTCTCCTCTTGAAGATTTCCAGGGTAGGTGATTGCACCAGCCTATGGAGGGAGCTTATTTCACAGTCTGGACACTGTCTGTGAAGTTTTTCCTAATGTTGAACCTGAAATGGTCTTCCAGGAGCTTGTGGCCATTACTCCTGGTTTTCCCAAGGGTGCTCTAGCAAACAGTTGTTGACATCAGCTTGAGCAGAGTTAAGATGACGAAGTAATTATCTTGCAAAAAGATAAGGTATTTCGATAAGATTCACATCAGAGAGAAAATGTTATTTTTTTAAAACCAAGATGGAAGCCTGCTGAAACCCAAATAAACATGGGAACAATTTTAACGTGCTCGCAAAGAAAAATTAAATCTATTCATTCACTGTCCTTAACATTTAAACAAAAGCATTGTGGGTAAACAGCATAAGACCACAAGTGTTAAGAGGAGGCTGTTATTAGTTCAAGTGATACTTGAATCAACCCAGAAAACAAATGAAGCTGCAACAGACCTTGGTGCCATTTCAAGGGTATTGCTTACATCTGTGCAAAATGCTCACAAATAATGCCTTCTTGGCATGTACAGAGTACCTGTTGTCTTGTTCTGCGTTTGCTTTCTTAATAAAAAATATTGCTAATAATAGATGGAAACGCCAATTTTCCATTTGCATTTGAGTTTTATGGAACGTCCAGTACCCCAAAGAAATCATGCGTGGCAGGACTTTGCTTCAAACCCCGTGTTAGTTTTGTGGTTTCTCTAAGGAATTTGATGTCAAGGTGAATGCTGAACAGCTTTCTGTACAGCTAGGTTGGTCCTGTATTTCTCTGTTGTGCATCTCTTCAGATTTCCTTTATCGGATGCTAAGTTTCTAACAAAGAGAGAGTTTCAAAAGAGGACGAGAACCAGAAGAGCCGCCCAGTAGGAAATCACCCTTCTCACTGGCAACTCTCAAGCTGTCCCTTGGCTGATAAACTGAAGGTGACAGTAGCAGCTATGTTCCTACTGACCATTTTTTTGGCCAATAGGAACACATGTAAGTGCTTTAGCAAGTTGCAATCGTTCTTACTTCTCCTCATTTTTATTTTAAAAAAATCACATCTTGCCTGTCCTGTTTTCTCAGAAATCCCGACACATTGCCGGGGAGCCGATGGAACTGCGATCCACCGTGGAACTGAAAAAGCAAGTGATATGGAAGGGGACTTTATACAGACCGTAACTAGGGACCTACCAAAATCATGATTTTGCAATTTTTTTTCCCACGGAAAACGCAAAACCAGGCATTTTCTGGGAAAAAGGGCAGGCTCCGTAACTTTGGCGGGCTTGCTACAAAAAATAAAATAAATGCATAAAAAATAAAACAACTTATCAGCAACAAAGAAAAGGGTGGGAGACCCTGCGGTCTTGGAGCACGGGGGTGGGGAAGAGGCGGGGGAGAGGGAGCAAATGAGAGACTGAGCCTGTGATGTAGGTTCAGTGCACGTGCCGGCCTGCGGCCAGTCAGGGAAACAACAGGGTTTTGGTGCCATCTTTTAAGCAGGCAAGGGTATGCTGCTGCAGCATGCTGCCGCCTGAGGAGGCTTGAGCAGGGATGAATAGCGAGAAGAAATCCTCCGAGACATCCAGCTACATTTCAACTCTGCACCATGCAAGGCAGTATCCTGCAGGGACCTTGCACATGGATAGAGGCAGGCTGTTCTGCACCGCCTGCTGCGTGTCTCTGGATGCGTCAAGGAAAACCAATATAGAGCGACACTTAAAGTGTGAAGCGAAAAGCTGCTGCAGAGGCTGAAGGTCAGAGCAGAAAACAATCAGCCATGTCCTCCCTGTTTAAAAGGACCAGAGAGAGCAGTTTGGTAAGGCGAGCGGTGGCATTTTCCCATGCGGAGGCTTTTGCAGCAGCAAACATCCCGCTGGAGAGACTTGATCACCCCAAGTTAAGGGACGACCTGAACCAAAACATGCAAAATGCTGGCAGTTTTCCTGTTTAAACAAGCTTCATCAAGACTATCCCCTGCAATGCTAGCTTTGCATGTACCGTCCACAAAGTCTGCATTGGCAGAGTATGAATCCTTCTCCGTTGTGGCTGAAGAAGCCATCAGCCCTCAAGATAACCATGTGCTGCGCATAGTAGTTGTACCTGGGAACTGGACAGAGCAGGACCTGCCTGTTTTTCAAACAGAACCAGTCTCCCCGACATCTGTCCATTTTTCTACCGCGGCTCGGGCTGTAGTGAAGGCAGTTGTCAACTACAGCTTTGAATTTAACAAGATCTCAGCATTTCTGTTCAACAATGCCAGGTATATGTGCGAGGCTTTCTCTGACGTGCTCCAAGGAGTGCTGCTCAGCGCAGTTCATGTCACCTGCAATGTGCATGTCCTGTCTTTAATAAGTGACATCTGGCATATGCAGTTCTCTGATGTGGATAGCCTGGCATTGTCCTTCGAGAAAGCCTTCAAGCACTGTCCAGGCCGTAAGCTCTGGTACAGGGAGTACCTTGCCAGTCAAAGTGGGGACCCACGTAAGACTGTCCCTGCCCCCAAAGCTTGTGCTCACAAGGTGGAAATTGTGGCTCAGCATGCGTGGTCCATCACCAAGGCAAGCATATGCGGTGCTACCAGCGGTCCGTGAGAAAGGAACTGGAAATCACACCCGGGACACAGGGCATGCTTAAGCTGTGCAAGAACCTGGAACGGGGAGACGTTCAAGACCAAGTGAAGTTTATGACAGAAAATGCCACCCAGTTGATGGAGTTTCTAACACAGTTTGAAGGCTGCGATCCACCATGAGCACAAGTTGACGGATTTCATACGCTGGGTCAAAGACATCACAAGAGCTGTCAAGCTGTCAACGTGAAAACCAGCAGAGAAGGGACCTGTTCCAGGTACAACCCATCCCTGCCATGGTTCAGACAACCGGCTGCCTTGTTTTCGTTCTGTTCACACTTTGGACCCCAACCACGTGCCTGTGCCGGTGTTTGGGGGCTCTGGCTGTAACCAGCCTCCATAGCCCTGGCAAAATGCTGCCCCACCGTTCCAGTGAGATCAGTGGACTCTTAGCACGACATCTCAAGGTACGGACAAGTGTCCGCCCCGCAGACACAGAGGACGTCAGCAGCAATTGCTGATGGATGCTGCGTGCTAGCATGTAAGAGCTAGCACGAATTGCCTCGCTCAGAGTTACCATTGAGGAAACTCCTTTTTGCAGCATTATTTAATAAAGCGTAGTGATGGTATTAGTTACAATTCATGGTGCGTAGAGCTGTAATTTCATAAGACATTTGAGTTTAAAGCTTAATTGAATGCTGAGATTGCTTGATAACATGTCGCTTAATAGCTTCCATGGACTTAATCAGGGTAACTAAGCTGTGGTTTCAGGCCATCTGCCAATCTGCAGCAAGGGGCAGGACTGTCGGGGCCCTTTGGCCAATCAGAAGCACAGAGGCCCTGCCATGGTAAGCCTGTGAAAATGGCGGCCAGCCCCATGATTGGCCCATGAAATCAGCTGCCTGAAGCCTTAATTTTGGTAAGTCCCTAATTATAACTCTTTGTTCTTTGTTCCTCTTTTGACTTCAAAGTCTAAGAAATGTCTGGGAGAAATATAATTTTTTGGTTAAATTAGGGAAAGCTCGCAGTTCGTATTACATCTGGACACTAGGTAGCTGGAGCCATAACGCATAAAAGACAGCTGCAATTTTTTGGCAGTTCCAAGGTTAAACAACAAGCAGAAAAAGACTCCTTCGTAAAAGCAACACAAACACTCCATATTCTTTCCTAATGTTAAAAAGAAGCCATTTCTTTATTGGCTGTGGCAATTTATCTTCAACATAATTGTGAGGTGTCCTGGGTCCACGTCAGCACGCTGTGATTGGGTACGGATCGGGGTACTATCCTTTGGCATTCCCAGGGGGACCGGCTCTTTTTTTCTGGAGGACAGGAAAGCCTTAGAAGAATGGCTAATCAATTAATGAACTTTCACTGGGGAAAGGAGCTTCACTCCCAAACAAAGAAGAGGGGTGGATCGCACGTGACTTGCTTCATTGGACGGGATGGTTGCCATTCCAAAACCAAGAAGAAAAGTTAGACGCATGTTGCCCGGGTGATTCTGGGATGATCATCTGGGCCTGGTCTGGGCCTGGTCAGGGAAAGTGGCTGAAGAAGACACTGCTCCAGCGGGGAAGGTCTGGTTTGTGTGCTTAGAGGGGATCAGCCACCTGCAGCTATGAAGGGTTTGATTCAGAGAATGGCCAGATCGAGCCAGGATGCCCAGACCAACCCAAGATGGTCAATTCATGCGATGGGAACCAGCCCCCAACGAGTTTGCAATACATATTAAAATCTGTGACTGCAGTGAAAGGTTGACTCTTACCCTGCAGGGACAGTGAGGTTGGGTAGGGGCTACTGGAACAAGTCATCAGATTACTTAATAAGTACTTTGCGTATATGGGACCTGGGAACATCATATTACTTCTGGACAATATTGATGAGTAAATTTTTATAAGAGTTTCGCGGGATTGATTCCTGCCTACCCCCAAGAGATGGGTGCTGCTGAGGAGCAAGGAGGTTGTCTCCGAGCTGTGGGTTACCACAGACCAAGAGGTAAATACCCTGACTTGAGGGGGTCTAGCCCTGCAGCTTGTGTCATGGGGGTAGAAGGAAAAAAATAAGCCTTTGAAGCAGAGCGATGGCTTTGCCCAAAGATTTTCCAAGGCAAAACCGAGAGGGAACATTTAATGCTCTGCATTTTCTCAGTCCAGGGTACATTAGATCTTCCTATGGATGACGCAAATGCTGAAAGCAGGTCAGGAGCAAGACACTCTTGGCACAGGGTTATTCAGCTGGACATGTGCTCCCCTTTCTGTTCTCTGGGAGCTTGGAGCCGCGGATCTTCAGGACATGGGTAAAGCCCATCTGTTTATGAAGCTCTGGCTGTCTGGGACATGACGGGGATCTTGGCTGCATCAGGCAATTGGCTGAAGATGCTGTTTTGAGTCTTTGCTCTTTCTTGTGGTATTGTGTCAGAGGGAACTGAATCCAGATCGCCTTTGATGCTGCCACTGGCTGGCAGGGTGCTGTCAATGTGACTACGGTTCCACTGATGCCAATGTGCCCAGGGCATGGGTCGCAGGCTGATTTTCATAAATGCAAATAGAACTAAATAAATGTTGCTCAAGAATGGGGTGGGAGGACCAACAAGCCTTATGCAAGAGGAGCTGGCATGAAGATCTAAAGCAGCTGCTGTGGCTTTCGCTGGCTTTTGGAAAACAGTTGTTTGTTACTTCTCTAGTTTTTGGTTGATGGAAGGGTACGAATGTAGCTAATGAGAAGACATGCCCTGGTATTTCCAGTTCTGCAACCAGGGACAAGTTGCTCCTTCCCTTTGTGCCTCATGCTCTCCCCTGCCCTCTATAAAATGGGGATAATATCAATTTGGTGGCAGTAGCGTGGTGCCCAGTACGTTGCAAACAATGTGGTATCCCATTCATATGAAATGAAAGCCAAAGGATGCATAGTGACAATAGTAATATTCTGTTGAAACTAGGTCAACAGACAATCAGTACATAAGATGGAAGTGGACCGGAACAACCGGACGAGTGTGATCAGTGCAACAGCACTATTTATCCATGTTACAGCATCGCTCACTTAGAAAGTTTGTTCAAGAATCAAGGCCTCATGGGTCGGGGCAATATACACACAAACAGAGAGAAGAAAACAGCGTCAGTATAGAGGACCTTGACAGCTAGCTGGAACACAAGCTGTGGACACACAACCTGACTTTTGCAGAGTACTTTACTCTGAATTTTTTTCTGCGGTTAGGAACAGAAATAACCAATTATAGCCGCCTGCAATAGATGTCATTCCAGCATCTGACCATTAAGCGACAAGGGAGCCAATTTCCATTGAGACAATAGTGACCCCCGACAGAAACGGATTGGGAGATGAGACACACAACCCATATAATGGCGTGACTTACACTAGTGTAAAAATGTTACTTCTCATTTTCTGGAGAATTTTACCCTGAACTGGAACACCATCCACCAGTGTAAGCCTGCATATCATGTATCCACTCTACTTTCACACTAGAGTAGTAAATTATTTCAGAGCAAACCTGCCACGGCCATACCAACAGCCTCAAAACTCAAGCAGGAAGAGTGCCTCCTGGTGGATGATTGACCTCCAACTTTTGCTTCTTCTAGAAGTCTCCCATCCAGCCTCTTTGGCCCTATACCATATTTTTTTTTCAGCCCAAACATTATTAATGTGTTCCAAAAGTCAATAATAATACAAAGATGCCTATCACAGGCTCAGTGTGCCTTGATATATAATTAGGTATCCAGATTGTAGCCATATTTGTCTAGAGGCAAAAGGAATCAGAACTTGTGGTAGAGGTGATACCTTTTGTAAAATCAACTGGATTTTTTAAAAAACATCTTTAATTGCAAGCTTTCAGGCACAAAAATTGAGCCTGAAAGCTTGCAATTAAAGAATTTTTTTTGCAAAAATCTAGTTGGTCTAATAAAAGATAAGCACCTCTATCATGAGTTCTACTTCCTTTTAATATATAATTAGTAGAACATAAAAAAGCCAGCAGCAGTAAAACAGCTAAACAAGATCTCTCCCAGCCGTCCCTTGATAAAAATTCCTTTCCATCATTACAGGCAGCAGCCTTTCTGTTCTCCTAGGCTGCCAATACTCATGCTTGCGGGGTGGAAAGGGGCTGTTTTAATTAGAGCAATTCCCTGGCAGCTGCTCTAATGAAAACGGCTCACTGTTACGTGCATGAAGCCCCTTGTGGCAGAAAGCCACCTTGGTTTCTCCCCAAAATCTCTGCCCTGTGACTATGTGATTAGATGGGCCAGCAGAGGAGTCACACCTCAGCCTGTCTCTTTAGGTAACCTGAGCTGGCTGCAGTCCTGAAGGGGGGGGAAACCTGCTCCATCTGCCTACCGTGACTGGCATCAGCCACCTGGGTGAGGGGCATCTACCTGGGGAGTTGGAATCTGCCCGGTAACTGGTGATGTATTTCAAATTGGTTGGCTGACAGCCAGCTGGGGCTGACCTCCCCTGGACCAGGTGAATGAGGTCACAGGGGCTATATAGGTTAGAGAGGGGGAAGGAGGTGCTCTCTTCGGCCATGAGGTGAAGCAGCAGCAAAGCAGGGGAGACAGAGGAGCCTTACCATCCGAACCTAGCTCTCTCTCTCACCCCAAGACTCCCGAGGGGAAACTGGAGACCTCTGGAAGATGCGTGTGAGTCAGCTACTCGAGATCTGGGTAGAGATCTAGCTGGCAGTAACTCAGATGCGTGATCAAAAGGCTACCTCAGCCACAGTGTTTGCTCTTTAGGATTTCTAAGATATTGCTCAACCCTGTACCCTAGTTTACCCTACCCCTTGTAATCAATAAAGTTCTCCTTTTTGACTGGCGTGGGAGACTTATTGGGGGGTGGGTCTAAATTATGCCTAAGAGACCCCTTAGGTCTGCGGACTAAGGGAGACTTTACTTTTTGCCCCCTGACTTGGGGAAGTGCCCCAAGTGCCTGTACTGGATCGAGTACCCGTCGGACTATTAGGCCTGTGTTTCCCCAAGGACACAGGGCCGAAACAGTCCCTTCTCGGGGTGGTGGCGGCGACATTACCCCCAGACTAGCGAGTGTGCTCTGGGAGAGGGGTCGGCCAAGCATAAGGCACCCCTAGGGAGGCATTCGGAGCCTGGGAGGTGGTCGGGCACAGGGAGGTGGGCGGCTCAACACAGGAGCGCCCCCTACTGGCCCGCCACACGCCTTGCATTTTAAAATGGCCATGGGGCCACTCAAACTGTTAAAATGCCCCTGCAACCATTTTAAAATGCAAGGGGGGCTTAATACACATGACAGCGAGGCAATGCTGGAGCGTTCTAATTAGAATGCAGAGCAGATTTGATTAATCGAGTCGCTCCCACACGTTCTAATTAGGGTGCCAACCAACTCTTCTATAGACAGCCATATTGACCATGAGTCTCTGGCACCTTCCTCAGCCTATTAATAAATGCCTGGTATTCCAGATCCAGGCCTGAGGTAGAAGGAAAGCAACATTCACAGTCCTGGGATCCGCCAAGCCAGGATCACCCTAAACTGAGGTGACCCAGCGTTGTCACCTCTCCTGATCACAGGTGTGGCATAGTGGGAGATGGTCTCTTAGGGAGGTAGCTCTCAGACCAGTTAGGACCTTGTAGACCACACGCCAGCATGGAAGAGCTACTTAGCATGGATTTGGGTTTCAGAATTCAGCCCGTCGTGGATCTTGAGACTGGAGGATAGAAGCATGCATCAAATGAGGGCAACTTATTTCCTTACAAACGCCTTTCAGTTCCACTTTTGCATTGTAGGAATGCTGAACAACACAAAGGTTGCACAGCGATAGCACACACAGAAGGCAGGGCACATCGACTTCTTCTGAGGCTACACTTTCCTTGCGTGCATTGTTTGCTGTTCAGGCCAAAAGCAGAACTTTTGTCATGTTGCTCAGGTTTGCATTTTTCTCTAGGCAACAAAGTCATTGTCAACCTTTGTAACATAACCCTCAAGGTCCCTTTCATGACTGAAGGTTAAAAGTGCCTTGGAAACAAACACCTTACAGGAGGCAAGAACAGTGGCTTTGCCTGCATATTTGATTTCCCCTTGCAGGAAGGGGAAGTATTGTCTCAGTGCACCGGGTTACTCATGAGCATAAAGTAGAAGGCAGCATTAGGGCTCATCTGTATTAGACACTGTTTGCTCATACGAGTTCTAACAGCAAACACCTGTAGTGTAAATGTGGTTTACATCTACAAAAAGAGTATAGTTGTAGATACACCTTATGCCATGAAGGAAATAATCTGTAATAGCTTTTAGTGCCTGAAAATTTGTCCAACATCTTTCCCAGCTATCACGTTAGTCCAAAAGAAGACATCACCTCATTTTGCTATGGAAAAGGCAATCTTTCTTTCTTTCTCCCTCTTCCCCCTCCCCTTTCTAAATTGGGCTAAAATTAGAAATTTCCAAATAAGAATTTAAAGCCAAAAATCTGAAGCTGCCTGAGAAATGAACATTCAGAAGAATTTTAATTTGCAACTATTAAATCATTTCTTTTTGAGGACGTTAACAAAATAAGACTTTTCAACTGTATCATTTTGATTCATTTTGTTTTGACATATTTTTATATACAAGTCAAAACAAAATGAATCACAAAGATGAAGTCTAAATGAAACATTTTTCCCTTATTGAAATGAGATGAGAGTTGAAGAAATGTGTTTAGCCTTTTACGTCGTAAAAGTTTTGTCAAAATTGACACGTTCATCTTTCAGCTTTGACTAAAGTGCATTTTTGACACAAAACTATTTTGCTGAAAACAGTTCAGCCTGTTCTACTTAAGGGTGACAAAATAAAAATAATAACTTAAGCCATTTCTTTTCCTAAGGGACGCCGTTCACTACCTCACTATTGTAGCACATTGATGAAAAGCGAGGAACAAAAGTTCACAACATTAAAAAACAAAAGAAGACAAAAGAAAAATACTAAAGGAAGCATATATAAAATGTTTCCTTTAGTATTTGAGAGGTTTCGTTTTCCTGGGGCCTTGCCAGATCTTATGCTCTAAGCTGAACAAAGGTGAATCAGCTTAGTGTTGTTCAGCTTAGAGGCGCAGTCACGCAGCAAGACAAAACACCTGCTCTGACTGCTGCTTACTGGCACATCTGTGACTTCCTCCTAGAGCAGAGGCAGGCAATTATTTGGGCTCCCGGGCTACATAGGAAGTTCAGAGGAGCTGCCAAGGGCCGCTTGGCATCTCCCTGCCACAACAGCCTGGAGCCCATGTGCCCTGTGACAACAGCACACAGCCCCAGCCCCAACTCTGGCCTGCCCCACCTTTCTAGGCAGCCCAGGTGGCTGTGGCTCCTTCTGTCTGCCACCACCACTGGCCCAAGCCCCAACCCCAGCCCACCCCACGCCCATTCTGGACTTGGTTTGGTGGAGCGGACCAGCTCCAGTTCAGCTGGAACACGTGTACACAGCCCCAACCCAGCCTACGCAGCCAGCCTGCCTTGCGACTCCTCTCCACTGTCGTCAGTGCTGCCTCCGGGCTGCCCAGAGGGGGAGCGGTGGCAATGTAGAGGGCCACAGGGCAGCCCAGGCACGGGCTCCAGGCAGCTGCAGCAAGAAGGGCCTGGTAGCAGTGAAGGGAAAGAGATACTTTTCCCCCATACTGAGCAGCTTCTGCCCAGCTACTGCCACTGCTGCCACTGCTCAGTGGGTGGGCAAGTCTGCAGCAGGTACAGGGCGGGCCGGGGATGAGGCTGTGTGCACGGGTCCCTGCCAGTACCATGTGGCTGGGAAGTGGCAGCAGCAGTGGAAGGTAGTCCAGCTGTGGAGTCACCCAGCTCCACTGTGTGCCCAGAGGGCAGCAGGATGTGCCACAGGCCAAATGGTGCCTGGGCCTGCTGGGACCAAGAGACCTGCCATGGGCTAGACAAAGTCCCTCTGCAGGCTGGATGTAGCCTGCAGGCCATATTTTGCCCACCCCTGCACTAGAGGCTTGGTGAGCAGGGACAGGACTAGGAACTAGGGGAAGGACAGACTCTCTGCTCCCAGACTGGCTTGCTGCTTCCCCATATGGACCAGCTGGGAGCCACTGGGAGCAGTGGCTGGAGGCACTGTGACTTCCAGATGCTCCAGGGCTGTGGTGTTCACTCTGGCAGATGTCCCGGGGGGCGAGGCGCTGTGCCCAGCTCCTCTGTGCCTCAGCATCCCTGATTGCTCACTGCTTCCTGGGATGCTGGAGGACTCCAACTTGGGCAGGAAAGCTGTGGAGAATGGCCGGAAGATAATGGAACAGGAGCAAAATTGGGCAGATTAGAGTTAACCCTGCCCTAGAGTGAAGTAAGGTTAAGCTGAATAACAAGTGCTTTAAACCAATTAAAAGGTGTTAATATGCACCTAGTCCAGGGGTTAAGAGCTCCAGAAGTCACCTAAAATTACCCTGTAACAAGGCCTTTACTGAGGAAGGTGATTTACTGACAAGGGGTGAAAGGATTTCAGATCAGTAAATCAAGAAAGGCATTCCTGACCCCAAGGAGATTTACAGGGCTTAGAGAGGAGATGAGTTAGAAGTGACCTGATAGAGTTATGTAAAATAACAAATGGTTTAGAGAAAGCAAGCTGGGAATTCCTACTTAGCTTTATCCTCCCATATCAGGCTTTTTTTCAATCATAAAAAAATGACAACCAGTAACATTAAAAGGTGAAAAATATTCTTTCAAATTTTAATGTATTCATACAGTTCATAATTAAATTGTGGAACTCACTGCCACTAGCTATTACTAGGGATTAACAACCATAAAGTCTCATAATGCAGGACATAAACATGCCATCAACTGCTCATGGTTAAGATGAAGTTTCCTCTATGGGCTTTTCCCATAATTATCCAATATCCTGTCTTTTGCATTTCCCTGACAGCATAACTGAATCAACGATGCATCTCTGATTTAGTTAGTCCACAATGTGCATCTCTACACTGCCTTCTGCCTGACCAGATGAACCCAGCTAACTACCTCTCTTTTCACTTCCCTTGAAACAGCTGGTAGCCCAAAGTTTTGCCTATGACACTGGCCACAAGACGGACCATGAATTCTCTAGCACGCTTGACAATCCCACTGTTGCCATTTGAGTAATTAAGGCTTAGGAGATCTGAGTAGGCCAGGAAAGGGTTACACATTTTCTAATGGATTAATATTTTTCTACATGGATCAAGTAGCTAGGACAATCTCATTCCCCTTTCCCTAGCCTTAGAGCAACAAACAATTAAATGAAAAAATAGTGGGAACCTCCTAGGAAATGGAAGTAGATTAAAGACAGCTTATGAAGTGTTCCAGGAGCCAAAGGATAAAGCTCAAGCTAGGTATGTTTAGACTCCTGAAGTGGATGCTGCTGTTGCCTTGGCAACAAAAAGATACAGAGATTACAACTCAAGAGGATTTGAACTCAAGGGAGCAAACGGCTGGGGAAACAGAGGGTGCACTGAGACATAGCAATGCAGACCTACGAACATCTATGTGTTCTCAGGGCCATAGCATCCCCATACGTTGCATTAAAAGAGCCAGAAGAATCCATAAATAAAGCTTTTCAGTCCCCTAGTACCAGGGACTGGGGGTACCCTGAATTTGAAATTGTGCAGAGTGGACAGAGGGTAAGGACTAAACAGCACCGTACCTAGATTCCTAGAGGCCCTGGGTGAATTTTTGGTATTAGCCTCCCCTTCGCCAGAGATAAAGATAATAATAATTTTTAAATTACTATTTTTAGCCTCCCCTTCTGTCTGGGCCTCGGGCAGCCACCCGGTTCCCACACCTGTGTCTGGCCCTGGGACTAGAGTATGTTCAGTGGCTGAATGAGGCTGAGCTTGCCAGGACTGTAAAGCCAGAGGGTTTAAGTAGGTTCTGTGGCCACGTGAGGCAGAGCTTGCTTGGACTGTAAGGCAGGAGGTGGCATGATAAAACCAGGACTGAAGGCCCCCAGCTGCCTGCATAGTGGATATTGCAGGTGCTGGAACCTGAGGTCACAGGGTGTGACTGGAGCAGAGCCAGGAGCTAACAGCCTTGAACAATGGGCCTTGAGTTATAAGGCTCAGAGAGACTAAAATTGGGACAAGGCTCGGGGGGAGCCTCAGACCAGATGGGGTCTGCCTCTTCAGAAGCATGCCTTGTCCTCAGTGCAGCCTCCCCTACTAATGTGAATATCAAGACGTGGCAGGAAAGACTACTGAATAGGGAGATCCTGCAGGGCATAGGTACTAGTAGGCCCCAAGAGGTGGGTACCGGGTAGCGGCACTCATAAACAGCTTACAATCAAAAGTTACTCTGCTTAAGCTTCTAGTTGCCTTGCCAGGATCACACCGAGTGGGAAGGCCAAGAGCCAGGTGCCAAATCTGGAGAAGCGATGTAATCACACCAAGTGCTACCCAAATGGTGAGGAAGTTTGCATGAAGATTCACTCAGTTCATAGGAATAAAAATAAAAAGTTAAGCACTAGTTTCTTGCCATTGAATGCATGTGAGCCACCTTGGGAGCTGTTTAGATTCAACCCATTTTACAGATAACAGGCAGTGCAATGTGTAGCTTCCCCTCTGGTTCGTAAGTTCATGACAAAAGGAGTAGGGCCCAGTCTAAATGAATTCAGGAACTCTGAAGGTGCAGTCTCTAGACTGCAGTTTTCCAAGTAGATATCCCAGAAGTGAGAAGTTGTAATACAAAATCTTTTTTAGCACTTGGCAGCTGTTCCAGGCAGCTGGAGAATTGTCCCAATTCATCAACCTAACTGCAATTCTGCCACCCTGCATTATCATTTTACATGATATTTTCTAATGTGATTTAGACAGTGGGTTTGTGTAGGTGGTTTTCCCCAGCCATGACCCATTTGGGGTTAATTGTGTTCTGAGGGTAGAATATTTGTCAAACTTCCATGATTATGCTGATGCTCTCCTTTCCCTGCAGTTGATCTGGGGGAACTTTATCAACAACCCACGTTAATGCAGCTTCCCTGCATTCATAATCAGTTAAGGGTCATCACCCTTTAGGTCGTAAGAGAAAAGTGACCCTGGGATGGAGTATGCATGCCCCTGCACTGACAACAAATAATTTAAATTGACCCTGAGAACTATAACAACCTTTCCTTAAAGAGAAAGTGAAGATTAGTTGGGCAGAGGGAGAATGGAAATGGATGTATAAGTGAGTGAGAATTGTCTCCCATGGATGGGCCTTGACAAAAGGGTAAGACTCCAGGGAGTGGGTTGATGCTCTATAGAAGTACTAAGAAGGTAGAGACTAGGACAGGTGCAAGTTGTTAAGTTTATATTTTTTTCTCCCTCTCTTTTTTAGTTAAGTCCTTCTCTTCTTCCTGGATCTTCTGCCCGGCCTTTCAGAAGCAGCAAGCTCCACCCAGCATTTTGTCCACTCAGAAGACCAGACCCTGATCTAGCTTAAGTTCAAGGGTCTCATCTCTAGCCAAAGCAGAGCTGACATCCATGTCAGAGTTTTGGCTTCTGCCATCACTTGGGTTAGTGCCCACTGATCCATTATCTCTCGCTGCGCCATGCTTTCCCCTTCCACTTCATATAGATAAACAGATACCTGAGCTCCTCCATGACTGGCTTCACCATGAGGCTGGAGAGGCTTTGTGCCTTGATAACTATGTAAATGTTTTATCCTCCATGGGAGGAGTGAGGGTTAGGACCCAATTCGGATCAGGTGACCCACAACTCTTCCAAACCTTGCTCAGAATTGGGCAGAGAATGGAGAAGTCCTACTCCTCCCCTACTGATTAACACCGTCCCTAAGGAATAGTGATGGACAGAATAGTGATAATTAACATCACATTTTCTGCCCCTTTGATATAGCTCCGTAGCCTCGCTCCTCCTTCCTCAGAGCAGCAGTTTATGGGGTTTCCTAGCAGAAACTCGGGAAAATTAAAATACAGCCTCAACTTCTGCCCGTCCTAGATGCAAGCTATCTAGTCCCTTCTCTTCCCCAGTTTCCCCACTCTTCTGCACAGTGCTCAGTCAGTGGACTCTCCATCTAGCCCTTTGCCTTGTCTTGTCTTAAAACCCTTCCATAGGAGAAAACATCTCCTTCCTACTGCTCTTCACTGGGCCCACCTACATGTGGCTGTATGGTGCCTTTGTTACTGAGTCATCTTTTAGTATTCATTTTGGAAGTATTAAAAGACGGCGCAGTAACAGTGCATACTGTGCCATGCCAGCTGCACATGGTTACTTTTGGTCACTACATCACCATAGCGATGTGCTGTGACAAGGGAGCACATTGCTATAGTGACATAGCAGCGGCGTCATAGTTTTTGCCAATGGATGCTGTGGCACCCTAGCAGCTTGTGTAGATGCACCCACTCTCTGTTAAATTGTCCCCCAACCAGACCATTATGGCACCTTCTCCGTGGGACAGACACGGTTAATAAAACCTCAGGATCTAATTAACCCCTTATGGGGAGTATGGGGGTTATGCTCCCCTTTACAGATGCTGTAGGCCTTTATCTAGCTGGTGCTCAAGGCATTCAGAGTTGACAGGACATTGGATATTCTTAACCTGAGAAAAAATAGACAGGTCCCTCACTCCCTGAATGAACTAGTCTGGTGTTAGGATTCAGAAATGCAATGGCTCAAAGGTCCTCCAGTTGCATGCTCAACTTGATGTTCAGGTAAGACCGATCTGTCCAGGGTCCTGCAATAGGCTTCCTCACTGTTTCAGCGCAGGATTTCGGAAGGGGTTATTCCACGAGCAGAAGACACGCAGGGGTAACAGACAGCTGCTGTAGGGATGGAGGAAGCGATGAGAACACTTTGGCTTTTGATCCTACTGCAGCTGAGTTCAACAGTACAATTCCTGGTGACTACGGCTGCTGTCATTATCTCAAACAGACATATGCAGGCTGGTTTTGAATGATCTTGCTGTGATACTGCTAGCCGTTTCAGTGCTTGTAATGAGCTGAGGACCAGCTGGGGCTGATCCAGTCCCAGACCCCAGCCAGAGGTAATCAGACAATCCAGCTGAGTCCCTCCTCAGGGAGATACCCCACCTACGCTGGTCTGTATGAGATGGCGGTTAGCTGTCTGGGCAGTAGGCTGCTGTAGTGGGTTTGGGCTCCACCCCGCTTCTCTCAAGTTTCTCCCAGTCTTTAAACTATACACAGTCTTTATCTCCTGGTGCCACTGGCCACTCTGGAGACCTCTTGAACACCAATTAGTCCTTCTTAGTAAGTCTTACCATAGTCCACAAAGGGCTAACCTGCCCCTTTGGTCTTAGACCTGGAGAAAGCCTCGGCTGGTGTTGCTGCCTTCAGGCTCTCTCTCCCATGTCCTCTTTTTGCCTGCTTATAAAGTCTCAGTTATTCTAACCAGCTGGTCCAGTCCTCTGCTGAAATCCTGCAGGCATGCAGCCTGGTACAATTGCTTTGCTGTGCCTCCGGCTGGATTGCAACTCCTAAAACTGATGCTCAACCTTGGGCTTGAACCTTCCTGCTCGCTTCTTTTGTGATTGCTCCAGTTCCTGTCTTAGACCTCCTGGCTTGGATCAACTAGTTGCTTTGACCATAACTTTGTCTTGATCTTCAGCTTGCTATCTTGGATTAGCAGGGATACCAGGCTTGACTCTGACTTCCACTTTTCCCTCACCTAGGGCAATCCCCTTGGACTGAATGCCTATGGCATCGTCAACCCTACGCTGCTGCAGCAGAAGCTGACCACTGAATTATTCACCCAACTTTTTGGGCATATCTGTAACCTATTATGAGCTCCAGACTCCTGTAGCCTAGCAAGCTAATTTAAATCTCACTAGGGTGTGTCTGCATAATTTCTAGGTCTAGCAAGGACTGCAGTTTAAATGGACCCTTAGACTGGAATGGCCAAGAGAGTCTAGGGAAGCTAGCTGTTCTCATTTGATTTTCTGTGGCAATTGGGCACTTAATTATATTAGCCCTCCTCTGAAAATCTCTACCTCAAGACTCCCCTTTTAACCAACTTCCCGTTTACTGAATCAGGTCTGAGGCACCCAGTTGGGAATCAGCGGGACACGGCAATCAATGCCTGTGACAATTCAGAAGGACAACAGACTTTCCCTCCTTGCCAATTAGTAGCTAGATCATGGAGGTGTTTCTCTTCTTAGAGGGTTTCTCTGAAATTGTGGGTCCTGTCTGCCCCTAAGCGGTCCTGTCTGCCAACACCCACTCCCCTGGGGAGCTCTGGACACCCTGAGGATGATTGAAAGTAGCACAACGAAGTGTGTTGTTCTGCCTACCAAGCTGCAGCTTGCAATCAGATGCTGACCCAAGCCCCCAGGCACTGGCCCACCTCTCTGCAGAAAGCAGATGAAACCAAGGAGCTTGCAGTGTAACCTGAAAGCTGACCAAACCAAGCTATTTTGCAGTGGGCAATAAGCTGAATATGGGCCAGCAGTGTGCCCTTGGTGCCAAGAAGGCTAACGGCATCCCGGGCTGCATGGGTAGGAGCATTGCCAGCAGATCAAGGGAAATGATTCTTCTGCTCTATTTTGCACTGGGGAGGCCACATCTGGAGTCTCGTGTCCAGTTGTGGGTCCCCCGCTGCAGAAAGGATATGGACACAGAGAGGCTGAGGGAACTTGGCTGATTTATTCTGGAGAAGAGAAGACTGAGGGGGATTGAACAGCATCTTTCAGCTCCCTGTAGGGGGGTTCAAAGGAGGATGTGGATCTAAATCTCCGTGGGGGCAGATGACAGAACAAGGAGCAACGGGCTCCAGTTGCAGCAAGGGAAGCTGAGGTTGGATATTGGGAAGAACTTTCTCACTAGGAGGGTGGTGAAGCACTGGAGCAGGTTACCCAGAGAGGTGGTGGAGTCTCCATCCTCAGAGAGTTAAGATCAGGCTGGACAAAGCCTTGTCTGGGATGACAGAGTTGGGGCTGGACATGCTTTGAGCAGGAGGTTGGATTAGATGCGACCCCCTGAGGTTCCTTCCAGCCCTCGTTGTCTGTGATTCTGTGATTTCAGACAAGAACAGGAGACCATTCCAGAGCCCACGGCCTTCATCATGCAAACTCTTCAACAGGTTTTGCTGTATTAGAGCAAGGGGATCAGTACCTTCACTGACCATAAGCAAGGCAGTGCATCCCCCAAAGAAACAAGTCCTTCACATCGGTATGTCTTAGGACATTTAGGCTGTATGGGTCAAAACCAGTGCATTGAACTTAAGGTGGCCAGTGCTGGTCCTGAGCAAAGATTTTGTTCACTTCATAGAACTGCATGCCCATCTTCTGGGCCCCTTCCAGCTTCTGGATCAAGTTAAGATGTAGCCTCATGTATAGCATGTGGCAGTGGCATGACCTTGAAATCACAATGGCCTGCAAAACCAGAAGATAAAGCTACATTCTTCTGGCCAGGTATAGTAGATAACGTGGTTTCTTGATCATTGCTGCTCTCTGACCTTCTAAAATCCACTTTGCCCTATCTACAATGCTATCCTACGGTCTTGACTTACCAATGGCTGCTGAACCTCTGTCTGCTTGTTTCTCCCAGCTTTCTTGTATATCATCATCTTGGTCTTTTTCTTATGGACCCTCATCCTGTTTCCTCTTGGGCAGGTTCCAGTTGCTGGTCTCAGTGGGCGCGTCTACAGGAGTACACTAATTAGCTCCACTGTACATTTGTCACATCTACACATGCAGCCCTATTAGGCCGCAGGAAATGAATTAACTCCACAGCAAGTAATACTTGTAAATACAAGTACTATCTTGCTGCAGAGTTTTTTTACTTCACAGCACTGCACATGTAGACACTGATGCAGCTGGCTGGCCCTGCCCTGGAGCACACTTATGCCCCGGCCAGACCTTCTGCAGCACCTTGAGCCAGGCTAAAGCAGCCCTGAGCTGGCAGGCCGACCCCACAGGCTTCCTGCCAGCCGGGGCTGCTCTGACCTGGCTCAACACGCTGCAGTCCTAGGCACAGATGTAAAAGCAGCACCCAGGAGCAATAAACTTGGGTGTGATAAGCACCCGAGTTTATTGCTTTACCTGAATAGCATGTGTAGATATGCCCAGCGAGTTTCTCTCTGCTGCTCAGGCTGAGCCCTTGGAGAGGGCATTAGAAAGCACTACTTCATAAGCCTCATGAAAATACTGCAGCCCAGTTTCCTTCACTGACTTCTCCCCATCAACAGGATGGGTGCTATCTGGAGCTGTGTGGTGTCCTACGTTAGGATGCCCTTGGAGGTGATGAGTGAGTTTTGCCCAGAACAAGCCTTTTAGGACTTCTCAGGCAGAAAAGCCTGATGCCACTTCAAGGAAGCCTCCTTGAAGTGCCCAAGCCCAGAGGTTTACCAGCAATATCTCATGCTCGACAGCTTCTAAGGTAGCTAACATCCCTAATAATATTAGCTAGTTCCAGCTAGGTAGGACATTATTTCCCATTAAGTAGCAATGCTACACTGGTTGGGGTGGTGTTGACACCAAAACAGACTACCCAATCCAGTTGGAATCATAGAAAAGTAGGGTTGGACGGGACCTCAGGGGGTCACAGCTACTCCATCCCCGGGCTTCAAGCAGGACCAACCCCAGCTACATCATCCCAGCCAAGGCTTCGTCTACCCGGGTCTTCAACACCTCCAAGGATGGAGATGCCGCCACGTCTCTGGGTAGCCTGTTCCAGTTGAGCTATCCACGATCCTACATCCCCAGTGAGGCTGTGAACAAACCAGTAGTGGTTTCATGGCTACAGTTTTCCATCAACAATCGTTACATGGGAGTTATTCCTGGTAGTGACTCTTCACCTTTGGAACAGCTTCCAGTGAGGCGTATTAATGCCCAAGTCCGGACATCTTTTGAAACCATTGTAAGGCCTTATTTGGGCAGGGTTTTAGCAGGTAAAGTTGTGTTTTAGAGTATTTTGGGGGAGTTGTTTTAACATTTTCTGTTTTATTTTGCTATTTTACTTGCTTTGAGCATTTATCTTGCTTTGATTGTTAGCGTCCCTGTATCATCTTTTTGGGAGGGGAGGGCAGCATATAAATCAAATAAATGAATGTCTCTATAGCACGTGGATTCATCCAAGGACACTAGCATTAGTAAGAAACCCGAGTTGCTAAATCCAGCCTGCGCTTCTGTAAGTGACCTGAATATCTTTAAAATTACCATGGGTAATTTCAAATGAGAAAAAAAGCCACATAGAATTACTTTTAATTAGCTTAAAAGGATGTTGACAGATGGTTTCTAATAATAGCTGCAATGCTTTTTTGTGGTCTTTATTGCTTCTTTCTTAGTATTCCTAGTAATACTAAGAAGTAAGGTATCCCTGCTAATCCAAGAGAGCAAGATGAAGGTCAAGACAAGGTTCTGGTCAAAGCAAGCAGCTGATCCAAGCCAGGAGGTCCAAGACAGGTTCATGAAGCAATCATGAACAGGAGCAAGCAGGAGGGCTCAAGCCGAAGGTTGAAAGTCAGGTTTAGGAGCTGCAAGCCAGCCACAGGTACAGCCGGTAGCCCAGTAATCCTGTGGCACCCGGAGTCTGGGAGCAGGGACCGAGGGGTCATTACGGCAGGTGTTACACCCTCACAAATCTCATCCAATCTCACCAGGCTTTGCTCGGCAAACACTGATCTTCTCCTCTTCTCTTTCCTGGTAGAACTGAAATGAATGCAGCCTCTTCCAATTACTTTATTCATCAATTCATTTTCATTATTTGCTGCAGCAGCTGAATCCCAGATACCACAACGGCACTGGGGAGAGGGTGAGGTTGGGACAGCGGTTGCTTGCCAGGATACAGATGCAAATCCTGCTGCACACTGCTCTCCGGTCCACACACCCAGCTCCCATGGGTTTCCACTGCTCGCACCCTTTGTGAGGCTTGCTGTGATAGGGTCTCCCTGTTGCTTTTATTTCAGAAGAGTGAAGCTGAGGTAAGGGTTGGGTTAGGACTTTGGGACTGTATTTAGGATCATGATTGGAATTTAGGGTTAGGGTTAATGGTGACAGTTGGCTATTAAAAGTTTAAGTGTATGTAAAAAGACAAAATCTGTCTAGACTCAGTAGCCCAGTACCATAGCCAATGGCAGACAAGGCCCTTACACAAGAAAACCAGTAGCATACTGAGTTGTATTAACAGATGTGTCTCTTGCAAATCAAGGCAAGTGATGTCTCCGCTCTATTCAGTGCTGGTGAGGCCTCGCCTGGACTCCTCTGTCCAGTTTTGGGATGCAAACTTCAAGAAGGATGTGGACAGATTGGAAAGAGTCCAGCAGAGAGCAACAAAAATGATTAGAGGCCTGGGAGGTAGGATTGAAGAGGAAAGGGCAAGGATTCTTTAGTGTAGGGAAGAGAAGATGGAGGGGGATTTGATTACAGTCTTCAAATACCTGCAGGGCAATCTAAAAGGAGGATGGAGATGGGCTTTTCTCTGGGGCCATAGGGGACAGGATTAGGAACTACGGCCTCAAGCTGCAGCAGAGGAAATTTAGGCTGGAGATTAGGAGGGTATTTCTGACTAGGAGGGTGGTCAAGCATTGGAGCAGGCACCATCCCCGGGAATTTGCAAGAAAAGTTTAGATCGACACTTGACTGGGATGGTTTAGTCAGGGATGAGTCTGCCTTGAGCAGGGGACTGGCCTGGATGGCTTTGTGAGGTGCTGCCCAGCTCTACTTTCCTCTGATGCTGCGGGACACCTGCGCCCAGGACCACATCTGGCTACCTCTGACTCTTCAGGCGGAATAACCAGATACCCACCTACACCTGTGTCACCTGGTGTGAAAGCCTCCAGCACGAGTCCAAAGCAAGATGCAAGAACTGAAGCCAGCTGCTTGACTTCCTCCGCTGTCATGCCCCAGCCTAGGGTTATACTCTCCCCTTCTTTGTGCTGCTGCTTCATGCTCTCCAATCCAGAAATGAGTCAAATAATTTTTTTTTCTTGCATGTTTTGAAGATGGCATGTGGTCCTGTGTGCACCGGACAGGACCGAGCATGTCCCATCTGTGCACAGGTGCTGCACGGGCTCCCCATGGCAGAGCAAGCCCTGGCTCAGAGCTATGTGAATCGTGCCGAGATGGGCAGGAGCTACAGAGAACAGCAGCTCCATTGAAGGAGCTTCCCTGCTCAACACCAGTGCTGTAATTACTCCAGCTGGGAAAGCCAAGAGACCGATACCTTCCTTAGGGATGGCATGCCCCATTGATAGACTCTGCCACCCTTGGACAACAAGCTACAACCAGGATGCCCCAGAGAAGAGAAGTGGCTATTGCTAAAACCCATTGCCTCTGTAGCTAAGGGCAGCCTCTACCCACTGCTGCTCTCAAGATCTTGTCTTCAGTGTGGTGGGGTTTGGTTTCCACTGCCCTGTTGCTGGGCTTAACACATGTGGAGCAGAGGCAGATAGACGTGAGATGGGTGCCTCTAGGAGCTCCAAGGAGCAGGTGTTGACATACCCGTAGTGGCATGGGTTTCAGAGGTTGAAAGCTCAAGGTAGCGAGCTTGAATTTGCAGCGCAGCCCTAACATCATCAAACCTGACCAGTGGCAGAAGGACCACAGGGAGCAGACCTGAAGTCTTCTCCCCATTGACTATAGAGGGCCCGATGCATAGTACCATTCATGGTCAAAGTTTCCATGAATAAATCATGTACCAGCTCCTACGGGCTTAGAAAGAGAGACGGAGCGAGTCAAACATCAGTCTTGTTTCCGTAAGATCTGACTGTAGGAAAGCCTTCTGTTTATTTCAGGAATCCCTTTTCTCCTGCCAAAACTATGAATCCATCCAAATGGAAACATAAAGCAAGTAAATTGATGTCCCTCTCTCTCAGACAAGAACGACCCAGCTCCTGCAGCTGTCTCCGTGTGATTGCCTGAGCTGAACTCGACGGTTTCGATAATTAATTTCCAGTCGAGCAACTTGAGGACGTCTCGCCTTCAGGAATCTGCCTTTGATCAAGGGCTTGGGAGCCACATTTCATCTTGGCTTCATTAAAAATAGATTTCTATTGAAAGCTGCCAGCCCTGGAAATACAGGCAGCGTGCCACCCTGCAGGCAGCTCGGAGACACACACGTTCCACATCAGGCAAAGCCGCCCGAAATACCGTCTTTAGAGCAAATGCCTGTTTGGTGGGAATCCCACAGCTTCCACCATCTGCAGCCCTGACAGCTTCCGCTGCAGACATACTTAATCTTGCCTGGATAACTTCAAAGCAATTAGAGGACACGACGTGGGGGATCCTACATGAGTGTGGGCAAAGGTCTTGCCAGCTTCAGGCATCTACAAGACGTTCTGACCACCGGCCTTAAACCAGAGATGCTCTCGGGAGAAAAAAAACCCAATGTCCTCTGGGTCGGGAATGAAATGTATTGCTGGGGTCATCAATTGCAAGTGATGACAGGGACTAGGGAAGACAGGAAATGGGAGAGCTGCAGTTCTTGGAAGACATGTAAAGACCGACGAGGAAGGAGAAAGAGCTGGCTTGGGCCTGGAGCAGTGGATGGTGGGAAGGGCCGGCTCTTTCCCCAGGGGACAGAAAATCTGATGGCCCTAACCCTGACTAATCAACCCAGCTTCCTCTCTGCGTCATGAATGCCTTTGAGAGGCCTTCCAGGAGCCGCAGCCAGCTGGGCGCCCTCGGCAGCGTGGCTCTTGGAGGAAGGGTGGAGGTCCCAGAGCCAGGAGAGGGGGACGTTGACTCTGTGCCCCCGTTCCCAGAAAACCGAACCCCTTATGAAGGCAAAGACCATTCATGTCGTTATAGCTGCAAAAGTGCATTTCTGAGCCTTAGGGAGGAGGCGTTTTACCTTCCAAGAGCAAGGTAAAGAGAAGGTAAAGTCCACTGGTTTGATTAAAAGGCCTCCATGGAAGAAAGAGGCAGAACGAAGCCCCTGGTAACCCTTGCAGGAGGGGAGAGAAGAACCCAGTCACCTTCAGCTATGATTTTCTCAGCCATTAGAGGGAGGAACAAAAAGCAGACAGCGTGGGCAAGTCCCACGGTTTTCCCATGCAATCCTGCCGGCAGTTTGTGTCTGGAAGGAACTGCCGTATCTGCATATTTCCTGGGACCCACCACTGTTTTTTTTGTCAGTGTGGGGAACGCGTCGGCCCCGAGGAAAGAGGAGGGGAACAATCCCGTTTCTGGAGGGCACCTGTCTTTGTATTTTGCATGCAGCCTTTTCTAAAAAGAGTCACTTAGCTGCTGCTGGAAGGGGAAATACTGCCTCCCTTCAAGTGACCAGACAGAGAGGATTGCTATGCATTCGTTGTCACCCCAGCTGCTTAGGGTCTTCCTGGGCGCAGGAAGCTGTAGCCGAGAGAAAGAGAGGGATGCTTCCTGATGCTTTGAGTCGCAACCGCAAACGACTCCCTCCAAGGCTGAGATAAAAAGTGAAAAATTCCCTTCCCTTTGCACCTCTCATCAGTTGCCCAGCAAAGAATCATTCGAATCATAGAAAAATAGGTCTGGAAAGGGTCTTAGGAGGCCACGTCGAGTCCAAGCCCCTCCTCAAGGCAGGAACATCCCTATGTAAACTATCCCAACCCAATTCTTGTCTGACCTACTCCTGAAACTACACAAGTAACCCCATCATGACATGCTGAGCATGTGCTCTGGGCCATGGGTCCTTGTGACCAGACACCCAAACCAAGGATCAACCCGAATCCACAGCTGGGGTAACACCACTGAAAGTGGAAAGGTTTCATACACAGTCCTCTGCATCCCTTTGCCAACTCTCTCCTGGCAATTGGCTGCTGCCCCCGTGTTACCGTCCCCCTCGGTGCAGAAGACAGCTTGTGGGGCAGATTGTGACTGGTCTTTATGCGTAGACAGCTCATCCCCACGCCTGCCCCACCATGCTTGTAGTGGTGCGGGCACCACAGCCGGAGTGCAAGCACAGGTTTGGAGGGATACTTTGGGGCAAGAAATGGGCGGAAGTTGAATCCTACTCTTGCTTGCTCTCCCACGCGCGCACAGAGCTGGCTGCAGGCAGTAGAGCAATTACATCCTCCTAAATGAGAGCTCATCGCTGCTCCCCCAGCTCAGGTGTTACCAACACAACCTGCTGGAGATAACCAAGGTCATTTCTTTTTCATGCTAACTTTTCCTAGGGACCTCCCAATACGTCTTTTAGCTCATTATTTCTCCTTGCTCGGGGTTACACCAGCACTGAGTCCAAGCGGGGTGGGCTCTAGCATGGCTTTCGTTTTCAAAGCGCACGTAATGCGGGTAAGAGACACCGATGAGGCAGCCCTGGAGAATGAAGAGGTGCAATAAGGACAGGAACGGCCCGAGCGTCTCCGCTGATGCTTGCTATTACCGATTGCACAACAAGTATCGCATGCTGGCAGGGCCCCATCATGCAAGGTGCTGAACACACCGAATCACAGCATCGCCGGTTGGAAAGGACCTCATCCTGCCCATCCCTCTGCACTAACCCATGCCACACAGATGTCTGCTCAGCCTCGTGATGCAAACCTCCAGAGAAGGAGAGTCCCTGACTTCCCTGGGCAGCTCATTTCGCTGTCCTACTGCATGGGCAGCGAGGGAGTTTTTTCCTGAGATTTGAGCGAAATCTGCATCGCTGCCTTTTAATCCGAATGCTTCATGCCCTGCCCTCTGTGACAAGGGAGGGCTGTTGTTCCTTCTTTTATAGCAGCCTTTCAAATATTTGGAAACAGTTATTATTTCCTCCGTAATCTTTTCTTCTCCCAATTAAACACACCTCGTTCTCTCAGCCGTTCCTCCAGCAGCTTGCCTTCTAACCCCCTTGGCTTCTCCATCCCTGCTCCCTGGACCCCCTCCAGTTTCTCTACGATGTCCTCAAGAGCCGGTGCCCAGAAGAGGACAAAATACATGAGCCGAGGCCTAACCAGCACCCAGCAGGCTGCTACCATCGCTCTCAAAGCCCCGCTTCTCTGAGCACAACCCCAAATCCCATTTGCTTTTCTTTTGACAGCATCACA
This sequence comes from Crocodylus porosus, assembly GCF_001723895.1. Classification (NCBI taxonomy): domain Eukaryota; kingdom Metazoa; phylum Chordata; order Crocodylia; family Crocodylidae; genus Crocodylus; species Crocodylus porosus. The sequence continues at coordinate 3,216,097 of NW_017728948.1, read as the reverse complement.
TTGTTGATTCCTGTTGAATTTGCAGTTTACCCAAATCCTTCTTAGCAGCGCTATTCCCAGCCCGTTATTCCCCCGTACTGTATTTGTGCATTTATTTTTTTCCCTCTTTGGGTGTAGCACCCGATGTTTGCCTCAGCTGGGTTACAGACTACTGTGTATGACCCCAGCTCTTTAACCGATCACGATCCATCTAGATTCTAGTTTTACCATCCCATGGGGTTCAACCCCTCCCCATCGCGTGTCATCTGCAGACTTGATCGGGGGCTCTCTGTTGCGGCACCCGAGTCATTCATAAAAATGCCGAGCAGCATCGGACCAAGCCCAGACCCCCGTGGAGCCGCACCTGAAATCTTCTGCCAGTCCAGCATCAACCCATCTTTGCTTGTGTCTCTTCGGCCAGCGGTGTGTGGATCTCAGCGTAATCCTGCTTAGCTCACATTTCTCCCACTTGCTTATGGGGGTGAGAGTCCTCGCAAAGAGAGACGGTAACCTAAATGCAAGAGGGGCTGCGGTGATACAAGGAGTCGGTGGCAGAGTTGGGAATAGTGGCCACATCTCCTGATTCCCAATCCAGCGTCCTGTCCACTTGCCCACGTCGCACTTACAGAGGCGGCTGGTGCAGACCAGACCAGCAGCTATGCAGGCACTGTCTTTGCAGCTGAGACTCCCAGGGAGGGAGCATAATAGGACAAAAGTACCACCGAGATACATTTTTCAAAGGCAATTGGCCTCATTAAACACTTTCCCTGGTACAGTACGTCTAGTAAGAACTATTTCAGATCATCAGCATTAAAGGCTGGGCTGCCTCCCTTGTGATGTGAAGACCCGAACACTGCCAACACTTCATAAATAACAAGGGAGACAAGCACTGAATGCATTCCCTCCTTCCGGCTTTAGCAAGCCCACGTCCCTCCCAAATGCATCGCGAGCATATCCAGAATCCAACTTCAGTTATAAGATGCTTTAGAAACCCAGCTCGCAGGTTTCTCATTTTTTCTGGTTCGTGGAGATTTGGTGCCAGGGCTGAGAGACACCACGAGGCGGTTATAAAATTATTTTCATCAGCTACAGCTCAGTGGTTCTCAGAATCTGTTTTCTGGGCTCCAAAGCCAAATGACAGTCATCCAATAGTAAAGTATTTGATGGCTGGTATTGAACAGGGGTGCATATGTATTATTTGCCATGGCAACGCGGCCACGATGCAAATCAATCCTGTCCCTGAACATAGAGGCGCCAGGACACAAGGCAAGAAAAGTCAGTCTGTGAAGAGATTTTGCTGTTAATGCGACAAGTTTGCTCGTGTTATATAAAGCATTTCCCATGCAAAGAAAAATAGCCATGTTTCTCTAAGTCTGTACGCTGAAGACAGCACAAGCGCTTGCCCTTTAATTAGCAAAGCATTGAAATGCTAGACTGGGTCCGCCTGGTTATCCGTATATAGTCCCATCAGTCCAATTATCCATATACAGTCAAAGGGTCCATATAGCACAATAGCCTTTCTCGAGCATGAGCCGGTAACAAATGCTTCGGAGCAAGCTGGAAATATCCCCCTCAGGACAGTTGTGAAATAATGCGTTCACAGGGGAAATCTCTTGCTGCCCTCTTTGATTAGTGGCAGGCTTTGGCCCCGAAGCATGACGTTTTATACATTCCTCGCTGTGTTTCTGCCCTCGCTTTAAATAACCATAGATGTTCCCAGCCAAAGATCCTTTTCTTTTGCAGCCGTGGTCAGCTCCTGGCCCTAGGGAGGTCTTATGCTGCGAGCTCCCCAGTTGCATGCCGTGGGATGCAAGAAGATATTTCCTTTGGTCGTGCGTAGCTTTTCCACCTCGTGCTCGCATTAAATGTCTCCTGGATCTTTATTATCCTTGTTCTATATGTGCAGCACCCAGAACCATCAATGTGCAAGGTGCTGCACATATGCCTATCAGGAAATGTCTCCATCCTTGAAGAGCTTCCAATCCAAGCGGGCAAGGTAGACACCAGGAGCGTGAAGACCCCTGTTTTTCAGTGGGGACCTACACTGGAAAAAGGCGGCGTGACTTACCCAAGGTGGTGCAGGGAATTAGGGGCCCAGGAGATCTGGGTGCTCCCCAGTCTGGTATGATAAGCACAAGTCCATTCTTAGGTAGACAACACCCTGATTTCACATCCATCTTTCACATCCCTTTTTATTTCTCGCCTCTTTAAACATAGCAGCTCCAGTCTTTTCTGCCTCTCATTCATGGGGTCTTTCTGATCCTGCTGCAGCCCCCCGATCTTTGATGTCCTCCATGCAAGGCGCAGGCCCGCCGGCAGACACTCTTTCAAGCACTGTCACCTTCTCCTCTTTTCCGCCTCCCCACCCGCTGCCCGCTCTCCCCTGCCTTTTGCATTTTTGAATGGGTCTGCTGCTGCCATAGCATCGGCCCTTTCTGCTCGAAGGGCAGCTCCTCTTCTGGCTGATTCAATATTTATTTGGGGATTACGCTGTTTGATCAGTCAGCACACGCTGCAACGCTCGCAGGGAGGAACGGTAATCTCCACCGTTACTCTATTCCACTTCCTCTGTGGGCTCCATTCCCCGGACTCCTTCTGCATCATAACGGGGCTACTGAGTCTGGAGAAGAGAAGGCCGAGGGGGATTTGATAGCAGCCTTCACCTCCCTGCAGGGCGGCTGCAAAGAGGATGGAGCTGGGCTGCTCTCAGTGGGGGCAGATGGCAGGACAAGGAGCAATGGGCTCAAGCTGCAGCAAGGGAAGTTGAGGTTGGATATTAGGAAAAATTTTCTCACTTGGGGAGTGGTGAAGCACTGGAACGGGTTACCTAGAGAGGCAGTGGTATCTCCATCCTCGGAGGTTTTTAAGACCTGGCTAGACAACGCCTTGGCTGGGATGATCCTCTTTCCACTTCTCACAAGCTCTCCTCCTCGGAGAAGCCCTCCAGCTGGCTCTTCCCTCCCCTGCCACTACTGTCATGGCCATCCAGGTCCTCACAGATTTTGGCACCTAGCTTTGTCCCTCCTCTTGCCCTCTCCCACACTTCCCTTGTTGGAAGCTCATGTGCCCCTTTGATTACCCATTACCCCCCTCCTCTTTATTCCACTGGTAGCCCTGGTTCAACCTTCCCACTCAACAAAACGGCCATTCCCATGCTGTGAGCGCCACCCGATGCTGAGTCCCCCCTCCATGACCATCCCTTGTTCTCTTTAAGCATCACTCACCAACACTTGCACTTTGCTATTTGGTAGCTGAATATGCATGCCCACTTTGGGAAAAAACAGCACGTGCAAAGATGCTAGGCACATGAACAAACGTTGCAGGTGAATGCTTGGGGGCTTTAAACCAATGGATGTCAACGTTTCCATCTATTTGCTGGAACCACCCCATGAGACACGAGGAAAGTCGTAGCAAGCAGAATGCAATGCGCCTGGCAGATTGAAGAGAAGAGGCGCCCGCTACGTGGCCACCTGGTAGCTCCCAATAGACCAGAACTAAGGAAAAGTTTCCTCTGTCCAACACAGCCCCTGGATGCAACACGGACAGTCACATGAATAAAAACATGGCAATCATGACTTGAGATGACCCCGGGGGGAGTTGGGATGACTATCAAAACTGCCAAACATCTCCCTGAAGGCATGGAGCTTCATTAGCCGACATGGAGAAGCTTGAACCTCCTCCAGGGGTTGATGAGACTTAAGGCAACATGCAAGATGGGGATACTCTAACGATGCAAACACCCCGTGCGACTGCGGAGGAAACTTTCAGACTACGGCACACCCAGCAGCCTGCCCACGTCTGGGAGAGCCACGCACCACCGAGGACCTCATTAAGGCCACAGACTGAGCAGATGTACATACCTGTTTTTGAACTCCGATTTGAACACGGTGACAGGACCCAAGGTTAAGAAGAAGAATCACCCCCCAACCTACCCCTACCTCAACCTACCCCGGAGCAGCTGCTTGTCCAGGCTTGGACCCACAACACATTATAAGCAGGGATCAGACCTATGGCAGCCTTTACACTGATGTGATATAGGTGAATCCAGCATAGAAGACAACCCTGGAGGAAATCAGAAGTAAAATACTACCGGTGTAAGTGTTGTGAAGCCACAGCTATCGTGGAGCAGCCATTTGCTGGAGGGACACAGGCTATTTGCTGCTCCCTTTCAACTGATGGCAAGATGCTGTAACTACACCTGTTGTGAGCAGTGCACTCCCCCCCATGGGACTATTTACATCAGCGTACGTCACTGCTATCTCTGTTGACTTTGCCATCTGGTATTTCGTAGACACTCATCACGGGCCCTCTCAAGCAGCTCTTTTCTCAACCGAATAGGCCTGGCCTCTTTAGTGTCTCCTCATATGAAAGCCCTTCCATAGCACTCATCATCCTTGTTGCTCTTCTTTGCACCTCTTGATGGAAAATATATGGGTGAAAAGTATATGGGTATTTGGGGGTGGGAATTTGATCTACTAAGGTCCCTTCCAACCCTAAAAATCTATGAAATCTATAAAAAGTGCCCTTTCTCCAGGCCCTACACTACCACCTGGCCTGTGTCTGGTGCCCAAGCAAGTTCATCTGGAGCTAGCCTGAGGACCTTTGACATAGGAGTGTATGGTGCTATGCAGGCATACCCCTAGCCTTTGCAATCTGTCCTTATACACAGCCTCCTCCATGCTGCTAGCTGCCTTTTCAGCCGCAGTGCCCTCACTGTCCTTTCCAATCTGGCATAGCTTCCTTGCTGATGGGCTGCACAAGACCCCTTGATTTTATTCTGTTGCTGGCTAGAAGGGACTTGCTTGAGAAAAACACAGCACAGACCCTTCTCCCGGGATGCACACATACATATAAAGCTCTTCAAGCTCTGCCAAATGAGACATACATATACATCCCATACATCCTCTGCCAAATGAGTGATCTGACTGGAGGTGCCCCTTGCAGAATTACAACCGAGCTACCAAATCCCAGCCACAATGTGCAGTGCTGGGTAACATCAACCTCTCTGCATCTGAAGGGCACACAGCCAGCCTCCCAGAGCTGAGCCCTGCACGCACCACAGGCATAATTATGGCTTTGATGGGTTTGCTTTGCTTTGAGGTTTCCACGGTGGTGAAATGCTGTTCCATCTTCACTTCAGGGGACCAGACAAATCTCATGAGCTCACAGGCCAGGAGCCAGAAAATGCCTCTCAATGGTTGCAGCCTGCTTCGAGTAGGCTTCGGTGGCATGCACTCATGGGGAAAAGCAAGTACGCTGAGTGCCTCGATGGCAGCATCTGAAGGAAACACCACAGACCCCATCCTCAGCTTGCTTGCTTACATGAGCTTTATGTTCTGCCAGCTGTAGGAAGCTGGGAGATTTGCAACAGGGCCCGCTTCACTTCTTTACGTGGGAACTGTTAATACACGTGCTTTGTACAAAGCATGGTACCATCGAACCAGGGTGCCATGGTCACGTGCTTATAAGGTATCTTACCATTATCTCTACCGTGGCTGGTCCACTGCGCTGGTCCAGCCTTCTTCTACTACCACCTTCTGGACTTAGTTTTGCATGCTCAAGCCCTGATGATGACATTTAGGTCTTCATGCTCAAGCCCTGATGATGACACTTGCAGAGGGGTTATTGCAACCTTCAGGAACTCGGTTGCAGAGCTTGCTCCATCTCAGATGCATGTGTGCTTGGAAGGAGGCAGGGAAGCCTGTTCCTACAGCTCCACCGCCGCAAGATACCCATCCCTTCAGTAACGACCCTCCAAGTTCCACAGGTTCACTGATACTGATGCCATGGTATCCATCCATCCTGTTCCCATCCCCCCCAGCAAAACCTAAAACTGAAGAAGGATCGAGATATTCATTGACATAAATTCATGGCAAGATGGGAGAAAGCACTGAAAAGGGCCTACTGGGCGATCGTATCTTGTTATCCTAGGGGACCAGAAGGCCTCATCAGCCTCTATCTTGCATGCGATTTGGATGTTTGCCCCCATCACTCCTCCCAGAAGGCTGTTGCAGGATCTGGTTATGAACCTGCTTTTCACTGATTAGTGGCCTGATCCTCACGGCCTATGTCTGACTGTATTTTCATTCAAATGCCTCTTTCTTGGGTTTAGGGAGACAATGTTGTGTACAGTATACCAGATGAAGGCTCGCAATACTCCCCACACTCTGCCGGAAATACCTTGCCTAAGACATCTTAGGTTTGACAGCAATTCTTTTTATTTCTAGGGATAGATTTTTTTCCTGCCTTACTAGCAGCCCCAAGCAGCCTGTTTCTTTGCCTCAGCCCCAATGGTGTTGTCTAGGAGACACTGCTCAGACCCTCTTCCTCCATAGCCAGTCTCATATTTATCAGGAAAGAAAGGAGTTTAAGATGCCGAACGCTGCATTGTTTCTAGGCAATAGAGCTCATAGCTCTGGAGCAGGAATTTGGATTTGAGCTCTTGCACAGGACAGGCAGGGTAAGGCAACTAAGTCTACCTTGCAGAGAAACCTGGACAGCAAGATCCTGGTGAGAAAGGAAGATAGAAAACAAAATGCCCTATTTTCTGGCATACAACGTGCCCCAGAATAAAAGATGTACTTGGCTTCTAAGAGGCAGAACGAAAACCAAAAATCTTTGCCTATAGTGAGCGACTGAGCAGTAGCGGTGAGGGATCTTTGCACTGCTCCCTGTGAGCTAAGTGCAGGTTTTACCTTCAAGGCTGCCCAGTGACTATCATCTGCTTTTACCGTATTTCTCCCATATAATGTGTACGGCAATTGCTAGGGGCTAGTTTTTGGGGAAAGGTATGTCGTACACAATAAAATAAGGTCTTTAGCTAAAGCAAATGGCAGATCTCATGGCAGAATCCTGTGGCATCTTGAGAACAAGTTAATTCCTAAAATGAAGGCCCTAGCTGAGTTGAAGGAGGTCATTTGTACCTTCCAGAACAATAGTTTCAGCCTTTTCGCACACTCAGGCGGGGTTCACTTTATACATTTGCCATTAAGACGCATTCTCAGTATTTTGTCCACAACCGTAGAGGCTAGAAAGATACTTAAAAAAAAATAAACACTGAATTTTTAAAAGTCAGCATCTCTGGCAAGGGGTGAAGTTTGCAACTGTGGAATCAGGGGTTCATACCGGCTGGGGTGAGGGCTCTACCATTTATTCAACATTTTAGTCTCTCTTCCTGGCCCCAGATGCTGTCAGGTCTCACCACACATTCCCCTTGCCTGCCTCAGCTGTCCGGTAAGATGAAGAACAGAACAAAAAAAATATAAAAAATTAGGGGATGAGAAAAGGCCGAAAGTAAAAGAAAACCAACCCAACCCCCCCCCCCCCAAAAAACAAAAACAAAAAACAAAAAAAACCGACAGTAGAAGGTGGCTGGAAATGGGGAAGGAGAAAAGCTGGAAAATGCTGCAAGTGGGGGAGGAGTGAAAATTGGAAATACAAAGAGCACAGGGGAGCTCATGAGAATAATGAGACTATCACGAATAGGGACATGGTCTGACTAGCGAGGGAGGAAGGAACAATGAAAAGAGGCAGGAATAGAAAGCAAAGGAGCCTCATTTCTCCACGCTGCCCTGAATTGTGTCGACCCTGCGGGAAATCCTTTTGGATTCAATTCCCTGCACGGTAGATTCAAAAGTCAAGTTCAGCTCTCCCCCAAGGGAGCGAGTCTCTCTCGGTTGTACCCGCTGGTCTCATCTCCTAGCAGCTCTGAAAGAACAACTTTGAGAAAGCAGGGCTGAGAAACTCATGAGAGGAGCTAAAATGAACAGGATGATGAAAGCCTCACCAAAAAAAAAAAATCCATGTCGCATAGTAAAATATTCGGAAACATATCTCATATGTGTGGGGGGGAAGATGGTAAGAAATGATAATAAACCCCCCTCCTTCCCCCTGGGAACGGATTGCACTTCCTCTTGTGTTGTGGACAAAGACACCTGCTTCCTTTGAAGCATGTCTAAACCCTGCAGCAAATATTCCTCAACCTCAGCTCCCATCCCAGCTCACTTAATTTAGGTCACCAAGAAGAGCTGTCACGTTCAGCTCCTCCCAGGCCCTTTGTTTTCGGCGGAGCCGTGCACACGCTGGATTTGAGCGCTCAAGAAATAACCAGGCAAGTTCAACTGGGTTGGGCGGAGCCTTTCGAAGTGCGACCGCCTAATGAGGCCATTTCCTAACGAGAAAATAATATTTCACCAAACCAAGCTTCAAAAAAGAAACTCTCTGGGTTGGTGATGAAGAAACCATGGAAACGGCACATTTTAATTGGATGTTTGCTGGTAGGAGCGAGTCCATAATTGGTGCTTGCACAAATATGACATGGTTTGGAAAGCGGAGGGCTTTGCTAGGCAGGAGCTCTGCCTGGAAAAGTTCCTGCTCCATCACGTCCAGGGCTGGGACATGTGGACCTTACATAACCCAAAGCTGGGAGGAATCGGGTGCTCTGTGCTGCTCTTGTGATACAATAGGAGGCCTCAACGGATCAGAGATTCGTCTCAGCCATCATCGCCACCACCCGCTGCAGCTCGGATTAGAAAGCAAAGTTGTGGCAGCCTCCCACGTCCACGCCCACAGGCCAAGCCCTGGACGAGACACCTCCAACAAAGCCTTAAAGCTGTGGTCACTTATGTATGAGATACAAGCAATGCTAAGAGCTCAAGGGGCTTTTACCAGCACGGATATGATCTTTTAGGTAGGGCTCTATCCTTGGCCCCCTTCTTTTCTCTACCTAAATCTTCCCTCCAGCTAATCTCAACCACAAACACAAATTTAGCTGCCACCTTCCTGTTGACAACGCGAAGAGCCACCTCCTTCCTCCTGTCCAAATTTAAGTCCGCCCATCACTTGGGGTCCATCCTTGACAGCGCCCTCTCTCCAGGGCTTCACATCCAGGCTACGTCTAAGATGTGTGGATTATCTCTGCTAGATGCAGCCCTTCCTATGCATTTCCCCAGCTAAAATTTGCTTCATCGCTCCTCTTGGTTACTAACACCTCCTTTCCGTGACCTGGATATCTGCAGTCTCGTGCCACTTGCATCCAGTCTGAACTCTGCTAGAGAGAGCTTTTGTAATGCTTTGTTTTAACCACATCCTCCTTCTCCGTGCACCTCTTCCTTGGCAGCACCCTCTCTGTCAGGTCTGACAAAAGGGGCTTTTCTTTCCTTTCAAGGCTCCTAACATCCTATTTCCACCAGACCTAGCATTTCTCATTCGGTACCAGGACATTCAGCCCATGACACCAGGCTTCATTACCTACTTGTTAGATATTCAAGCAAGCACCTTTGCATTTCTACCATGCTGCTTTGTACTCTTACGAGATCTTCATAAACAATCCTCAGACCACCTCATTATCTGCCGTCCAACCTGTCCTTGAAAGTCTCGTTGCTGTGATGCCTATAAAACAACCCCCAAACTAGACAAAAGTTGAGGCCTCTGCCTATCAGTATTGTTACTGTCCTTCTGCTCCCTTGTCAGTCTCTGTGTCCAGTGGTTGGGTCTTGCATAACATCTCTGAAGCAAGGACGGTCTTTTATTATCTGTGTTTGTACGGATTCAAGAACACGGAGTCGGTGGTTCATGGCAAGGCTACTATGGAAATGCAAATGAGACAAGTAGCAGTAATCAAATCATGCACCAGTGTCCGTGGTGTCAGACTCAAGCTCCTCATTCCAGTTCGATACCAGTTTTGCAGCGTAGAGTGTGAGACTTGTGTGCTACCCCTTTAAACAGCTTGCAAACTCTTTGATGATGCTCACCACACCCTACAAATAATTGGATGCATCCTTGGCTGAACTGGGTACAAAACCGGCTGAATAACTTTAAGCAAAGAGGAACTATTAATGGATCGATGTCAGACTGGCAGGAGGAATCAAGAGGCTTTCCAAAGAGACTTGGTCTAGGCTTCATGCTGCTTAATGGCTTTATTAATGACTTGGATGTAGGTGGCTACAAGGAGCGTTCAAAAGGTTCTTGATAAATGGGAGAACTGGGCAGTAGACAATGGAATAAAATACAAAACACGCCTAGGGAAGAAAAACAAATGTATAAATACTGAATGGGAAATAATCAACTATGCAGTAGCACTGCTGAGAAATATTTAGGGCCATGACTCTTACCCAGGGGGCCGTGACACCCTGCGATGCCTCAAGTTCCTTTCAAGGATGCCATGGGGGTGCCATGCTATTTTAGGTGTGCAAATATGATTCACAAGATAAACCCAGTGATTTCAGATAGGAATTTATAGGCTAGGGACAGTTGCACAGAAACCAGTTTAAGTGATCAGAAACTGGTTTAAACCTATAACAGAACAAACTGGATTCCAAATGGCCAAAACTGGTCTAGGATAAACCTGGTTGAACGTAGTATCAGACTTAGCTGGTTTAGGTCAAACTGGTTTATGAAACTTCTATCCCAGACCATAGTGTTAAAACCATTCTTCCCAGCTGTGGTCTTTCCGAGCTGTTTGCAACAGGAAAATTGCTCCAGCATTTTTCTGTAGTCAAGAAATGAGTGAAAAGTAAGAGCTGGCAATTTCCAAGGGGGGCCATCAAGTTGAGAACCACTGATCTAGGGTTTTAGATCACAGTCACAGCACGGGTTAGCAATGTGATGCCAGCTAATGTGGTCCAAAATGCTAGTTTCACAAATATATGTAAAACAAAGGAGGTTTCATAGACATTAGGGCTGGAAGGGACCTCGGGAGATCATCGAGTCCAGCCCCCCGCCCCAGGGGCAGGAAGTCAGCTGGGGTC
>NW_017728948.1:3203263-3205359 GCF_001723895.1 Crocodylus porosus | reverse complement strand
TGAGGATCGCTTCCTTGAGAAGCAACCACTCTTCTTGAACTCCCATCTCCCTGGGGTCATGGTCCCTGAGGGCCTGAGGTGATAATGCCTCGCTGTATTGGGTCTCAGGTGGACTCCTGGATCAGCCATATTCAAACCCACAGAGAGGACAACCATGGAAGGCAAGCATCCTCGACTGCGAGGGATTGCCAAAGAAGACTGTGTGCAGTTTTGGAGTCTGTGTTTTAAAAAGGCTGCAGAGAGACGGGAGAGGATGCAGCCGTAAGCAACAGAGCTAAAAGGGCTGAAACGCCGCTGTGGGAGGAAGGTCCGAGAGAAATAGAGGTGTTTAGTTTGGAAAAAAAAAAGATGAAGGGTCAACATGATAGCAAATACTTGGGTCGCCATAAAGGAGGGGGAGAACAACGCGGCAAGAAGCAGCGGGCTTACACTGCAGCAGAGAAAATTAATTGAATCTAAAAAATAAATACATCTACAAGAGCAGTGGGACAACAGGACCAACTGCACAGGAACGTTGTTGAATCTCTTCCCTTGGGGGTTTTCAAGATGAGGCTGGGTAGGTGCGAGCATCTGTGTGGGATAGTTTAGGAACAGCAATTCCTGCCTTCATGCAGGGAGTTGGACTAGATTATCCCTCTGGTCCCTCTCAACCCTCCAAGCCTCCCAAGGTCCCTCCAAGCTGGCAAGTCCATGTCTTCAAAGCTGCCAGAAAGCTAGCGAGCAGGCAGCGAAGTTTCGCACGTTTGCACAGAGTTAGTAAAAGCCGTTCCAGGGACCCTGGTCGTGCCTGTGGTTTCTGCATATTATTTCAACTGCTTGAAGAGCAAAAAAGGCACCGCATGTAGGCACCAGACGCTATTGAATTGGATTTTTTTTTTTATGGGTGCAGAGGCTGAAGCCCCATTGTGGGTAGGAGGTTTAAAGAGAGGAGATTTAAAGAGTGACTTGCCAACAGGAATAAAAGTTAAAGCTTCGTAGCACATAACATAAATGATATAAGCCATGGAGTATGCGCAGCCATACTGCTTTGCCTCATCTTGCTCCCCTTTTTCATCAGCAACTCGCCCCGCTCTTGCATTGGGAAGACAGTCAGACTAATGGCTGAAACAGAAGCTTCCCCTTTCTCTCAATTCTTAGACCCCAGGGGAAGGGGGGAAGAGGATGGATTGTATTCAAGTATAATGAAGTAAACCCCCAAGGCCAAGTTTTCACTGGTGTAAAATGGCAACAAACCCAATACAGCTCCTCCGAATCACGGCAGCCGATGATCTGACCTTGAATTTTAAAGGGCTGGAGATGCACAAATACCCAAGCCACAATTACGCTGATTTACGTGGCAGTGTGGGTGTGTGAATCGCACTAAGCCAATCGTGCACGTGCATCCGACAGAGGGCTGGCTTTCGGGTGCATGGTGCCCTTCATAATTCTGTAAGGAGCTCTAAAACACAAATTGTTTGCACCCCAAGAATCACCAGCCTATCCCTTAGGAAAAATGACATACTGAGCATTAATATCTCTTCAATATCTCAACTCCAGTCAGAGCCCTGTGGCCTTGGGCCAACCACTGGCATGGACACGAGCACCAGTTTCATAGCACTCCCCTTTGTTTTGCTTTCCTCTTGTAGGTCCCTCCAGCTTAGTATAAAATGGCAGTTCCCAAACTGTGGGTCGTGACCCCAAATGTGGCTGCAACATCAGCAGATGGGATCCCGATAAACGTGCAACCTGTGATTTCTGCACCCACAGCAGGGGTGCATGGTTGCAGCCGGGCTGGACTAGCTCTGGGCATGAGCCACCTCTACGGCCTAGTGGGTAGGACCCGTTGTTGGAGGAAGGGCTGCACCACCGGGGCCGACAAGGCAAGGCCCGGCAGCAGCTGGGTGCGGTGCCCACTGGGCCATGGACCCTCCAGTGGGCAGGGAAGCGGGGCAGGAAGCCCCAAGCTTGTAGCGGGCAGCCCGTATCCGTCCCATCCCATGGGCTCTGCTCCGGCAATGCTGCCTGCAGAGGAGGGGATGGGGCAGAGAAGGGAGCCCGGCTGTGTGCTCTGCTCCATCCTCATCAGCCGCCACCTCCCATGGGTGGCCGTCAGGTTT
>NW_017728948.1:3200989-3203250 GCF_001723895.1 Crocodylus porosus | reverse complement strand
GGGCGGGGGGAGGCTGTGGGCTGGGATTGAGGAAATGAGGTCATAAATGGGGTTGTTGCTGAGAAAAAAAGTTTGGGAATAAACGTTGATCCCCGCTCATCATCTCTAACTTCCTGCCAGGGTATCTGTCTGGACGGAGTTACTCTTCCCTGGCTTCCTACTCCTTGCTTCAAGTTAAGCTAATGGCTGCCAGGAGTAGGTGAATGAAAAGAGACAGTGAGCACTGTGAGTTAAGTTTTTTTTAGCTGATGACAACCTGCACCTCCCAATTTCAATGGTTATTTGCTCACCTGCGCTCTCAGGCAAGCCCTGGATCTGAGCTAGGGGGCTTGCAAAGCATTGGAGAAGAGGCACCAGACCCCAAACTGATTAAGGACATAGGACGACAAGGAGCTAATCATCGCTGACAAAATGGAAGAAACACGCACCAGCCAATGCCGCAACACCAGACAGTATACAACGTGGTGATAAAACACTGGATGCCTACACAGAACCCACTTGGAAACAGCAAAATGCCATTAACTTCCTAATAATTCTGCTCCAAAAAGGTCACTTTTAATTCTGAATGGCAGCATTCAAATTAAAAAGGGGAGGAAAAAACGAAACAGATTCAGAATGACTGGAAAGGATATGATTATCTCAGTGGAAGGAGATGGATACAAGTGACTCCCCATGCCGTCAGATGTCACTAGATTCATGTAGGAAATGCAAGAGACTAAATCCATCCAAGATAATGGCTGTCGACTTACAGTGGAGTTTTCCAAGAAGCCTAAAGAAGTTAGGGGCTCACATTTCACTGAAACCCTTGGAGAACTGGGTGCCTAAATCCTGCCATGGAGCTCATTGAAAACTGCAGCTTTTGTGGTTAAGTGCAGCACTAGCATTGCTCTGACCCTGATGGTTTTTTGTTTGTTTTTTTCATTTAGTGCTCTTGGGGTTCGGAGGAAAGAATCCCACAAAACAAAGATGGAGAAATTGCCTGCACCCATATTCAGCTTTTAAATCAACCTGGTGAGGCAAAGATCTTAGCAAAGGGCTAGAGCCTACCAACCTTGTGTATGTTAAGTCAGGTGAACATCGATGCAGCCAACGGAGACCTAGGAGTAGTCCTCGTACTTACAACCGAGTAGAACGAGAATGGTACAAGGTGAGACAGAGCATTATTTCCCCCATCCTTTCTGTTCCTATTAGGCATGATGTTTCGAGATGCTAGTCACACCCACGTTGGCTAGGGACAGCTTTCTGAATTAACATAAAAAGGAAAAGTCTAGGAGGCACACAAGGGGCTATAAAGAGATACACCCATGGGATGAAGTTATGTGTTATGGAGTCTTCTCTTCTTTTCCTTAAGACGACGTGTAAGTGGCAATACATCTGGACCAAGCAGCCTAATGACCCTACCAAAGTTGCGTCCACAACTGCTGCTTTCCTCGTGCCAGAAAGAAGGGACTGGCTGAGTGAGGAAGGTTGTGGAGTGAATGGATGGTGTTGGCAGGGTTATTCTGGATGGTGAATGGTGGCTGCAGGAAATCGGAGTGATATTTGGGAACCATCAGTGCCTACAACCTTTGGCAGCACTTGCCTTCACTGCACCACTTACAGGTGCTGTTTCGGGATAGATACTGGGACAACCAGTGGTGGTGGACGGGTCATGTTCGACCTGGAAGGACGTGGGCAGTGGGGTCCCCCGGGGCTCAGTCCTCGGGCCCGCACTGTTCAGCATCTTCATCAGTGACTTGGCCGAGGGGGTAAAAAGCACCTGTTCAAATTTGCTGACTACACTAAGATGTGGGGGGATGTGGGCACACTAGAAGGGAGGAATAGGCTGCAATTGGACCTAGACAGGTCACAGGGGCGGGTGGATGGGAACAGGATGGGATTCAACACCGACAAGTACAAAGTGCTGCACCTGGGGAGGAACAACCGGCACCACACCTACAGGTTGGGGAACTCCCCTCTTGTCAGGGCAGAGGCAGAAAAGGATCTTGGAGTCATCATTGATGCCAAGATGAACACGGGCCGGCAGCGTGGGGACGCGGTCAGGAAGGCCAACCACACCTTGTCATGCATCCACAGATGCATCTCGAGCAGGTTCAGGGAGGCGATCCTCCCTCTGTGCGGCACTGGTCAGGCCGCAGCTGGAGGACTGCGTCCAGGTCTGGGCACCGCACTGCAGGAGGGATGTGGACAGCATGGAGAGGGTCCAGAGGAGGCCGCTCACATGGTCAGGGGGCAGCAGGGCAGGCCCTACGAGGAGAGGC